>NC_136367.1:3005000-3605000 GCF_037039965.1 Doryrhamphus excisus | reverse complement strand
GGAAAAGCAGTAAAAAATGAATGAATGAATGAATGCCCATGTGACATAAGCATGTGTTAAATGCAAGTGTGATGATTTTATTTGATTTATTTATTTATTCATATTTTTTTTTATTTGATGCCCCGATTCCAATACGAGCCATCCTTGTGTGAAATCGTCCGATACCGATCAAATTTATCAACGGACATTTTGTGATGGAGCCTTCTGTCTTCCGCCGCTGAGTCCTACTGATTCAATTATTTTTGGGGTTATTTGCTTAGCCTTAGTCCCGCACATACGGGCGAGCGTTGGCTACACGAGCTGCCGTTTGACTGATGCTGCACCACCGTGATCCTCGCAAAGTCATCATACTCGTGTCAAGTGTTTGTTCTTCATGTTTGTTTTGGCTTCGGCATGCCGACGAGATGCGAAGGAAGGAAAGTGGCCGTGAGCAAGGCACTACAATGCACACAGACATCACGAAAGGTTACAATAATACTCGCCAGAGGTCATCAGCTTTTGTGATTAGGGTCGAAAAGACATTTTTCAGCGTATGCCGATCACATGCTTTTTTCACGGGAAATCGATATTGATCGGTGGACAATCCATGGGAACGTCCCTCATTTGGTCCGTCTGGGGCCTAACCTTATTATCCAATTCATCAAAATAAGATTATAAAATAAATGACAAAGCATCTTTCAGTATATTTGAGTATCTCCTAATTGAAACTAAAACCAGGAAAATGCAAAAAAATGGAGAGCATGCAAGTGTATGTCGAGTACTAAAAATGTGTACATGTTGGCAGGTATGCATTAAAATCCCAGTTCCCTGATAAACCATTATTCAGTATATTTGAGTATCTCCTAATTGAAACTGAAACCAGGAAAATGCAACAAAATGGAAAGCATACAAGTGTATGTCGAGTACTAAAAATGTGTACATGTTGGCAGGTATGCATTAAAATCCCAGTTCCCTGATAAACCATCTTTCAGTATATTTGAGTACCTCCTAATTAAAAGTGAAACCAGGAAAATGCAACAAAATGGAGAGCACTTATATGCTCTCCATTTTGTTGCATTTTCCTGGTATGTCGAGTACTAAAAATGTGTACATGTTGGTAGGTATGCATTAAAATCACAGTTCCCTCCTCACTATTTGAGAAACTCTGCTTTAGTATAAAGTAGTATGTACCTAGCAGGGGCAGTTGAAGGAACATAACATATGTGTTTACATAGGGACTCAAACCTGCAACCAAAGACCAACTCCTTACAGACAGAGCTACTGCAGCCATTTCTGTACCATTTCATGACAAGTCGAAGCACTATGATGTATATATATTGATAATAATGGGCAAATTTAGATTATAAGAACCAAGCGACATTCCCAATTGTCACCCCTGTCCGATCGCATCCGACCACGCCGGTCAGACGCATCACTCCCAGATTTGTGCGTCCAGAGGGAATCCAGGTTTTCAGACACTCCGCAAAACCTTGGCTCCTTGACCATTACTACTCCATTATCAGCGGCGATGGAGGGCACGCCGCAGACGCCTAATGTATCCATTTCCCTCTCCATTTAGGACTCGGCGGCCCGGCGAGCTCCTGGAGTGCTCCTTGATTGGGATTGAATGTCCATTTAAACTGCCGTGGAGCCACCAGGGAAGGTAAGGGAGGTAGTGAAGATGGGAAAAGGGGCGTAATGGGAAATACAAGGAAAAAGGTGCATAACAACAAAAGCGACTGACGGGGAGGGGGGGGGGGGGCATGTTGTGTGTGTAAAATGAGGACCGGGAAACAAGGGAATTAGATGCGATTGTTTCCCCATTCCCGCTCAATTGCTGTGTCCCTTTTTTCACTTTCAAATACACTTCTGGAAAAACGGATTCCTGCACTGCGTGGTGTATTCTCGAGGAGCACAGACGAGAAAAAAAATGACAAAAGTGATAGCATACCTTGTAGAAGGACACCGCCGTTCTTTCTGAAGAGCGGACTCCCTGACCACAATGGAGGACTGTGAAAAAAAAAAAGAAAAAGAAGTAGTCAACCATTCGATCACGTCATCGCAAAAGCAAGACAGCAAGGCAGGAATTTGAACCCATAAGCCGGCGCGCTTCTGATTATAGTGATTAGAATCCTGGGTGTCCCACTGTTGCCATTATTCCCTGTGATTACCTCCGAGAATTACAGCCTCGCCGCTGTAAGTCCATGGGAGTAATTTCTCATGACAACCCCCCGCCGCCTGCCACGGGTCCACACACATTTAACGTTTAAAAAAAAAAAAAGAAATAAAAAAAATAAAATCATCGCACTTGCATTTAACACATGGTTATGTCACATGGGCATTCATTCATTCATTCATTTTCTACCGCTTTTTCCTCACAAGGGTCGTGGGGGGGGGGTGCTGGAGCCTATCACTGCTGTCTTCGGGCGAGAGGCGGGGTACACCCTGGACTGGTCGCCAGCCAATCACAGGGCACATATATATTCAAACAACCATTCACACTCTCATTCATACCTATGGACAATTTGGAGTCACCAATTAACCTAGCATGTTTTTGGAATGTGGGAAGAAACCGGAGTACCCGGAGAAAACCCATGCATGCACGGGGAGAACATGCTCCACACAGAGATGGCCAAGGGTGGAATTGAACTCGGGTCTCCTAGCTGTGAGGCCTGGGTGCTAACCACTCAACCCAGTTAGTAGCCATAAAAATAGTAAATATGTGGCTTGTGAAGGGCAGGAAGTGACGTGTTCAGAGTTGAGTTTTAGCTAAGGTTGTCAAAAATTTACAATACAATTAATCACCATTCTCAAATTAATTAATCATGATTAATCACCATTAGCAACCCTGTCCCTTTTGCTGTATTTTATGAACAAAAAGATAAAACCCACGCATGCACGGGGGAGAACATGCAAACTCCACACAGAGATGGCCGAGGGTGGAATTGAACCCTGGTCTCCTAGCTGTGAGGCCTGTGTGCTAACCACTCAACCCAATTAGAAGCCATAACAATAGTAAATATGTGGCTTGTGAGGGACAGGAAGTTCAGAGTTGAGTTTTTGCTAAGGTTGTCAAAAATTTCAATACAATTAATCACCATTCTCAAATTAATTAATCATGATTAATCACCAATTGCAACTATGTCCCTTTTGCTATATTTTATGAACAAAAAGATAAAACCCACGCATGCACGGGGGAGAACATCCAAACTCCACACAGAGATGGCCGAGGGTGGAATTGAACCCTGGTCTCCTAGCTGTGAGGCCTGCGCGCTAACCACTCCTCCACCGTGCCGCTTCAAATGGGCATGTTTTAATATAAATGTGCCTGTGGAGTGACACATTTAAACACATACACGAGGAGTGCACAAAAGCCGGGGACTCGGTTTAGGTGATCATTGCACCACTAATGAGGGAGGTAATGACAGTATTTCTCACATAGATGGAGACATCTTCACACACACACACACACATATACACACACACACACACACATAAAGACAACAGAGCGGCTGAATTAGACGACATAAGAGGAAAGGTGTATCGAATGAAGAGGAAGAAGAAGAGCAAGAGCGCGCCAGGTTGAGCAGGTCATTAGCGCCGCATTAAAAGACACGACTGGGCTGCTCTTTTTTTTTTTTTTTTCCACTCGTCTCCGCACGTTCACACACACGCCACACGCATTCCGCCCGCGTTTGACAACACGAGACCTTTCTCGTATGCGCACACGCATGCACAAACAAACAAATAAACACACACGGGCGGGTGGGCTAGACAAAGAACACCTGGAGATGCTGTGAACTCCAGAGAAAGCGGCCCACTCATCGGGAGAGTCTCCTTTGTAATGTGAGGCCTGTTTTATGTGGCGCTAAGCTGCTGAATGAGAGGATTTGGACGTCTGTACTTGTGATGTGGCTCTCACCTCGCCAGATGCAGGGGGAAAGATGGACGGGAGGCTGGCACGCACACACACACACACACACACATGTGTGCGTGTACGCACACACTGCACAAAACGCAAAAGCTGCAAATTTCAGCCCTGAGCCACCTGCTGTTGCCATGGAGAGTTGCCACATTGCGTTGCCACGGCGATAACATATTTTTCCTGCGCTAACAGCCTGTCTGTTTTCCCTACCACCACACCCCCCCCACACACACACACACTTCTCTCTTTTTTTTTTCTTTCTGTCTCTCTTCCCATCTTTACGCTCGTCTCTCACTCTCTCAACAAATGGCCTCGCAGTGTGCGACAGCACCTGTGTTGCCATGGTGGCGTTCCCGTTGCCAAGGCGATTCTGTGCATTTCATATAAGTGGGCGACGGGGGCTAAACTTCCTCAACACCCCCCACTCCCCCCACGACGGTTGTTTCCTACAAGACATGAAAGGAGAGAGGCTGGGAGAGAAAGAAAGGAAGGATGATGGAAAGAGAGCAAGCTCTACATCCCACCCCTCCCTCCTCCTCCTCCCCTTGAGACATCCAGCCGCCCCGCCTCCTTTTTCCTCTCATCCAGATGCTGATGGGGTGTGAAGGAATGCACCACGGATCTGACCTCCTACCAGCATACACACACACACACACACACATTTAAAACATGAATACATTCATGTACACAAAACAATTTAACCGCACCTTTGCAGTTTAGTCCAATGCATGCATTGAGGGGGGGGGGCGTTGGGGTGAATTACGGTCCATTCCAAACGGAGAGAGAGCTATGAGTGACATTAAGACTGCAAGAACAAAGGCGTCATCATTCGCTCATCTTCCTCCGCTTCAGGTTGTGTTGAACCGCTTGAGACAGTCCTTGACCTTAATACGACGGAGCCGCTTGTGCAGCCATTCACGATCATTACATTTCATAACATCATCGCGTGGAGAAGGAGAGCTCTTGAGTGGGTGATATTGTCTGATATTGATCAGACCTACCGAGCAGCGTGCATATAAAAGGGAAGCTGAATCTGAAGTGAGTCATTAGCGGAGAGTTGGGTTTTTTTTTTTTGTCGTTACGCAGCGAGGACGGCAACACAAATAACCACAACAAAAGTATCAGAATGGATATGATCTCATGTTAATCGTGGAAAGAGTCACCGGTGGACGCAGCTATAAAAAGGATATGAATTAACTCCACGTATTATTATCGAGTAGTATATTGTTCCGTGCCGTTATAACAGCTGTGATTAATATTAATTGACTTTACCGGTGAACCCAGATTTTCTCCTTGAATTCACTTAGCGGCGTTAAAACGGCCCCCGTCCCACTCATTTCACGGGCTTCCAAAAGTTTATTTTCACAAAATATGCCACAAATCCAAATTTGTGTACAGATTGACTGTGAGCTCGGTCCTTAGCGCCCCTGAACTCTTACATCCAAACAGTTTCTGGCTCAGAGTGGCATGAAAATACGACCCTTCCGTATCATGTGTCAGCATTTTAAACATAAACAGTTATAAGTTATAATATAAGTTTCAAAAACAGCATGGAGCCTCTTCAATCACAAGACACATAGATTCCACACTAGGACTTCCATACTTTCAAGACTACAAGTCAAACTAGATGGCCGAGGGTGGAATTGAACTGGGGTCTCCTAGCTGTGAGGCCTGGGTGCTAACCACTCAACCCAGTTAGTAGCCATAAAAATAGTAAATATGTGGCGTTTTCAGAGTTGAGTTCTAGCTAAGGCTGTCAAAAATTTCAATACAATTAATCACCATTCTCAAATTAATTAATCATGATTAATCAGCAATGGCAACAATGTCTCTTTTGCTGTATTTTATGAACAAAAAGATAAAACCCACGCATGCATGGGGGAGAACATGCAAACGCCACACAGAGATGGCCATGGGTGGAATTGAACTCGGGTCTCCTAGCTGTGAGGCCTGCGTGCTAACCACTCAACTCAATTAGTAGCCATAATAATAGTAAATATGTGGCTTGTGAAGGACAGGAAGTTCAGAGTTGAGGTTTAGCTAGGGTTGTCAATAATTTCTATACAATTAATCACAATTCTCAAATTAATTAATCATGATTAATCACATTGGCAAATATGTCCCTTTTGCTGTATTTTATGAACAAAAAGATAAAACCCACGCATGCACGAGGAGAAAATGCAAACTCCACACAGAGATGGCCATGGGTGGAATTGAACTCAGGTCTCCTAGCTGTGAGGCCTGCATGCTAACCACTCAACCCAATTAGAAGCCATAATAATAGTAAATATGTGGTTTGTGAAGGACAGGAATTTCAGAGTTGAGTTTTAGCTAGGGTTGTCAAAAATTTCTATATAATTAATCACAATTCTCGAATTAATTAATCATGATTAATCACCATTGGCAACTATGTCCCTTATGCTGTATTTTACGAACAAAAAGATAAAACCCACGCATGCACGGGGAGAACATGCAAACTCCACACAGAGATGGCCGAGGGTGGACTTGAACTCGGGTCTCCTAGCTGTGAGGCCTGGGTGCTAAACACTCAACCCAGTTAGTAGCCATAAAAATAGTAAATATGTGGATTGTGAAGGGCAGGAAGTGACGTGTTCAGAGTTGAGGTTTAGCTAAGGTTGTCAAAAATTTCAATACAATTAATCACCATTCTTGTATTAATTAATCATGATTAATCACCATTGGCCATTATGTCCCTTATGCTGTATTTTACGAACAAAAAGATAAAACCCACGCATTCACAGGGAGTACATGCAAACTCCACACAGGGATGGCTGAGGGTGGAATTGAACTCGGGTCTCCTTGCTGTGAGGCCTGCGTGCTAACCACTCAACCCAATTAGTAGCCATAATAATAGTAATTATGTGGCTTGTGAAGGACAGGGAGTTCAAAGTTGAGTTTTAGCTAGGTTTGTCAAAAATGTCAATACAATTAATCACCATTCTTGTATTAATTAATCATGATTAATCACCATTGGCAACTATGTCCCTTATGCTGTATTTTACGAACAAAAATTTTTGCCCATAATGTGTGAAAACCCGCGCATGCACGGGGGAGAGCATGCAAACTCCACACAGAGATGACCGAGGGTGGAATTGAACTCGGGTCTACTAGCTGTGAGGCCTGCAAACCACTTGGCATGCACCCTATTTGTTACATGCTAAATGTGCTTGTAGCCATGCAGTTCCTACTTGATGGACCTGAACAAGCGTATTCTGTCAAAGGTATTATTAAAAATCTTTCATGTTTGGGTAAAAGCTATTTCAAAAGATTTTCTTGCTACAGAACATTCTGGTCCTGACTCAAAAAGTGCTGCTTTTTTTCCTCCGCTGCCGAGAAGACAAATAACGAGCAAAAATGTAAGTTAGCAAAAGGCTAATATAAACTGGGTCAGCTTTTGCCTGATTTTTTTTTTTTTTCCTTGAGCTTTTTCGGTGTTTGATGCTGATGCTTAAAGGACTAATGACTGCTACATTCCTCCAGCGGTGATCAAGTCACTGACAAAAAGCATCGAGAAATCAACAGCGACAGAATACGTTTTCCTGTCAATGTACAGGGAGCTCTTTTTGTGTGGAAATGAATGGAAATCAAGTCTTTTTCGATTAACGCAACACAAAACAATTAATCATTATTATGATGCGGCATCTGTAGTGATGCGGAATCTGCATCGGCCCGTTGTGGTGAAGAACTGCTCTCACCTGGCCTGTGAGTGCCCCAGGATCCGTTGGGAGGAACTGGACAAAGTGGGTGAGGAGAGGGAAGTCTGGGCTTCCCTGTTTGAGTTTTGCCGGAATTCACGTGCGATTTCTCAGATTTCTATTTGTTTCATGCTAAAGATTGTTGTGCACGTTTGTGAGTATGTGCACAATATTAATATAAATGGCTGATTTTGAAAGTGTGTCATAGATAATTAGCTTCTGCATCACATTAGAGGGGGGCATATTATTACCATAAATCATGTTCTCTACCCAAATATACACTTTTGGATAAAAAAGTTGGCTGGCATGCATATTCCGGTATTTTTGGCCCATTTTGACAGGAACTTTAACTTTTCCAAACTTGTTTTCCAGTTTTAACTAAAAAAAAACGGGGCTGCACGGCGGAAAAGTGGTTAGCACGCAGGCCTCACAGCTACAAAACCCGGGTTCAATTTCACCCTCAGCCATCTCTGTGTGGAGTTTGCATGTTCTCCCCGTGCATGCGTCACGGATCAGGATGCATCAGGAAAAAAAAAGTTTGTTTCAAACTTTTTCCGTTCTGAAGTAATCAGCAGTATAAGTTTTAGGAAAATATCAGTTCCCGACTATAAAAGGAAAAAAAAAAAATTTTTTAAAAGCGACCAGGTTCTTTGTGTGACCTGAAATACTATTTACTATAATACTATACCGATACAAACAACCCAAAAATGGTGAGTGGTTAGCGCACAGGCCACACAGCTAAGAGACCCGAGTTCAATCCCACCCTCGGCCATCTCTGTGTGGAGTTTGCATGTTCTCCCCGTGCATGCGTCACGGATCAGGATGCATCAGGAAAAAAAAGTTTGTTTCAACCTTTTTCCGTTCTGAAGTAATCAGCAGTATAAGTTTTAGGAAAATATCAGTTCCCGACTATAAAAGGAAAAAAAAAAAAACCCAAAATTTAAAAGCGACCAGGTTCTTTGTGTGACCTGAAATACTATTTACTATAATACTATACCGATACAAACAACCCAAAAATGGTGAGTGGTTAGCGCACATGCCACACAGCTAAGAGACATGAGTTCAATTCCACCCTCGGCCATCTCTGTGTGGAGTTTGCATGTTCTCCCCGAGCATGCGTCACGGCTCAGGATGCATCAGGAAAAAAGAATTTTTTTTCAAACTTTTTCCGTTCTGAAGTAATCAGCAGTAGAAGTTTCAGGAAAATATCAGTTCCCGACTATAAAAGGAAAAAAAAAACCAACCCAAAATTTAAAAGCGACCAGGTTCTTTGTGTGACCTGAAATATCTCAACAACTATACCGATACAAACAACCCAAAAATGGTGAGTGGTTAGTGCACAGGCCACACAGCTAAGAGACCCGAGTTCAATTCCACCCTCAACCATTTCTGTGTGGAGCTTGCATGTTCTCCCCGTGTATGTGTGGGTTTTCTCCGAGTACTCCGGTTTCCTCCCACATTCCAAAAACATGCTAGGTTAATTAGCGACTCCAAATTGTCCATAAGTATGAATGTGAGTGTGAATGGTTGTTTGAATATATATATATGCCCTATGATTGGCTGGCTGGCTACCAGTCCAGGGTGTACCCCGCCTCTTGTCCAAAGACAGCCGGGATAGGCTCCAGCACCCCTTGAAAAACACCACAAGGAAAAACGCAGTCTGACAACTTTCCGATTTGAGCGGGTACAAGATACCTCAATCGGATTGGGGAAAGGAATATTCCATCCCTGGGAATCCCATTATATATTCATTCGGATTGGCTCTTTTCTTTCGGAATGAGGTGTATACAAAGGTTCGATTCTTTCCGTTTGAGCAAATAAACCGAATGCAATTGGAATATTTGGGTCCATGTATACGTGGCTAATGTCCAAACCACTAACTGTTTGTGTTTGGTTCATTGATCAGAACAACAGCCTTCAATGGAAACATTGGTGTATGTAATCGGGATAAAAAAAAAGTTCTACTAGGTTGATATTGTGTAAATATACCTTTGATACACAAAGGCGACCTGACCAAAAGGGTATCAAAGGACTAATACACACATACAGGCATGCACACACACACACACACACCATTCTTGGCAGGTGCTGTGTCACAGGGGACCAGTAGCTCCTCTCTAACCTCAAAATGAACTGTCCCCACTCACTGTCTCATTTCCCACTGTGAGTCACCATGCAAATGACCGCGTCCCCCCCAACACCCCCCCGACTCCCAATGCCAACATCTCCTTACAGCACCTTCAACTCTCCCCCGGTGTTCCCAATCCGGCCTCCAATTTGTTCCACTTCCCGATACCTCATTGTTCAAAATGACACTTTTTTACATTTTATGGTGAAGCAATTATTCTGTCTTACACAGTCCGCTACCTCGGCGAACCAACTTGCCCACATCGACTCGACGGAGGGGTGGCACAGCACGGGGGGGGGTTTATTCCAAGGGGGGTGAGAAACACGGGAAAACGGACAAAAAGAGAGAGAGAGGGAAAAGGGACTAATAGCACCTCTCCTTGACATATCCACAGGGATGTGAAGCAGAGCCAGGGACTGAGAAAGTTGAGAGCGCGTAGTGGAGGAGTGGAGAGGTCGAGGAAGGAAGGAAGCTGAATGAAGACAAAGATTAATTGAATGATGAAGAAATAAGGAATAATAAAAAAAAAATGGTGCCCCTTGAGGATATAATGTATGCTTCGAGGATGAGCAGGAGGATATTACCCGCTGATCTATGCCCCCCCCCCATCACTTCATTGCACTACTGTACATATTGCACTATTGTACATATTACTGTAATATCTTGTTGCATTCATAGATCATACTGTTTATGCGTCACGGATCAGGATGCGTCAGGAAAAAAAAAGTTTGTTTCAACCTTTTTCCGTTCTGAAGTAATCAGCAGTAAAAGTTTCAGGAAAATATCAGTTCCCGACTATAAAAGGAAAAAAAAAAAAACCCAAATTTAAAAGCGACCAGGTTCTTTGTGTGACCTGAAATATCTCAACAACTATATCGATATATAAACAACCCAAAAATGGTGAGTGGTTAGCGCACAGGCCACACAGCTAAGAGACCTGAGTTCAATTCCACCCTCGGCCATCTCTGTGTGGAGTTTGAATGTTCTCCCCGTGCATGCATCACGGATGAGGATGCATCAGGAAAAAAAAAGTTTGTTTCAACTTTTTTCCGTTCTGAAGTAATCATCAGTAAAAGTTTCAGGAAAATATCAGTTCCCGACTATAAAAGGAAAAAAAAAAACAAAACAAAATTTAAAAGCGACCAGGTTTTTTGTGTGACCTGAAATATCTCAATAACTATACCAACACAAACAACCCAAAAATGGTGAGTGGTTAGCGCACAGGCCACACAGCTAAGAGACCTGAGTTCAATTCCACCCTCGGCCATCTCTGTGTGGAGTTTGAATGTTCTCCCCGTGCATGCGTCACGGATCAGGATGCGTCAGGAAAAAAAAAGTTTGTTTCAACCTTTTTCCGTTCTGAAGTAATCAGCAGTAAAAGTTTCAGGAAAATATCAGTTCCCGACTATAAAAGGAAAAAAAAAACAACAAAATTTAAAAGCGACCAGGTTCTTTGTGTGACCTGAAATATCTCAACAACTATACCGATATATAAACAACCCAAAAACGGTGAGTGGTTAGCGCACAGGCCACACAGCTAAGAGACCCGAGTTCAATTCCACCCTCGACCATTTCTGTGTGGAGTTTGCATGTTCTCCCCGTGCATGCGTGGGTTTTCTCCGGGTACTCCGGTTTCCTCCCACATTCCAAAAACATTTGGCAACTCCAAATTGTCCATAGGTATGAATGTGAGTGTGAATGGTTGTTTGTCTATATGTGCCCTGTGATTGGCTGGCCACCAGTCCAGGGTGTATACCCCGCCTCTCGCCCGAAGACAGCTGGAATAGGCTCCAGCACCCCCCACAACCCTTCGTGAGGAAAAGCAATAGAAAATGAATAAATGCCCATGTGACATAAGCATGTGTTAAATGCAAGTGCGATGAATAAATGAATGAATGAATGAATATATTGTCACATCCATACTGTGCATACTGTTTATAATCTGTATAATCTACAATAGCTATATTATAGTCATTTATATCCCTGTACATATCCTCACTGTATTACAGTCATAGCCTGTTATATATTTACTTACTACTAAGGTACTTATAAAATTGTACTTCTGGTTGGATGCTAACTGCATTTTGTTGCCCTGTACAAGTGACATGAGCAATAAGAATAAAGTTGAATCTAATCTAATCTAATCTATTAAAAGAAGCGGAAAAGTGCATTAGGTGCTGTTGAAGAGGCAAAATAAGGATGGACAGAGCAATGGGATGAATTAAGAGATCAGGGGAAAAGTGTTAGAAAGCTTGCTGGAAGGAACAGGGCGGAAACACGACCGAGGCCCTAAAGGGAAGGAGATACTGTGGAGGTAGAATATGTGAATGTGGTAGGGGGGGGGGGTAAAAAAGGCAAGCGCTGCTTTTGCCTGTGATGTGCCTGAGGATGTGGGAGAGATAGGAAAAGAGGGAGTGGGAGTGTTGTTGCATGAAAACAGCGTGCAAACAGATTTAAGGAAAGATGGGGCGGGATTGCTATTCGATGCCCGGAGGAAGCTGGGACGACAGAGAGCGGATGAAAGACGTGGAAAAGTGGATGGAAGAAGCAAAGTTAATAATTTACTTTGTCTGGAGTCTATGTAGCTTTAAATCTATTAGGTTTATTAATTAAGCAATCGGCCAGGAAGCAACCGTCCAATCAGAGCTTAAGCAACGTTATTATGGAGGATGCCGTAAATACAGTTCAACTCCCCAAAACCTTGCATTATGCATGAGCTTATATCAGTAGCATATATGCAATGGATGAGAGAAAAGCTATTCCAATTCCGTTATTTGTTCCAAGCCAATTAAAATATGCCCTTCCTTGTATTGCCTAGTTGTGGGAAACACTGGAAAAGGTACAGATACCGGAAAAAGGAATATTCATTCTCAAGCACCTCCAATCTAATCTGTTGAGATTCCTTCAAATGCGTCCAATCTGCATTTACACCAACTAGAAAAACAAAAAATCCACAAATGGCAGGCCTCAATCAACCAAAACGGTTCCCAACCCCTGGTGTAGTTAAATTCTGGCTTACCTGTGGTGAAACGTCTGAGACAAGGTGGGCGGGGACGTGGAAGGTGTAGTCGCCAATCCCGTCGAGTACGGATGATACGGTGTTTTCTTCAGCGCCTGGATCAGGTTGTGTCTGTATTCTGGGTCTATTGACCACAAAGATCCTTTCCCTATGCTCTGAAAAAAAGCAAACAATAGGATGCGGTATCAAGGCTCAGTTCAAACACAACAAAGTCCAAAGTCCCTAAATAAGCTTTGGATTGTTCTTATTGGATAAACTATGTGTACACAAAGAAATGCTAGGTTGGCTGAAGGTCGAGGTTATGGGAAAAACAATATCCACATGCATTATTACTATAAACACCGACACATGACTGCTGTCAAGCAGCCTCGGGAACTACATTGAATAGACAGAAGTATCAGGCTGATCTGTGATTGACTGGCAACCAGTCCAGAATGTACCCAGCCTTGCAGTCTAATCAGCTGAGCAGGAACCCGGATCCACAGAATCGAGAATTGAGAGCACTAGCCGTCGAGCAAAAAAAAAAATTATGTCCAGCGTGAATCTTAAATCATTCAATCTCAGCAATTTTTCAGTACCGATGATTTTGACTTATTTTTCTCCTGGACGCCTCCCCAGGCCAGACCAAGGACATGCTGGAGGGATTATGTTTCACATCTGGCCTGGGAACACCTTGGGGTCTTCCCGGTGGAGCTGGAGGAGGTGGTCGGGGACCGGGAAGTCTGGGCTTCCCGACTGAGACTGCTGCCCCCGCGACCCGGACCCGGATAAGCGGAGGAAAATGGATGGATGGATGGAATGGACTGATCTTTCAAGGAACACTGAATATTGTATTCTGTGTATAAACACATGGAAGCTACCACAAGAAAGACTAGACTACTATCTTTCATCAGGAAAAAAAAAGTTTGTTTCAACCTTTTTCCGTTCTGAAGTAATCAACAGTAGAAGTTTCAGGAAAATATCAGTTCCCGACTATAAAGAAAAAAAAACAGCTTTTTGTGAAAAGCTACCCAAAATTTGGGACCTTGTTTTCCAGTTATAACTTAAAAAAAAAGCGGGGCTGCACGGTGTTCTAGTGGTTAACCCGCAGACCTCACAGCGAGAAGACCCTGGTTCAATCCCACCCTCGGCCATCTCTGTGTGGAGTTTGCATGTTCTCCCCGTGCATGCGTCACGGATCAGGATGCATCAGGAAAAAAAAGTTTGTTTCAACCTTTTTCCGTTCTGAAGTAATCAGCAGTAGAAGTTTCAGGAAAATATCAGTTCCCGACTATAAAAGAAAAAAAAAAAAAAAAAATTTAAAAGCGACCAGGTTCTTTGTGTGATCTGAAATATCTCAACAACTATACCGAACAACCCAAAAATGGTGAGTGGTTAGCGCAGAGGCCACACAGCTAAGAGACCCGAGTTCAATTCCACCCTCAACCATTTCTGTGTGGAATTCGCATGTGTGCGTTTTCTCCGGGTACTCCGGTTTCCTCCCACATTCCAAAAAAACATGCTAGGTTAATTAGCGACTCTAAATTGTCCATAGGTATGAATGTGAGTGTGAATGGTTGTTTGAATATATATATATATATGCCCTGTGATTGGCTGGCCACCAGTCCAGGGTGTAGAAGACAGCTGGGATAGGCTCCAGCACCCCCCATGATCCTTTTGAGGATAAGCGGTACAATTTTTATATTTCACTGATATTTTTTTTTTAATTTTGCTTTTTGTTAAGCGGTCCTTGAACACACCATAGTTGAGCGATGAGAAGCAAAAGTCTGTTTGGCTATGAGCTCACTAGCTTGGGCATTCATTGATCATCAGTACTTATATATTTGATACTTTAATAAGTGTGTTTGTACGGCATATATACTTTGTTTATGTTGTGAGTGAACAAAGGCAATCGAAGAGAGTAAGGGGACGATTCTTGAGCTGTTTGCCAGAAATTTTTTTTTTTTTTTTGCAATTTGGTGGTACTTCCAGAATGTAACCGATGTAAAAAGTGTGTATTCCTTCATATTCGATAATCGAATCAATCAGTCGGTTCTTATTTGCCCCTTGAACGGTACTGATTCATCCTTGCAGGATTTTTGTCTTCCAATTTTGTGTGCAAGGTCCATACATGTCCAGTTATGGCCGCTCGCCAATGCACAACCCCATCAAACACCTCGTGGGGACAAACTAGAACAGAAACGGTTGAGCCAGCAGTCCTTCTCTCCAGCTCTGACCTAACAAATGTTCTTCTGGCTAAATGAACAAAAATGTCCGCAGACACACTTCAAAATAGTTCAGTCACCCCAGCAAAATGGGCATCCAACTCTATAATTTCTTCTATTTTCACTTCCAAGGTTTGCCAATAGAGTACAGAACCACAACAACACGGAAAGAAAACTTTGGGGAAGGTGAATTAGTTCATCAATGCCACCTCACTCAGTATTTTCCAGTGTGTACCTCCTTTTTTTGAAGTGTTTTCTGATTAAAAAAAAAAAACGGGAAACTCTTGAACTTTTTTTTTTTTTCCCCACTTCAGAGGCCACAACAGAGTGTATTTTTAGATCAAAAGCAACCCCTCCTCTATCCTAATGAATCTGTCGCTCCCAATCTGACTGAAACCGGCGTATAGATTATAGAGAACAGGGATCTCAAACAGGTCGCCATGAAAAAATACTTTGGCTGTCTGCATCTCTCTCAGCTACCCACCGCGCTTTCATCTGCCTTGTCAACCGAATGTGGCAAAAATCTCGGGTTTTGTATATACGGCGGCGACCAAGTATGGCAGGAAGATGTGTGGGGGGGGGGAATAAATTTGAAATGAAAGGCGCCTTGCCTTATGTTCAGCTCACTTTGTAGTGCTGTATGATACGAGATAGATACAGGCGATGGGTTGGGGAGATGTCATAGCTGCAGGCTTCACATTTTTTTTTTTTTATGTTAGCAAATACTAGAAGGAATCTATTAAGAGGGAAAATGTCAGCTATGTCAAGAGCCGCGTGTCAGAAGTAATTGGAAAAAAAAAATATCCCAAAACTGCAGTTTAGTATTTGAATAAGTTACTTCTTTAGTATCTCGTCGTCATATATTCGCTTGCAACTATCGATTATTTTCTTTGTCGGTTAATGCGACGCTTGTTTTGATTCATCAAGTCATTAAAAGCCACGTATACATGGACCCAAATATTCCGATTGCATTCGGTTTATTTGCTCAAACGGAAAGAATTGAACCTTTGTATACGCCTCATTCCGAAAGAAAAGTGCCAATCCGAATGAATGAACATATAAACCAGGGGTCTCAAACACGTGGCCCGCGGGCCAAATGTGGCCCGCAGGACACTACTTTGAGGCCCCCGCCTTGATATGAAAGTTTAATGTTTGATATGGATGCTGTATGGTATCATGTACCCAGAAAAAAATTATTACGTTTGATTAATGTTCATGTTAAAGGTTAAATAACTGTTAATAGTTATCCTCCCTATCCGTGTGGAAGTGGTAAGTTTTTGGCTATTTAAGTTTAAAGAAAATAACTTGAAGGCTACCGTTTAGGTCGCTAGCTCTCGAGTTTGCGAGTTAGCATGTGTCTCAAGACCCTGCAGTTGCGCAATATGTTGTAAATAAAAAAAGTATAAATGTGACTATAGTCGTGTTTTGTCATGTCTACAGGGCTCTAATAATGCTTTGTTCATTTTAATTTGGAAAAAATAATTTGTCTACCCACCAACTATATGTGTTTTTTTAAGTTTTTATTATTTGCCGTTTTATTGTTGTTATTATATTTATTTATTTATTACTGATTGATTTTCTTTATTCTTGATTTGTTTATTTATTTTTCATTTCATTTTGTGCAGAAAAATAAAAATTAAGATATTTGAGAACGGTGAGAATTATGCTGGTTTTGTCACCCTGAAACCGATACTGGGTCGCCTCGGCCCCAACCCAAGTCGGTATGCTTCCAAGGATGGTCCCATTACACTTTAATGAGAATGCCGACATTAATGAGACCATAAATTGTGATAAAAGGAATAAAATTACAACGGGCAGGAATAAACAGGTTGAATGTCATGACAAAATTCCCCATTAGTATGCAGAGTCAGACGGCCGTAATGACAAAGCAAGTTTTATCTTGATCTGATATAGACGCACAAATAGCAGACATTTATTAGGTGATCATTTGTGGCAATTTGAGGAAATATGATAGCTGAAAGGAGATGAAGTGTCATGCAGGTACGCAGGTTCCTCTGGACAAAAGAGAACAAAATGTGTATAATAGTATGGAGGTGTCTAATGTAGTAGATAAAAACATCTGACCACTACCAAAGAATAGCTGATATACTATTCAGAAGGAACTTCTCTGAATTGCAATTACTTTAATTCCACTTCCTGTAATTCCAATTCAACATCCTTTCAGGGGGAGTCACTTCAATTCAAATACTTCCTAAATATAGCGACAAGAGTCATCCCCCCTGCTACCTTTTCTTATTCCCTGGCAGATCAGGTTACAACGCCATCTAACGTATAGAGTTGTACCAATACCCTGCATTCACATTCAGTGCCTCTATAATGGGATAATTATGTAAACACATACCGTAAAAAAGACAGATTATAATAAACCATTTCCCCTCAAAAA
This sequence comes from Doryrhamphus excisus, assembly GCF_037039965.1. Classification (NCBI taxonomy): domain Eukaryota; kingdom Metazoa; phylum Chordata; class Actinopteri; order Syngnathiformes; family Syngnathidae; genus Doryrhamphus; species Doryrhamphus excisus. Next base: position 3,587,625 of record NC_136367.1, on the reverse strand, counting down.
ATATAATCTGGACCTATAATTCCAAGACAACATCCTTTCAGGTGGAGTCACTTCCATTCAAATACTTCCTAAATATAGCCACAAGATTGATCCCCCTTGCTACCTCTTCTTATTCCCTGGCAGATCAGGTTACAATGCCATCTAATGTATAGTTGTAATAACCTGCATTCACATTCAGTGCCTTTATAATGGGATAATTGAACATGTACTGTAAAAAAATCAGATTATAATAAACCATTTCCCCTCAAAAAATATATTCTTGACCTGTAGTTCCAATACAACATCCTTTCAGGTGGAGTCATAACGACAAGATTCATCCCCCCTGCTACCTCTTTTTATTCCTTGGCAGATCAGGTTACAACGCCATCTAACGTAGTTGTACCAATAACCTGCATTCACATTCAGTGCCTTTATAATGGGATAATTGAACACGTAACCTAAAAAAAGTCAGATTATAATAAACCATTTCCCCTAAAAAAATGTGTTCTGGACCTATAATTCCAATACAACATCCTTTCAGGGGGAGTCATTTCAATTCAAATACTTCCTAAATACGTATAGTGACAAGACTGATCCCCCTGCTACCTCTTCTTATTCCCAGGCAGATCAGGTTACAATGCCATGTAACGTATAGAGTTGTAATAACCTGCATTCACATTCAGTGCCTTTATAATGGAATACTTGAACACGTAACCTAAAAAAAGTCAGATTAAAACAAATCATTTCCCCTCAAAAAATATGTTCTGGACCTGCAATTCCAAGACAACGTAGCGACAAGATTGATCCCCCCTGCTACATTTTCTTATTCCCTGGCAGATCAAGTTACAACGCCATAACCTGCATTCACATTCAATACAACATCCTTTAAGGTGGAGTCACTTCAATTCAAGTACTTTCTAAATATAGCGACAAGATTCATCCCCCCTGCTACCTCTTCTTATTCCCTGGCAGATCCGCAATGTAACATATAGGGTTGTAATAACCTGCATTCACATTCAGTGCCTTTACAATGGGATAATTGAACACGTAACCTAAAAAAGTCAGATTATAATAAACCATTTCCCCTCGAAAAATGTATTCTGGACCTGCAATTCCAAGACAACGTAGCGACAAGATTGATCCCCCCTGCTACATTTTCTTATTCCCTGGCAGATCAAGTTACAACGCCATAACCTGCATTCACATTCAATACAACATCCTTTAAGGTGGAGTCACTTCAATTCAAGTACTTTCTAAATATAGCGACAAGATTCATCCCCCCTGCTACCTCTTCTTATTCCCTGGCAGATCCGCAATGTAACATATAGGGTTGTAATAACCTGCATTCACATTCAGTGCCTTTATAATGGGATAATTGAACACGTAACCTAAAAAAGTCAGATTATAATAAACCATTTCCCCTCAAAAAATGTGTTCTGGACATGCAATTCCAATACAAAATCCTTTCAGGTGGAGTCACTTCAATTCAAATGCTTCCTAAATATAACGACAAGATTCATCCCCCTTGCTCCCTTTTCTTATTCCCTGGCAGATCAGGTTACAACGCCATAACCTGCCATAACCTGCATTCACATTCAATACAACATCCTTTAAGGTGGAGTCACTTCAATTCAAGTACTTCCTAAATATAGCGACAAGATTCATCCCCCCTGCTACCTCTTCTTATTCCCTGGCAGATCCGCAATGTAACATATAGGGTTGTAATAACCTGCATTCACGTTCAGTGCCTTTATAATGGGATAATTGAACACGTAACCTAAAAAAGTCAGATTATAATAAACCATTTCCCCTCAAAAAATGTATTCTGGACATGCAATTCCAATACAAAATCCTTTCAGGTGGAGTCACTTCAATTCAAATGCTTCCTAAATATAACGACAAGATTCATCCCCCTTGCTCCCTTTTCTTATTCCCTGGCAGATCAGGTTACAACGCCATAACCTGCCATAACCTGCATTCACATTCAATACAACATCCTTTAAGGTGGAGTCACTTCAATTCAAGTACTTCCTAAATATAGCGACAAGATTCATCCCCCCTGCTACCTCTTCTTATTCCCTGGCAGATCCGCAATGTAACATATAGGGTTGTAATAACCTGCATTCACATTCAGTGCCTTTATAATGGGATAATTGAACACGCAACCTAAAAAAGTCAGATTATAATAAACCATTTCCCCTCAAAAAATGTGTTCTGGACATGCAATTCCATTGGAAAAATGAAACTTCCATTTAAGCTGTTGTATTTCCTGAAAAGATTGAATTCACTGGGAGTTAATGGTCTTGTCAAGGTCATTCCAAATTCTCGGTGTATTTCTTCAGGGTTGTAAAATGTAATTATGTCATAGCCTGAGCTCTTCACTCATTTTTGCAGGTGACGGATGATTCAACCTTGGCAGAGGTCTGTGCTCTTGCTTCGCGTGACCTTGTTAGAATGCACAAAAGCAGCTAAGTCTGGTCATTTGAGTCCCGCTTTCTGGGAATCTTTGCATTATTAGACTGCAAATCAGCGTGGCGGTACACAGGCCATATGTGCCATGCGTGTTTTCGCAGAGTGTGTACGGCGAGCTCCCTGGGGAGTGTGATATTACCCAGCATGGTCTGCTCCTGAGAGTGCTTCTATTACTGCCAGCAACGCCTCTCCTGGAGAGCATGATATTACACACACATACGCTCAGTACCACCTAGGTGACCCCCTACCGGGCCAAATTTCCCTGTGCACCTCCAGCCGTTTGTATATTTAGAAATATGTGTGTGTGTGTGTGTGTGTGAGAGCGCCTACTGTCTGCCCGCCTGCCACTCCATTAAATCAATGCTCACTACAGAAGCTCTGTTAGCCTCTGTCAAGCAGCCAGCCAATCATAAGGCCTGATCTGTCGACCTCAACCGCCCCCCTTGGTCACATAGTCCAATCACAGGGCGTGACTGGAAGCAAGGGTCTGACACCTGGGTTATAGCGGTCACCTTGGCAACAGGCAGCATCTCCGGCAGGAGGAGGGAAAATGGAATTTTTTCGAAATGTATTCATGAAGTTGAGAAAAAGGCATCATATTTCATAATTGATAATCCTGAAAAGTTGAGATTGCTCATTTATCTTTCTTGACTCCGTTTATTATGGGCATGCCCACAAAGCGCAGCCCATTCTATTATTCTTTGTACTTACGATATTATGGAAAGCAGGAAGTGAACAAATAAAAGTTACTGATTGTAAAAGTAAACTGTATTATGGAAAGCAGGAAGTGAACAAATGTAACAGTTACTGATTGTAAAAGTAAACTATTACGGAAAGCAGGAAGTGAACAAATGTAACAGTTACTGACTGTAAAAGTAAACTGTATTATGGAAAGCAGGAAGTGAACAAATGTAACAGTTACTGACTGTAAAAGTAAACTGTATTATGGAAAGCAGGAAGTGAACAAATGAAACAGTTACTGATTGTAAAAGTAAACTGTATTATGGAAAGCAGGAAGTGAACAAATGAAACAGTTACTGATTGTAAAAGTAAACTATTACGGAAAGCAGGAAGTGAACAAATGTAACAGTTACTGATTGTAAAAGTAAACTGTATTATGGAAAGCAGGAAGTGAACAAATGAAACAGCTATTGATTGTAAAAGTAAACTGTATTATGGAAAGCAGGAAGTGAACAAATGTAACAGTTACTGATTGTAAAAGTAAACTGTATTATGGAAAGCAGGAAGTGAACAAATGTAACAGTTACTGACTGTAAAAGTAAACTGTATTATGAAAGCAGGAAGTGAACAAATGTAACAGTTACTGATTGTAAAAGTAAACTATTACGGAAAGCAGGAAGTGAACAAATGTAACACTTACTGATTGTAAAAGTAAACTGTATTATGGAAAGCAGGAAGTGAACAAATGTAACAGTTATTGATTGTAAAAGTACCAGATGTGGACATTTTAGACATGTGGAACTGTGAACTGATTATGTGATGCATTCAATTGTAATCTGATGAATGTTCAAATGCAAAATTAAATCATTAAATTGGGTCGTGTGCTATTTATAGCGTGTAACATTCTGTGTCATCATAGCGTCGTAATTGACGAACAAATGGAATAAGAACCGCCCTTGATACCGTTCCGTGTGAAGAACCCCGACATGTTAAGGACCCTATTTATATTTAGTAGCATTCTCAGAGAACCATAGTTACGTAATCGCCAAACAAAGTTGACCGCTTTATTAGGAACCCGCCCACACAGGAGGGTAAGCCGCAGGCAAGCCCATTAAAAATTCCTAAGGATATTTTTTTTTTCTTGTTGCATCTGCTGTTTGTGATTTAAGAGCAGTACTTTTTGGGGAACATGTCATGCAGTTTATTTGTCTCCCATCTGTGTCATGGAAAAATCCCGTTGCTTTAGTATTTGCAGCTGACGAGCGTGATTACACAACAAATAATCCACAAACTCAAAATCATAACCCCACTGCAGCAATGCCAAAAAAAATCATGAAGCACCGCATTCGACTTTTATTAGACTTTTTTCGGTCTCTGCAACACCCCCCACTTTAATTAAAAGGATTTAATTATATGTATCTGTGCCACTTAAAGAGGTAAGAAAAAAAAAAGTGGTTTTTAAACACATAATGTGGCAAAACACCGAGCAACACAGCTGGCTGGTTAAGGAAACAAACGCACCGTAACTTGCCTGTGCTTATTGTATTGGGTGGAGGGGGGGGGGGGGGGGGGGTCGAAACAAAAGGCGAAGAAAGTGGATTGAAAGGCGGGGAGAGGGAGAGCGTTGTGTGTTGCCAACATCTGTTTCCTGTGTTATATAAGCTCTGGGGGCTGGTCTCCCTTGAAAATGGGAGATATTAAATACTCCTGCTGCCACTGACCTGGCCGGTAACATTATACTTCTGCTACCGCAATCCTCAATGCACTAGTCTAGTTCCATATATACTTTACCTGTCAATCCAGCGTGGGTGTCAATCAAATAAAAAAATGACTCGACTCCAACTTGGCACTAAATATAAAAAAGGGCGACTTTTGTTAAGATTCGGAGATATAACTTGGCCGAGTGGTTAGCGCGCAGACCTCACAGCTAGGAGACCAGGGTTCAATTCCACCCTCGGCCATCTCTGTGTGGAGTTTGCATGTTCTCCCCGTGCATGCGTGGGTTTTCTCCGGGTACTCCGGTTTCCTCCCACATTCCAAAAACATATAAGAAATCTGAAGTAATTTTACAATTATAAAGTCAAAATATTCAGAGAAAACAATGTTGTAATATTAAGTGGAAAAATAACATGATTTTGGTGGCATAAAGTTGCAAGTCATATTAGGACAAATAAACAAAACAATGAATAAAGTTGTCATTTTTGAAAAATTGGGTTGTGCAATGGTTATAATGCTACGAGAATTAAAATATAATGAGAATAATTATACAAAGAAAATTGGAATATGTGGAAAATAAAAAAAAATAAATAAATTTTAGGGGGAAAATGTTGAGAGAAAAAAATTGATCTTAAGAGAATAAAGTTGCAATTTTTTGAGAATAAAATCATAATTTCATGAGGAAAAATATATAATTTTTATTAAATTTATTATTAGAAGTCATAATATTGTGTGAAAAAGTTCATTAAAAAAGTGGGAATAAACTTTTAATTAATTGCATATTTTTTCTTGATTAAAATTACATAATTAATTAATATAATACATTATTTTTCCTCATGAAATTATGATTTTATTCTAAAAAAATGTAAACTTTTTTCTTTTGAGATCATTTTTTTTCCTCTCAACATTTTTCCCCCAAAATTTATTTTATTTTTTTTTTAATTTTCCACATATTCCAATTTTCTTCGTATTATTATTATTCTGTTTATATTTAGATTCTCGTAGCTTTATAACCATTGCACAACTAATTTTTCAAAAATTACAACTTTATTCATGTCCTAATATTACGACTTCCAAATTTATGCCACCAAAATGATGTTATTTTGCCACTTAATATAAAAAAAACATTGTTTTCTCTTAATATTTTGCCTTTATAATTGTAAAATTACTTCAGATTTCTTCTTAAATGATATTTTTAGAATGTGCTGCAGGCTGTAAATGGCCCCCCCGGCCGCACTGTTGACACCCCCGTCATAGACAGTGTATTAAGGCATTGCATTGCATTGCCTTGCATTGCATAACATAACATCCATTTTCAGTAGCGCTTATCTTATTCAGAGTCACCAGTAGCTGGAACCTATCCCAAAACTGGTCTGCAGTTAATTACAGGTTAAGTATAGACTCAGACAAGCAATCGCATTCATGTCCATGCCACCACTGAGTGGGCACAGAATCCACACAATATAAAATCAGTCACTATGACAGAAAAATGTGACTTTTTTTTTTTTTTTGCTGCAAACGATAGCGAAATCCATCCATATCTTTTCTTGGCATCTCTAAAATCCCAGCACCACCCATCCAGCTGCAAAGCAACACAGTCTATGCCTGATTTCTGTGCTTGCCAGGCATCAGTTTAAGAAGCTTTGTTGTCCGATGCATTTTCATGAGAAAAAAAAGATTTATCAATCTTAAGTATTATGACTATGTCTATAATTCGTGGGACATCCGCAGTGTAAAAAGCATTAACCGGTGGCTGGTTTTAAGCCTGATTAACCCACCGCAATGCGGGGATCCATCTTTACTTACTGTATATATCCTGTACAGATAAACAGAGGATTATATTATTATACAGCCGTGTATTGGATGTCGATACATCCATTAACATATTGAGTATATAAAAGAAAGATGGAGTTCAGGCATATAAACACGTGATTATTCTCAAGCTAAATAAGTCAAATATAATAGAGGTTATAATACGACAAAATAATGGGGAAATCCGTGCCGTGTTATGGAATGAGTAATTCACGGAAAAGTCACGGAAAAGAGGACTCATATGTGTGGGTTGGTTCTGTGGTGGATTTAAACCTAAATATCACACTGGATGTTTACATAAAAAATATGGTCAAAAACAGCAATGTCATATCAGCCTGACCTAAAACACTGTCTAGATCAGGGGTCTCAAACACGCGGCCCACGGGCCAAATGTGGCCCGCAGGACACTAGTTTGAGGCCCCCGCCTTGATATGAAAGTTTAATGTTAGTGCGGCCCGCGCAAGTTTGATATGGATGCTGTATGGTATCATGTACCCAGAAAAAAATATTACGTTTGATTAATGTTCATGTTAAAGGTTAAATAACTGTTAATAGTTATCCTCCCTATCCGTGTGGAAGTGGTAAGTTTTTGGCTATTTAAGTTTAAAGGAAATAACTTGAAGGCGTTTACCGTTTAGGTCGCTAGCTCTCTAGTTTGCGAGTGGGCAATCAAAGCATATTATTATTATAAATTTATTTCTATAATATCATTTTCTCCGGCCACTTTTTTGATAAACTTTTTCACACAATATTATGACTTCTAATAATAAAGTTAATAAAAATTATATTTTTTTCCCTCATGGAATTATGATTTTATTCTAAAAAAATTGCTACTTTTTTTTTCTTAGATCATTTTTTTCTCAACATTTTCCCCCTAATTTTTTTTCCACATATTCCAATTTTTATGTATTATTATTTTCATAATATTTTGATTCTCGTAGCATATAACCACTGCACAACCCAATTTTTCAAAAATGACAACTTTATTCATTGTTTTGTTTATTTGTCCTAATATTACGACCTCCAACTTTATGTTATTTTTCTACTTAATATTACAACATTGTTTTCTCTTAATATTTTGACTTTATAATCGTAAAAGGACTCCAGATTTTTAAATTTTTGCTGTTGTTTCTTTCTAAATTAAACAGACCGTTTGGGTTGGAAGTGGACTGTCCATGGAAACGCTGCAGAATCTGGAAGATAATTTTATTAACTTAATAATAAAGTTAATGAAAATTAAATTTTTTTTCCTCATGAAATTATGATTTTATTTTCAAAAAATTGCAACTTTTTTCTCTTAAGATCATTTTTTTTTTCTCTCAACATTTTCCCCCTAATTTTTTTTTTAATTTTCCACATATTGCAATTTTCTTTGTATTATTATTCTCATAATATTTGGAGTCTCGTAGCATTATAACCATCGCACAACCCAATTTTTCAAAAACGACAACTTTATTCATTGTTTTGTTTATTTGTCCTAATATTACAACTTCCAACTTTATGCCACCAAAAATTATGTTATTTTTGTACTTAATATTACAACATTGTTTTCTCTTAATATTTTGACTTTATAATTGTAAAATGACTCCAGATTTTTAGATGTTTGCTGTTGTTTCTTCTTAAATTAAACAGATCGTTTGGGTTGGAAGCGGAAAGTCCATGGAAACGCTGCAGAATCTGGAAGATAATTTTATTAACTTAATAATAAAGTTAATAAAAATTAAATTTTTTTCTCAAAATTTAGCAACTTTTTTCTCTTAAGATCATTTTTTTTCTCAACTTTTTTCCCCCTAAAATTTGTTTAATTTTTTTTTTATTTTCCACATATTCCAATTTTCTTTGTATTATTATTCTCATTATATTTTGATTCTTGTAGCTTTTAAAACCATTGCACAACCCAATTTTTCAAAAACCTAATACATTTTTTGTTTATTTGTCCTAATATTATGATTTCCAACTTTATGCCACCAAAATGATGTTATTTTTCCACTTAATATTACAACATTGTTTTCTCTTAATATTTTGACTTTATAATTGTAAAATTACTTCAGATTTCTTCTTAAATGATATTTTTAGAATGTGCTGCAGGCTGCAAATGGCCCCCCAGGCCGCACTGTTGACACCCTGCACTGCAGAATCTAGAAGATCTAGAAAGCTTATCATGCGTAGCTGACTCCACAACTCAATACAAAAGCACCGAAAATGATCCTAATCAGTCCCTTTTAAGAAGAGCAGCACAAGCTTCCGTTTCAAAACCTCTAAAAGTCTCTTCACAACGTTTGTCACTCGTCAACATACAACAAAGTCGCTAAGTTGGCAACACTGATCCCTGCTCTTCCATCTTGTTATTCTCTGGCAGATCAGGTTCGCTATAATGTGTTTTTTACGAGAGCGGGCAAACAGGTATCTCCAGTATAGGAATGGGAACTAATACCTGACGCTCACACAGCATCCAAAACTACCAGTACAACATGTTGACGCTACTGTCAATCACGAGCACGAGTTACTTAATTACAAGCAATTACGTCTTGAACATACATCAGCGTGATAATCATTAACAGTAAACTTGCAATGTGCAACCATCATTAAACAGAGGTCGGTTAGTGAGGCTCACACCGGGCCTTGTCGAGTATATCTACCCCCCCCAAAGAAGATATAAAAAAAATCAACCCGCAATTAATTTCACTGGGGTCACGCAGGGTTTTAAGTCCCCCCTTGGTGTCTTTTTAACACACTGAAAGCTCCAATGCTTCAAATGTTACAACTGTTAGAACCACCGAACAAGAAAGTTCACACATCTCATCAATGAATCAGCATGGAGTGGTTTTGGGCTGCATGTATTCTATACATATTGCATCCTATCTATGTTTAATCGTGGTATTTACTAAGTAAATGCCACGGAAAGTTGTGTGCTGCGGTGAAACGCGTCCAAACAAAAAACGACGGTTAGAGCTGCGTTTGTTGAAATTGTTCCAATTGTTCTCACAGCTAGGAGACCCGAGTTCAATCCCACCCTCTTACATACCAACTTTATTGCCACGGAAAGTTGTGTGCTGCAGTGAAACGCGTCCAAACAATTGACGACTCCAAAGTGTCCATAGGTATGAATGTGAGTGTGAATGGTTGTTTGTCTATATGTGCTTTACTTGGGAAACTTGGGAATACTTGGGGTACTTACTTGGGAATTTGCCCATCATTCACAATCCTTATGTGAAACATAAATAAATATTTATTTCCCTTTTCTGTGCATTATAACAAAAAAAACAGTTAATATCAGCTAGCCTACAATGCTGTCATTGGGATAAACTTTTTTCGACTATGAAAACAACTAAACTAGTGATGCATTGCTTGATATGCACGCTATACCACCAAGGCTGCACGGCGGTCAAGTGGTTAGCGTGCAGACGTCACAGCTAGAAGACAAGGGTTCAATCGCACCCTCGGCCATCTCTGTGTGGAGTTTGCATGCTTACAACTGCTTGCAGTTTTATTGACAGCTCCTCCACAAAATAGGCAACTCTCTTCTGTTCTGCCACGGGAAGTTGTGTGCTGCAGTGAAACGCGTCCAAACAAAAACGACGGACGGTTAAAGCTGCCTTTGTCAAAATTGTTCCCCAGCCGGGTCGAGTGGTTAGCGCGCAGGCCTCACAGCTAGAAGACCAGGGTTCAATTCCACCCTCGTCCATTCCATTTTAACTGTGTTTTATTTCAACAACTCGGCTGCACGGCGGTCGATTGGTTAGCGCACAAACCTCACAGCTGTAAGTGTGAATGGTTGTTTGTCTATATGTGCCCTGTGATTGGCTGGCGACCAGTCCAGGGTGTACCCCGCCTCTCGCCTAAAGACAGCTGGGATAGGCTCCAGCACCCCCCGCGCGACCCTCATGAGGAAAAAGAGGTAGAAAATGAATGAATGAATTCAACTCAGTGGGCAGCAAGTAGCAAAAAAAAGTAAATAAATCAAGATAATAACACTGAAAGATGCTAAATTGTGCACCCCCACAATTTAAAAACAGCAGCCCACGATGGCTGGCCTTGTCTCGTATAAAGATATTAGTTAGTGCATCTGAAAAACGTGCTCTATTTAACCTAAACCTTAAATGTTGCCTCGGGGTGTCTTCAGCTGGAAACCAGTATTTATTTCCATTTGCAAAATAGCCAAGGGGGAGCATAACATGGATGATTTAGCCCAGCATAACAAGCTAACACCTTTATTATGTCCACAAAGAAGCTTATATTTTTGAAATTTGGATGTGGGGTGCAACACAAGCCAAGGACAAATTCATTTTAGTCTAAGTCTGGTAAACACAGCAAGAAATGGTTTGCACTGGACAGAGTTGTCGGGGATTTGAGTTTTAATACCAGTTTGGCGATGCATGCTTAGCGAGCGACACACAAACGACCTATAATCAAACCAAACCACCCCCCAAAAACCGTTTTGGGAAACACATAAATCAACAATAAAACAACTTTAAGGTATTAACCTTGCAAAGCAGACAATTTGGGTGACCATGGATTTTTAATCTAACAAAGCCATCTTGCCAAGATTCTGACTGATACAATGACGACCGTACTAAAAATGTGGGGGTCAATCAGCGTTCCCTTTGAGGCAGTCCAGCAGTGTGATGCATCAGAATTGTGCAACATATCTTCATTCAAAAACAAAACTAGAATGACACTGAACGCAACTCTTTTCCTAAGGGGACTAAATGACGTCCTCGTCTAATTCGAATTCAACTGAATTTGGGTATAAGCTAGGACCGGGCGACATATCGATATATCGGCGAAGGGAGCTTGCCATGAAGTCGTCCATGGTGGGCGCAAAGAAGAGAAACAAACAACAGGTGTCCGCAAAGAAATAATGGAATGTCAGAGCGTCCCTTGGAGGAAGTTGTTTTCACAACACGACCTTGGTTGGCCTTGGGGTGGAGGGGAAGCCGAAATCCAGATTCAGTATATTGTTTGGGTTAGTTTGAACGGCCACATTCAGCATTCAGCAGAACAGCTGTTAGTACTGAGCACCCCTTCACTACGTGGAGCAATGGCAGATCCTCGCGGAGATAAGGAGGAGGAGAGGCTGCATAGCAGGAGTGAACAGCGAAAAAAGACGGTATAAAGGTTGCTGTATGAAGACAATATCAACCATGTTTATCGTCTGTCGTCATGGGGAATATGAAATGGAAGCGCTAACGCCGCTAACCCGGCTGTAAAGAGACGACCGTGAATGCAGCATTATTGCACTGAAGACTGAATATTATATTAAACTTTTTAAACTGCTACATTTTCTTATTCTCTGGAAGACCAGGTGTGTTAGGTAGGTTAGAATTCTGACGCCATCGACTGCTCCATTCCAAGACAGTCCCATTATAATGTGTTAAAATCTTGTCTCGTAGAACCAAGAACTGTCTCTTGACACTTCTAGTAAATATAGTAAAGTCACTAAAAATAATCCTCCTGCTACATCTTCTTATTCTCTGGAAGACCAGGTGTGTTAGGTATGGTAGAATTCTGATGCCATCGACTGCTCCATTCCAAGACTGTCCCATTATAATGTGTTAAAATCTTGTCTCGTAGAACCAAGAACTGTCTCATGACACCCCTAGTAAATATAATAAAGTCGCTAAAAAGAATCCTCCTGCTACATCTTCTTATTCTCTGGAAGACCGGGTGTGTTAGGTATGGTAGAATACTGATGCCATCGACTGCTCCATTCCAAGGCAGTCCTATTATAATGTGTTAAAATCTTGTCTCGTAGAACCAAGAACTGTCTCATGACACCCCTAGTAAATATAGTAAAGTCGCTAAAAAGGATCCTCCTGCTACATCTTCTTATTCTCTGGAAGACCAGGTGTGTTAGGTATGGTAGAATTCTGATGCCATTGACTGCTCCATTCCAAGACAGTCCCATTATAATGTGTTAAAATATTGTCTCGTAGAACCAAGAACTGTCTCATGACACCCCTAGTAAATATAATAAAGTTGCTAAAAAGAATCATCCTGCTACATCTTCTTATTCTCTGGTAGACCAGGTGTGTTAGGTAGGTTAGAATTCTGATGCCATCGCCTGCTCCATTCCAAGACAGTCCCATTATAATGTGTTAAAATCTTGTCTCGTAGAACCAAGTACTGTCTCTTGACACTTCTAGTAAATATAGTAAAGTCACTAAAAATAATCCTCCTGCTACATCTTCTCATTCTCTGGAAGACCGGGTGTGTTAGGTATGGTAGAATTCTGATGCCATCGACTGCTCCATTCCAAGGCAGTCCCATAATAATGTGTTAAAATATTGTCTCGTAGAACCAAGAACTGTCTCATGACACCCCTAGTAAATATAATAAAGTTGCTAAAAAGAATCCTCCTGCTACATTTTCTTATTTTCTGGAAGACCAGGTGTGTTAGGTAGGTTAGAATTCTGATGCCATCGACTGCTCCATTCCAGAATAGTCCCATTATAATGTGTTTAAATTGTTAATAAAGTGTCTGTGTTACCGGGAACCAAAGCAGCCGAAGCCTTACAGGGCGCCGCCATTTTGGAAAAAAAAAAAATAAATTAAAAAAATAAGCCCCTCTACCTGCCCACATGCACACGCAAAACTATTATTATTATTTATTTTAAATTATTTAAATGATTTGTACAAATTACTGTTTAAGCTGTACATTGTTCATATTTGATGTCATCTATTTATTCTCCACATTATTATTTATTATTACACAAGAGCCTATTGTGCAATGACAATAAAGAAAGTCTATGTTTACAGTGGCATATTAGTACATTATTTTCACATTATATATATATTTTTTTACAATCAGAGGTTGGAATGGATTGCATTTGACCTTGGAGATTCGCAATGTTATCACAATACTGATCCACTGACCCAGAAGTCCGAGGACAGCGATTGTCATTAGTGCATGTTATTGTGCAAAGTGAGGAATTCTGTTTGTAAACAAAGCCATGGCAACCTTGGGCCTTCTCTTCTAGTTCTCACACAAGCTTGCCCTTCCACACACACACACACACACACACACACTATTACTGACACACACATGGGCACATAGAGCACTAGGCTTATTCTAAAACTAGTCCCCATCTTGTCATCTGCCTGGATATGACCCAGAAATACAGTCACTGGAACAAATAGGCCACTGTCATATTAATCTGCACCTCCACAATTTGATGGAAATATGATTTGGTGTGTTCACACTGAGGCACATTTAACCTCGCTGCTGCTTAATAAAAAACTACCTCTAAAAAAAAAAATACAATATTTCTACTCGGTAACATGACACTAATGCTGTATAGTCAGTTTCAAAAAGACATAAACAGGTAATGGGAGAAGAATACAGAAAAAAAAAAAAAAAGCGGTGAAAAGCTTTGAGTGGCAGAGTCAGACGGAAATTACAGAGATTCTGTAATTGCAGCTTCAAATAAAGTGCAATACTTGCCAGGTAGAGTCGGAGTCTGCAGAGATGTGCCCTCATTTCTTCACAGACACGGGTGCTCGAGCACGTGCGAGAGAGTCCTTTTATGCATGCATGCGTGCTCCTGAGTTTGCATTATGCCCGTGCGCCTGTTTGTTTGTGCGTCTGACATGCCGTGTATGTGTGTGTGTGTGTGTGTATGATTGGAAAGTGTGTGTGCGTGCAAAAGAGAGGGGGAATAGGTTTGAAGGGTTAATTAGTGTCCTGTCTTGAACAGTGTGCACTGACAGGAAGACAAGGCTGGATGTCCTTGCCAAAATCTCCTCTACACGCGGTGCGCCACATGCACACTTATCCACGCATACACACATTTAATACAGAAGCGTGCACGAGGACATCCACTCTAAATGTAGCTTACACGCACACATTCGCATATTTTTTCACACGCACGCCCGAGAGGCCAAATCGGTTTTCCCCCCGTTGCTACAGCAAAAGCATACTTTGATGTCAACTGCAACCTTGTTACTATGGAGATATGTATACAAAAGAACTCTGTGCCCTTGTGCAGTCAAGGGCCAGATGACAGCATAGCGTGAGGGAGCGTGCACGAACACACACACACACACACACACGTGCGCACGAATGCTGCGTTTTCTTCACCCTTTTCATTCTTACTCAAAAGAAGCACAGCAGTTCATACGATGGTCAAGGAAAAGCCGCCACTGTATTATCTCAACCGGCTCAACATGCAAAGCAAACCATTGATCTTTGCTGTTTGCCCCCCCCCACACCGACACCCCCCCCCCCAGGCCTGATGAAATCTTAAAACCGCTACCGTCTGTGTTATTAAATCCTCCAGTATTAATTTAGCACTAATTGAGTGAAGGGATTCATTCCCCCGTTTACCCTGAGTCTTTTAATGGAGTTAAAATCTGAATGAGAGGAAAACCCGTATATAAAAAAAAAAAAAAGACGATATCGAGACTTAAATCAAAAGCGAAATGCGGTTCCCACAAGGGAAACGTTAGAGTGAAAGAGAACTAAGAAAGCGAGATAGAGATCATCAAGTATTGATAGGGTCGAATCTGGTACAGCTGAAGACAAAATACCAAATATGTTTGACTTCAAGTCGGATATGCCGGCAAAACCGCTGATAACCGTTTGCCTGTGATGTTAAGTTACGGCTACACGTTACGGGCAAAAGTGGATATTTAACCTGTGCGTGACTTTTGGGTCATTTCAACACATAACTTAAGTTTCTCCAACTTAAAAGACCAAGTTCACGTGACTTATTGATTTGTTGAGGGGACTTCATTTTTTTTAGGTCAAATAACCAAATATTTTGGTTGTATCAACAATGTAAACCAAGTCATCTCAACTCATTTTCAAATTAGATTAACTAATTCATTTATTCAGTTTCCTCCCACATTCCAAAAAATGCTCGGTTAATTAGCATGACTCCAAATTATCCATAGGTATGAATGTGAGTGTGAATGGTTGTTTGTCTATATGTGCCCTGTGATTGGCTGGCCACCAGTCCAGGGTGTACCCCCCGCAACCCTTGTAAGGATAAGCGGTAGAAAATGAATTAATGAATGAAAGATGTTTTGTTGTTTTGCAAATTTGGAGTGGTCAGACCGGAGCAGGAGGGGATAGAAAAAAAGAAAAAACAAAATGTCTAAACAACGATGCCACAATGATGCTACTCCCGTTTCCAAATTATCCATAGGTATGAATGTGAGTGTGAATGGTTGTTTGTCTATATGTGCCTTGTGATTGGCTGGCCACCAGTCCAGGGTGTACCCCGCCTCTCGCTTGAAGACAGCTGGGATAGGCTCTAGCACCCCCCGCAACCCTCGTGAGGAAAAGCGGTAGAAAATGAATGAATGAATGAATGAACTACGTATTTACAATTTTCACATTTCACTGATAATGTTTTTTAATTTTGCACGTTGTTAGGCGGTCCTTGAACACACCATAGTTTAGTGTGCTGAGAAGCAAAAGTATGAATGTGAGTGTGAATATGTGTGTAATTTTAACCGTGTTTTATTTCAACAACTCGGCTGCACGGCGGTCGAGTGGTTAGCGCACAGACCTTACTGCTGTGAGTGTGAATGGTTGTTTGTCTATACGTATGTGCCCTGTGATTGGTTGGCGACCAGTCCAGGGTGTACGCCGCCTCTCGCCCGAAGACAGCTGGGATAGGCTCCAGCACCCCACCCCCCAGCGACCCTCGTGAGGATAAATGGTAGAAAATGAATGAATGAATGGTGACCTGGCGGCACAGCGGTCGAGTGGTTAGCACGCAGACCTCACAGCTAGGAGACCAGGGTTCAATTCCACCCTGCGTGGGTTTTCTCCGGGTACTCCGGTTTCCTCCCACATTCCAAAAACATGCTAGGTTAATTAGCGACTCCAAATTGTCCATAGGTATGAATGTGAGTGTGAATGGTTGTTTGTCTATATGTGCCCTGTGATTGGCTGACTGGCGACCAGTCCAGGGTGTACCCTGCCTCTCGCCCGAAGACAGCTGGGATAGGCTCCAGCACCCCCGTGAGGATAAGCGGTAGAAAATGAATGAATGAATGGTGACCTTGAGTGTCCTGAAAGGCGCCTATAAATAAAATGTATTATTATTATTATTATTAAAAAAAAGACCATCACCCAAATCAAATGATTTCTAAGATCGCCAGATATGTAAAATTTGTATGAACAATGGATAATCATAGACAGGTTAATGCAGAGACAACACTGCTGCTGTAATTACCTGGCTGCGGTCTTTATCCACCTTCTTGAAGCACTTGTTTAGCGACAGATTGTGGCGCACCGAGTTCTTCCATCCCGTGGGGGCGCTTGCAAAGTAGGGAAAATGCTCCAGGATCCATCCGTAGATGTCTTTTACCGGCAGCCGCTTGTTTGGCGCATCCTCAATCGCCATAAAGATCAAACAGCTGAAAGAATACGGCGGTTTCCTGTTGGCCCCTGCCGCCAAGTCATACGCCGAGTGTGCATCGCCCAATAAGGGGTCGTCCGGGCATGGCGACGAGGAAGAAGGCGAACGGGGGTGCTGTCCGTCGGGGTCCAGCAAGGGGGAAACGCTACGTAACCCGGAGTGGCTGAAGCTGTTGAGGAGGTCGGTGCTCTCGTGGAGCCAGGAAAGACTTGTGAGTTCCTCGTCTTCGGCTTTGGAGAAGGAAGCTGATAAAGACAAGGAGAGGTCGGCCGCTTCGGCTTCTGATGCCGCGGTTGCAGCGTCGCCTTGTCGGTACGGCGGACTCATGCCTTGCGAGGCGCTGGCTCCACTACTGGGGCTCTGAGCCTTCTTACTGGGGGGCATGGTGGGTCCCATCCAGCCCGGGGCTCACACCTGTACAACGAGAAAACAGAAATGAGTTAGAGAGGATTTGTTTGGATTTTTAAAAGAGGAGGCAAAGAAGACAAGGACAAATGAAGGAGAAAAAAAAAACAAAAAAACAAGGTCAGCTTGTGTTATTTATTCATTTGTCTTACTCGTTTTTCTTGAAGGCCAAAAGGGTAGAAGCAAACAACGCTCTTTTAACCACGTTTCCAATTAGGCTAGGCTGAGATGTGAGGAAAAACAGCGTTCATCATCATTTTTTTTCTCAGAGGCTTTTTATCCATTTCTCACTGGGATGGCAAATTTAGTGCTTCACTGGTGGAAGAAAGCTGCCCTGTAACGGCGAGCAGCCAATTACGGCCATACCACCGAGGTATTGACATTACATGAGGGTGCAGTCACAATATAAGTATTCTGTTAAAAGCCTAATAGTTGCTGGATTATATTCTCTCAACAGTATAGCGTGATGTCGCTTTATCCGGGTCAGCTTTTCAAAGTAGAACCACATTCCTTATGACTGAGTGGTATTTGCATATGAGTCATCACTGAAACTGTTTATAGTAGTACAGTAAACCTCGGATATATCGGATTCAATTGTTCCCACTGGTTTTGTCCGATATAAGCGAAATCCGTAATATGCGTGTACACGAAAATGTCACTTTTACGCATACAGTAAAGTCTCGTTATATCGATATTGTCAGGAGTCGGAAAAAATATCGATATAACCGGACTGTCGATATATCCGATCCTGCGCCGAACTGCATTAAAAGTGGGCAATAATGCACTCAACATTGTTCTATAGTATAGAACAGAGGTAGGGAACCTATGGCTCGGGAGCCAGGTAGGGCTCTTTTGATGACTGTATCTGGCTCTCAAGCATTTCTTACCACAATAAAAATCCATTTTTGCTAACATTTTAAAGTAAACCATCACAGAAATGACTGTTAAAAATAATATTTAAAATCAACAACTTTCTCATGCATTTTAATTCGTCCATCTATATTTTGCTGCAATATGGCCAACCATATCTATCTTTCCTGATGATATTTTCCAGGTCAAACACCAAAACTTGATTATTACAAAAAAACATGTAAATGTAAACTTTCCTCCTTTAGTCAAATAGCTAAAGCTGCAGAACCAAGCCTTCTGACGAAGATGGCCAAAAGAATGAAATACGTCTACGGAGTACGGTGCAAAACTATGCAGCAGCAGAAGTTGTATTAATGGCAACAAGTATTTGATTTATTATTAGACACTGCGCTGCTCACGAAAGTGTGCTGGCCACACCCCATTGGCGTGGGGTAGTGTGCCTGGTCTACGTAATTAGAGCCCATTATCTAAAACTGTTGGTCTTACATAAAAATGCACACATTTTATTGCATTCAATGTTTAAAAAAATGTATATGGCTCTCACAGATACACATTTTAAAATATCTGGCCTTCATGGCTCTCTTCGCCAAAAAGGTTCCCGACCCCTGGTATAGAACAATGTCGAGCAGAAACAGAAGAACCAACGAACGCCAGCATGTACATATGAAAAACAGTGATTATTGCAAGCGATAAAAAGATATCTGAATACAACACAATTAAATACATGTATTTGTACGCTTGTGTCTTCGTTGGAATAGGTGTGTATGCTATGTCAGTCGGTTCTTCTGTTGCAGGCATGTGTTTGGCCAACTATGTAGGGGCGGGTTGAGCATGACCTGTGAACCAGGAAGTGCGGGAATCGGTGTGTGTGCTGCGCTCTGGTGGTGGAAGTGTGAAAAATAAAGTTGACTGGAAGCAGCCGTTCGCCGTGTTCTTTTTTGGTATTGAAATCCTTAAGCAAAGATTGATTTAAGCTGCTTTTGTATCGATATAAGCAGACCAAATTGGCTGGCGGGAGATGAAAAGGGCATCGTAGTAACCGGATTATCATAATAGCCGGGTATCGTACTAACGGGACTAATTATATCATAAAAGACTAGAAATTTGCCGGGAAATGAAAATAGTATCGTAATAAGCAGTAATTCGTTATAACCGATATCGACATAACGAGACTTTACTGTATATCGGATTTATATCCGGTGTATGCGTAAATCGGATTTTATCCATTATAAAAAGGCACTTCCTTGACTATGTTTCCAATGTACCTGGACTGGGCAATGAAAAGAGACGTAAGGTAATGAGAATTTAACTTTATTGGACTCTGAGCATAACAAATTGTTAATTAAGCTAGGCCCTGTTACGCCCGTCAGGCCTACGTTATTTCCAATAGTGAGGTTAAGATCTCATTCACTGCTGTGCTAGTATTATTGACGTCACTCACTTTTATATTTGTCCTAAATCTGAATAATAAACGTGAATATAAATCGTGCAGGCAACGCTGCAAATGACGTCGTATAGCGGCCTGTCACGATTCGGCGAATCGGAGCGCCACGATGCGGCCATCCGATATATGCGAGGGAAATTTAATGGAAATGCATTTGAACGGGACTGGAGATTTTGTCCGAAATAAGCGAAATCCATTATAAAAAATCCGATATATGCAATAAATTTTTATTAGAAATGCATTACAGAAAAATCGGTTCTTTTTTTATCTGTCCGTTGTGAGCGAATTTCCGATATATCCGAGGTTTACTGTATAGTATTGTTCTCGTAGATATCTGTTTCATAAATTTCATAAATGCTGGTCATAAATGGTGTCACTCTATATATGTATGCGTTACATTAACGCTCAGTTTGGACTCTTTGGAAAAAACAATCAGACTGCACTTCCGGAATAACAAACAAAAAACAGACTGTGTACATATCTTTATACTGTATTCTGTATATTTTTGTATTTTCATTTTTTAATAAATGTGTCTGCAACTACTTCACCAAAACAAATTTCCTAGTATGTTTTTGATCATACCTGGCGATAAAACCATTTCTGATTCTGATTCTGATTCATGAGTGAACAATGGCAATTGCAGAGGGAATGGGAGTGTTCCGAATAGTGGCCTTTATTGCAAATGTTGATCTGAAATCAGAGAAAAATGTCAATATGAAGATTTGGATGGGTGAAACGAGCCGAAAAGAGACATTTCGCCCTTCGCTAGTCGGGTTGGAACGTTAAAAACTCCTGTAAAAAAAAAAAAATGGGATCTACTACACACACACAACTGTGAGCACAATATAAATTTGCATATTTACACACATATTTTGGCAAATACACAACATAGCACAACTCATGAAACCAGCAGGGGACCAAGCGTTGTTGCACTGCTACACACATCAGAGAGCAGGGATTAAGTCCAGATATGTTCTGGCTGGCCCCTGCGTGGTGCGATCGCTCTCTAATCCAAGGTGATCATCTGCCGATCTGTCCCCTCACTCTGCGTGATTGACGGACAGCTGTCACCCGTGGCAACCGACTGTGCCGTGACAACTGTCAAGCTCGCTGCAAGCTTCAGACTACCGCGTCACCATGGCAACAAAGAGAAACAACACGGTCTATCGAGGCTCGTCTTTCGCTTTCAATTTCCTAAAACCGTGCTGATAGTTCTTCTTAACGCCGTTGATGATGGGATGTAGCGGAAGGAACGACGAGGCTAAATATAGAATTGTCACGTATCGCCGCTTCCCCGCGTATATCGGCGTGGAGCCTATAGTCGCTCCAGCTGGCTCTCCCGCTCGGCGAAGGGAAACGCCAGCGAGCCGGATGGCTTTGATCATCCCTTTGCTCCATCTTCTCACACTTTCCGACAGCAACACGCTCATTCAACAAGCTGTACCTGTCTGAGTGGGTGCGTTGTTGCGCCAATATTGACGCTGAGTGTAATGAATTCAAATTGCCACAGTGACTACGAACGTGAACGCTGGGAACGCCGGAAAAGAGGAAAAAAAATGAAAAAATGAAAAAGAGAAAGAACAAGGATAAAAAGAAAAAAAAGAAAAAGAAGAAAAAAGAAAGAAAAAAAAGAAAAGAAAAAAATGAAAGAGAGAAAAAACAAGGATAAAAAGAAAAAAAGAAGAAAAAAAGAAAGGAAAAAAGAACAAAGGAAAAAAGAAACAAAAACAGAAAAAAAATGAAAAAGAGAAAGAACAAGGATTAAAAGAAAAAAAGAAAAAGAAAAAAAGAAAGAAAAAAGAAGAAAAGAAAAAAAAGAGGAACAAAAAAAAGGAAACCCCGGAAACGACGGACACTGACTTTTTAAGTGTGTGCTCAAAAAGAAAAAAAAGAGAAAAAAAATGAAAAAAAGAAAGAACAAGGATAAAAAGAAGAAAAAAAGGAGAAAAAAATGAAAAAAGAGAAAAAAATGAAAAAGAGAAAGAACAAGGATAAAAAGAAAAAGAAGAAAAAAAGAAGTGTGTGCTCAAAAAGAAAAAAAAGAGAAAAAAAATGAAAAAAAGAAAGAACAAGGATAAAAAGAAAAAAGAAAAAAAGAAAAAAAAGAAAAAAAAGAGAGAAAAAAAGGAAACAACGGAAACAATGGACACTGACTTTTTAAGTGTGTGTGCTCAAACAGAAAAGGAAGAAAAAAGAAGAAAATTAAAAAAAGAAAAAAAAGAGAGGAAAAAAAGGAAACAACGGACACTGACTTTAAGTGTGTGTGCTCAAACAGAAAAAAAGAGAAAAAAATGAAAAAAAGAAAGAACAAGGATAAAAAAGAAAAAAAGGAAAAAAGAAGAAAAGAAAAAAAATAAAAAAGAGAAAAAAATGAAAAAGAGAAAGAACAAGGATAAAAAGAAAATAAAGAAAAAAGAAAGAAAAAAAGAAAAAAAAATGAAAAAAAGAGAAAAAAATGAAAAAGAGAAAGAACAAGGATAAAAAGAAAAAAGAAAAAGAAGAAAAAAAGAAAGAAAAAAGAAGAAAAGAAAAAAAAAAGAAAAAAAGAGAGAGAAAAAAAAAAGGAAACACCGGAAACGACGGACACGGACTTTTTAAGTGTGTGTACTCGACACCGTGTCTTTCTTTCTTAGTGCATTTTTACATCTGACATGCCCGTCATCGGTGTGTCCGTGCAAGGGCATCTCGGCGACATTGATCCCGGGAAGCAGTCCGTCGGAATGCAGAGACAGATCTCATGCTCCGGTTTTCTCCATCTCCATCTTTTTTTTTTTTTTCCCCCTCCTCCTTGTTATGTTGCCATAGCGGCAAGGGGGCCATGAAACATTACGGCTGACAGTAAAGTCATCTCATTTTACTGTTGCTATGACAACAAACTCCTCACTGTTGGTTGGGGCCAGCGCGAGCTGCCGCCCGAGCCACGTGCCTGAGCGAGCGAGCGAGCGAGCGAGCATGTGTGTGTGTGTGTGTGTGTGTGTGTGTGTGTGCCATCATGTCTCCCGTGGGTTCTCATAAAGCTTAACACACTTGCTCAGCTCTAAACAAACTTTCATGCAACTCCAACAGCAGCCCCCTCAAGACCAACTGCTAAAGGACAAAGGCAGATATCGCTCAAGTTCAGACTAAATGATGCCTGCGCAATGTGTGTGTATGTGTGTTTATGTGTGTGTGTGTGTGTGTGTAATCATCCTCACATTTGTTTGACAGATGGGACTGTGCCATTCTCTCTGTTTTCTTCATTCTCTAGATCTCTTTTGTGTTTGCATGCCTTGTTTTGATTTGTGTTCATCTCTGTTTGGCATGTCCGCATTTTGGCTTAGTATGTGTGTGTGTTTTTTGTGTGTGTGTGTGTGTGTGTGTACGCACAGGACACAAGTACACTCGCTGATTATCTCGCTAAGTATTGCACGGCGGTAAATCCTGTGCATACCAATGCGGTATATAGAAAGGTCTAATCTGCGAGGTCCGTGAGCCTGGCGCTACCTTAACTCTGTTTGCACTTTCTAACCTGATAACACACACACACACACACACACACACACACACACCTCGAAAGAGACTATTCAATTAGAATAAATGACTTTTTTTTTTTTTTTTTTTTTTTTTTTTGAGACTACATTGTGGAGCAGTTGGTGGCTGAGATTATTCCAACACTGCCATGAATACAGATTCCAAAAGACTGGTAAGAGACACCAGTGACGAATTTAGAAAAGGGCCTCGCTTGAGTGGAACACAAATACTGGTTTTCATGTCCTGTTTGAATGTCAATTTGCTGCAAAGGATCATATTTTCACATTAATAACAATATGTTGGATTATACTGAAGATCATTGCCTCTGTCTCAGGGGGACATTGTGTAAAATCCATTCATTTTCTATGCTGTTTATCCTTACTAGGGCCATAAGGGTATGCTGGAGCCAAATGTGGCCCGCAGGACACTAGTTTGAGGCCCCCGCCTTGATATGAAAGTTTAATGTCAGTGCGGCCCGCGCAAGTTTGATATGGATGCTGTATGGTATCATGTACCCAGAAAAAATTATTACGATTGATTAATGTTCATGTTAAAGGTTAAATAACTGTTAATAGTTATCCTCCCTATCCGTGTGGAAGTGGTAAGTTTTTGGTTATTTAAGTTTATAGGAAATAACTTGAAGGCTACCGTTTAGGTCGCTAGCTCTCTAGTTTGCGAGTTAGCATGTGTCTCAAGACCCTGCAGTTGCGCAATATGTTGTAAATAAAAAGAGTATAAATGTGACTATAGTCGTGTTTTGTCATGTCTACAGGGCTCTAATAATGATTTGTTAATTTTAATCAGAAAAAAAATAATTTGTCTACCCACCAACTATATGTGGTTTCTTAAGTTTTTATTATTTGCCGTTTTATTATTATAATTATTATTATATTTATTAATTACTGATTGATTGGTTTTCTTTATTCTTGATTTGTTTATTTATTTTTCATCTTATTTTGTGTAGAAAAATAAAAAGTAAGATATTTGAGAAGCAAAGTTTTTAAAAATTTTTTGTTTTTAAAAAAATAAATAAATTTGTTTTTAATAAATGCGTTTTTTTTTTTTTGGAAAAACGGCCCAGGCCTATCAAGACAGGGGCCTCAAACTCGTGTCCTGCGGGCCACATTTGGCCCGCAGGCCGCGTGTTTGAGACCCCTGCTCTAATCGATACAAGCAGTCCATTCCAGTCCTCAGATAGAGTCCACTGAGCAGCAGCAACACTGCAAAGTCCAAAACCCAGCCTTGGACTAGTCCGCTAGCGCTTTCTAATATGACACAAAAAAATGGTTTAGGTCAAAAATAAAACTGCGGTTCACGTCGGTATTTGTTGTCATAGGACCAAAAGCTGTGCAATAAAGGGGTTAAATACAGTGGTTGTTTTTATATTTTGCAATATTAACCAACTTAAATTCTTACAAAAAGCTTCTCAAATATAATAAAAATGTCCTTTTTTTTTCAATATTTGTCATTTCTTCATGCTGGTTCGACTAAGATCCATCACTAAGTCGGTCTCTTCCTGCTTATTTGGTGCACACCAGGATTCGGATGACCGTGCTCATTCTTGACTGAATGAGTTTGCACACTGACTCAATAACAAACTCTAAATTTGCTTAGTTGAACTCATACGGGAAAAAAGCCTAAAATAGATTTTTTTTTTTTTTTTCCAAATAGCTAACTGGAACAAATTGCAATTACTCAAGTACAGATTTTTTTTTTTTAATCAACATTCTTTTCAACCATTAAATCTTAATGATATGAGGCCTAGCTTTTGGATATGACTGAGTAAGTAAACAGAAAATGTGTTTTCTGCAGCCTTTGTGACCGTCAGAGTGTACACAAAAAAAAGTGGGGGGGGGGTGTTGGGGGGTTAACAAACTCCTCTGAGGTTCGAGATGATGTTGACTAATTCCCCTTCTCTAATTGACGGTGTAATCATCTTACAATGTGTTGCTGTTTCTCGCCAATACTAGACTAAATCGCATGTTACATTTTTACGTAATCCTCGGAAAGATCTTTCATTCCCTGTCGGCTTGTTGGGAATGTTTTGCACGCCGACGCCAGTAAAAAAAAAAAAAACGTTTCTGTAATGTACAGTAAACGTTGGATACTATATCGGATTCAATTGTTCCTACTGGTTTTGTCCGATATAAGCGAAATCCGTTATATGTGTATACCGGAAAATGTCAGTTTTACGCATATATCGGATTTATATCCGGTATATGCGTAAATCGGATTTTATCCGTTCTAAAAAGGCACTTACTTGACTATGTTTCCAATGTACCTGGACCCGGCCTTTCACGTTTCGGCGAATCGGAGCGCCACGATGCGGCCATCTGATATATGCGATGGAAATTTAATGGAAATGCATTGAAACGGGACTGGAGATTTTGTCCGAAATAGGCGAAATCCGTTATAAAAAATCCGATATATGCAATGAATTTTTATTGGAAATGCATTACGGAAAAATCGTTTTTTTTTTTTTATCTGTCCGTTGTGAGCAAATTTCCGATATATATCCGAGTCCGATATATCCGAGGTTTACTGTACTTCATATCGTGGATACGGATACCGTGTCTGCTCCCTGTCTGCTGTTATATTCACAGAACTTCCTGACAAATCCCCCGGTTATCAAGTTACAGACCCCCCCCTGAACATACCCGCCAATATCACATCAGTGAAGGAATATTAAAATAAAACCAATATAGGCTTATGACATGCTGTCAGCGCTGCGTTTATGCTTGATTCCGGGGGGCGGGGGGCCCTCAGCGGACTGAAACAACTATTACAACTTTGTCAGTTTGATCCCCGGCTCATGACATATGTTGCATGTCACATCCGCCCCGCTTCTCACTTTTACTGTCAGCCTTTTCACGACACAGCCAAATAAAGCCGGCTGCTAAAATAAAATAACCCTCCCCGCCGTACAATGATGTCGTAACGCTAACATTGTAGGAGATAGTAGAAAAAAAAATGGTATTCCTTTGCAAAAAAAAAAAAAAAAAGGGGTTAGCTGAACCTTGCAGGCTCACTCTGGCCGCAGTGATAAAGCGGCGTCAGATGCACCGAGGCAAAACTAATCTGGACTTTTTGATGACAAAAGACGACCTTTATCACTCCTGCACATAGTCAGGATGGATGGAATGTGGGGGTGGGGGGGTCGGGGGGGCAAAGCGATCAGAAGGAGAAAATTGAAAAATTTCGAAGTCTGAAATATAATAACTTCTGCTACATATGTCAACAAGGAAAAGAAACCTTGTTATGGTGTCCATTTTCATCCCTTGGACTGTCAACCCCCCCCCTCCCCAACATCGCATTTCCTGTTTCCACTGGGCTTTATAGCAAGACCAATCTCATCCTGGAAAGTCTGTTTGTGTCTTCCTTCATGTCATGCACGGTAGCAAAGAGTTATGGAATAGAGGTCAGGTGGTCATGGTGTCCCCCCCCTGGGGGACTGCTGCTAACCCCCCCGCCCCCCATCCTCCATCTCGATCCGGGGTTGCTGCTGCTCTTTGCTGCCTGGCAACCAACCACCGTCCCAAATGTACACAAAAAGAGACACAAAAATGCAGACATGCATTCTGAGGTTTGTCTTTTTTTTTTTTAACTGCTGGTTTAGTCTGAGCAAAGGACAGAAATACACTAGAGAGCAAATGCACCGGTCTTAACAGAGAGAGTGCAAGAATATCTTCACTACCGTAATCAAACAGGCAACAGTGCTGGAAGACAGTCTAATGTGATGTTGTAGTGACCAGACGGGAAATCGATTTCACAGCACTTTTACTGATTTTATACACAAACGAAGAAGACTTGATCCTTGAAACAGTTATGGCGAATACTGTTCAGCAAAGGTTTTAGAAAACATTTCTGCTGGGGTTTTTTTATGTACATTTTAAAAGGCCGTATTTTTTATTTTTAATTTATTTTGGTTTTATTTCATTTGAACACGCATCAGATTACAATTGAACGCATCACATAATCAGTTCACAGTTCCACATGTCCAAAAAGGAGCTTATTAAATCCTACCCCTCCATCTGGTACTTTTACAATCAGTGACTGTTACATTTGTTCACTTCCTGCTTTCCTAATATAGTTAAATTTTTTAATTTTTTTTCAGTAAAAAATATATTATTCATATTATATTTTATTTATATTTATATTATTTAATATATTATTTTAGTATTTTAATTAATTTATTTTTATTTAAAAAATAAAAAAATATTTAATTTATTTTTTTGGCACCTACCAAAGTACGAGGTGATATGACCATACAATGCCATAATGGGTATAATGGGACATAATGGGTTTCATTGAGTTGTGGTGCAAAACGACAGTCATTACCATTCTATGGAGTGGTATCGAACTCTGCCAGCCAATGACAGTCAAAGTGGAATCACCCATGTTGGCATTCTTTGCGGTCCCAATAAAGTTGATACACACCATATCCAAGAGTTTTTGAGCATAAAGATTGATAACCTCTGATCGATTCATGATTTTGTAATACCATTTTTAAGAGGAAACAAGTCGTTTCTCCAATGCCGGTATTATACTGCCAAAGTGGAGGTCTGCATAGATTCCCATTGGTGACGTCATGTTCTTCTTTTGCTGATCGCAGCCAAGTAGCAGACTCCATTTTTGCCTCAGTTGCATCGTGACGTAATTAAACCGCAATCAATTTCACACATTCAACATTATTCCTTAACAATCAATTAATCAATGATTATGTCCCATTCTCAACAAATGACTGAGTCCGTCTATCTGTACGGTGATTAATCCTGTTCATTAAAAGTTGAACATTTAGCAGCTTTTCGCTTTTCAGATTGGGATGATGACAAATGAGACGATAACAGCATTTGTTATAATTTTTTTTTGGACATTTGGAAATCCAGCGTGAACTATTTTTTGAAAAAATGTGTTATGTACAGATGTTTAGTATTTAATTGTTAAAAGATTAGTTGGAATTAGTTCAGACGTAATTAAGACATTAAAAAGATGATGAAACTAATTATGCACAAACTGCAGTCTCATGGGAAAAGAAATTCTGCAGCAAACGACCTTATAGCCTCTACAGAAATGTGCACAAATAGGTGACTAAGGACGGAAAATACACTATATCAAGATTTTTCAAAACAATTTTTCACAGGATGGTCGAAAACCCAAAAAAGTAGAGTTTCATTGAGTCGTGGTGCAAAACGACAGTCATTACCATTCTATGGAGTGGTATCGAACTCTGCCAACCAATTAAAAAGATGATGAAACTAATTATGCACAAACTGCAGTCTCATGGGAAAAGAAATTCTGCAGCAAACGACCTTATACCCTCTACAGTATGGTGCACAAATAGGTGACTAAGGACGAAAAATATACTATATCAAGATTTTTCAAAACGATTTTTCATAGGATGGTCGAAAACCCAAAAAAGTAGAGTTTCATTGAGTCGTGGTGCAAAACGACAGTCATTACCATTCACACACGATAAATATCGTGTATTTTCCGTCCTTATTTCCAAATGTCCAAAATTGACTGTCATTGGCTGGCAGAGTTCGATACCACTCCATAGAATGGTAATGACTGTCGTTTTGCACCACGACTCAATGAAACTCTACTTTTTTGGGTTTTCGACCATCCTATAAAAAATCGTTTTGAAAAATCTCGATATAGTGTATTTTCCGTCCTTAGTCACCTATTTGTGCACAGTTCTGTAGAGGCTATAAGGTCGTTTGCTGCAGAATTTCTGTTCCCATGAGACTGCAGTTTGTGCATAATTAGTTTCATCATCTTTTTTTTATGTCTTAATTACGTCTGAACTAATTCCAACTAATCTTTAACGGAAAATACACGATATTTATCGTGTATTTTCCGTCCTTAGTCACCTATTTGGGATGATGACAAATGAGACAATAACAGCATTCGTTATAATTTTGGACATTTGGAAATCCGGAGTTAACTATTTTTGAAAAAATGTGTTATGTACAGATCTTTAGTATTTAATTGTTATATTAAATACACAATATTTATCGTGTATTTTCCGTCCTTAGTCACCTATTTGTGCACAGTTCTGTAGCGGGTATAAGGTTGTTTGCTGCAGAAATTCTTTTCCCATGAGACTGCAGTTTGTGCATAATTTCATCATCTTTTTAATGTCTTAATTACGTCTGAACTATTTCCAAATGTCCAAAATTATAACGAATGCTGTTATCGTCTCATCAATACACAATAAATATTGTGTATTTTCCATCCTTAGTCACCTATTTGTGCACATTTCTGTTTCCATAGAATGGTAATGACTGTCGTTTTGCACCACGACTCAATGAAACTCTACTTTTTTGGGTTTTCGATCATCCGATGAAAAATCGTTTTGAAAAATCTTGATATAGTGTATTTTCCCGTCCTTAGTCACCTATTTGTGCACAGTTCTGTAGAGGCTATAAGGTCGTTTTGCTGCAGAATTTCTTTTCCCATGAGACTGCAGTTTGTGCATAATTAGTTTCATCATCTTTTTTTTATGTCTTAATTACTAATTCCAACTAATCTTTAACAATTAAATACTAAACATCTGTACATAACACATTTTTTCAAAAAATAGTTAACGCCGGATTTCCAAATGGAACACAGGAATTTAGCTGAAAACTGACCACTGCTGCAAGAACACTTAATTCAAGTACCTCGGATGGAACGTGTACAATGGAACAAAAAAATCAAATACTTGCCAGTGAATAATTCAAGACGACACAAGCAGACACAGACAGTCTCTGTGTTCCAAAGTAGGCTAACCAACAAAGCAAACAGACATTTTGCGTCAGGCAAACACAGAATAAGCTCGGTTGTGATTCATCGGCATTCGGCAGCCGTCAAGTTACGGCTCAAACCCCCGGCTCGTTTGAGGATGAAGACCGAGCAGAACGTGGACACTTGAAGGTGACTGGTGTGACGGTGCAGTGTTTGTTGTTTTTTTTTTTTTTTACTGTGGCAAGGACACAGGCGAGTCCAGTGGCAATTACACAGCACGTCGCTGTTCCAAACACTCACTCAGCCACTCACGTCCTTCCTCAATCACTAAACTAAGGTATTATTAGCGAATGTAGTATAATAACACCATTGGTGTCATATTTTGATTATATCAAATGTTTTTTTTTTAAATGATTTAGCAAAGAGTAATAAAAAAAACTAATTTAAATGACAAATTCTGTTTATTTTAGCAAATTAACCTCAATGTTGGAAGCTAAATTATACACTCGGCTTGGCGGTGCGGTGGTTAATGGGCTGTCAAGTAGACAGCAACCTCTTTTAAAACAGCTTTACCGCTTTGTTTATTAACGCTGAACTTATTAATGGCGGTAAAATGACACCATACACGCGTGAAAACGTGTGCCCGGTGGCATCTATCTTTTGATCGACCCGCTTCCAAGGCAGGCATGTTTCACAGACGACGATACGCCGCTGTGAAAAAGAGGAAATGCGCTTACTTGGGAATTTTGCCCATAATTCACAATCCTTATATGAAACATGAACTCATATTTATTTCCCTTTTCTGTGCATTATAACACAAAAAAAACGAGTTAATATCAGCTAGCTTACAATGCTGTCATTGGGATAAACTTTTTTCAACTATGAAAACAACAAAATTAGTGATGCATCGCTTTGGTATGCACGCTATACAATATCATGGCTGCACGGCGGTCGAGTGGTTAACGCGTAGACCTCACAGCTAAGAGACATGGGTTCAATTCCACACTCTGTGTGGAGTTTGCATGTTCTCGCCGGGTTTTCTCCGGGTACTCCGGTTTCCTCCCACATTCCAAAAACATGCTAGGTTAATTAGCGACTCCAAATTGTCCATAGGTATGAATGTGAGTGTGAATGGTTGTTTGTCTATATGTGCCCTGTGATTGGCTGGCCACCAGTCCAGGGTGTACCCCGCCTCTCGCCCGAAGACAGCTGGGATAGGCTCCAGCACCCCCTGTGACCCTCGTGAGGAGAAAGCGGTAGAAAATGAATGAATGAATGAGTGGTTAGCACGCAAGCCTCACAGCTAAGACACCCGAGTTCGATTCCACTCTCAGCCATCTCTGTGTGGAGTTTGCATGGTCTCACAGTGCTTGCGTGGGTTTCTTCCCACATTCCAAAAACATGCTAGGTTAATTAGCGACTCTAAATTGTCCATAGGTATGAATGTGAGTGTGAATGGTTGTTTGTCTATATGTGCCCTGTGATTGGCTGGCCACCAGTCCAGGGTGTACCCCGCCTCTCGTCTGAAGACGGCTGGGATAGGCTCCAGCACCCCCCACAACCCTCGTGAGGAAAAACGGTAGAAAATGAATGAATGAATGAACTATTTACAATTTTCATATTTCACTGATAATGTTTTTTAATTTTGCACGTTGTTAGGCAGTCCTTGAACACACCATAGTTTAGTATGCTGAGAAGCAAAAGTCTTGTTTGGCAATGAATGCACTAGCTTGGGCATCCATTGACCATCATTAATGGTCTACTATATGTGCCCTGTGATTGGCTGGCCACCAGTCCAGGGTGCACCCCGCCTCTCGCCTGAAGACACCTGGGATAGGCTCCAGCACCCCCCCCCCGACCCTTGTGAGGATAAGTGGTAGAAATTGAATGAATGAAAAATGAAAAAAAATAATTATCCCGACAGATAATTACGCTAGCTCTGTCGACAACATTTACGATCGCCGCTCTTCTTGGGATGGCTGTATCTTCCAGCACAAGACGTGTGCTCTTAAAAAAAAAATGCTGATCTCAACAAAGCAAAATCGAGAGCTAGGTATCCACTCCTCCGTCTTGTAAATGACACGGACACTAGCGATTAGCGACTGATCGTGTCAGTTAGTTCGTTAAAACCATGTAAATCTTCCACTGCGCATGCACAGTACATACTACTATGGAGTAACCATATTATGATTACTGAAAACCAGTACAACAATGATATACCCAAATGATACTCGAAAAAACTTACTGAAAAATGTCTTAAATTCCAATTAGGGATTTTTCTTAGTTGATTAAACTGAAGCTTGCTTCAATTAATTGAGTAATCGTTTAGCCCAAATCAATCAGACAAACACAGTTTGGTTGGCAACATATCAGAAAATATGTTTAAAAATATCAATTTCTGTTCACTGATTTAAGATAATGCATCGTATTTTGTCTAGAAATAATTTTGTCCCGGGGAATTGCATGAGCATTCATTACATGCATGGTTGCCAGGCAACCAGCCAAGGAACTGGGCGGACAGATAAGCTGCTTGTTTGTCAAGGAATACTTACATCATGTAACCTCCCCTTAAACTTCAGATTACCATGTTTAAAATTAATTTCAGGGTATTGGAATATGCAAGTAAGAAAAGTTCACCGATTTGGAAGCTTACGCCTTGGGAAAACTTTTTTTCATTTTTATGAGAAATTTTATGCTAAGCAAGGTTGATGGATTGCTGCAGACCTGGGAGTGGTACTGTATCAATATGCTTATTAACCAACTAGTAGAAGCAGGTACCTCGTAAAAAAAAAAAAAAAATGAGGTGTGCAAAGGAAAAGCAAGTCAGGACTTTACTCAACCTGGCGTGCCAGATGTTTCGTTTCATAAGAGATGGTTTCACCAAATAACCTGGGAAAGTGGTCTTGCAAAACCAATACAGTTCATCTCCTAACAGGACCACCAGCGAATGGGGAGAAGAAAAAAAAACTGCTGCCATTTGATACGCCCATAAAAATGTCTATTTTTGACACATGGCTCAACCCCCAACTCTGCTAGCTTGGCGTTGATAATCAAATATTTCCAATAAAACTGACTGCAGTATTTATTATCTGCACGTATACGTTGATCTTGCTCGTTTTTGTTCTTCGTTCTTCTCCGCTCAGATTGCTTGAGTCCGTTTTAAACCGTCCGCAAGCTTGAAAAGATGGATTTTCCGGATTATATATATTTTTTTCTGTTTTCATGAATACTGCTGCATAATACTTCGGGTTTTCAACAATGAAAACACACACGTGTTATCATGGACACCGTATTCAAACCCCTCCCTTATATGTGTTCAGTCCTTCCCTCTTTCCTCTCAAGGGTTTTTTCTCCCCCCGACAGTGAGCCGGTTCCCTGTTGGCAGTCTATGCTCTTTTACGGAGTGAGACTGAATGAGAGACTAAGAAAGACCGCTAGAAACACTATAACATATCAAAGCACACAGTGCACAGCCAAGAGAGCTTTTGATAGCAGCAACGGAAGGGGTGCAGGTCAGTAAAAAAAAAAAAAAAAAACGCCTGGAGAAAGGCATGGTGAACTTGTATGAAGAAGTGACCATGATCAGGACCCCCCCCCCACACACACTGAGGGTTGAGAGTGTTTTTCAACTGGAAGTCCTGCAGCTGCTCCAAAAATGTTATTTTTCAAATAAATAAGCAGGACTGTGTGTGTGTGTCCCCGTGTCCCTCTTTTCTTTTTTTCCCCTCTGGCTTCTTGACTTATCTTGAACAAACAGCAGCACAGGCTCTCAGCCACTGGCCGACAGTTTGTCACACACTAAAAAAAAACAAACAAACAAAAAAATAACCACATGCCAACAGCAACTAGATGAGCTTCCCTACTAAAATAACTAAAATATGAGACATTACTAGTAAATTCATTAACTCGCAAAACCAGGTAGACAAGGGACACTTTGTCTCGGTTATTATCCGAAAAGTTATTAAAATTAATGACAGCTCGTCACAGTCTAAGCGTGTGTGATTCAATCACATTCCATTGTTTTTGTTTACACATTTTACTTAGCTCCACTGCGTCACATATCACCACCCTTCCCATCTAAAAGACATTCATACGTTTCATAAGTTAGTTAAAATGAAAGTAATAAATAGCTAAAAGTTCTAATAAATATTGTTAAAAAGGTTAAAAAGCTTACAGAGTATTGTTTCGGGCCACTATAGAGTGAGTGTTCTCGCATATATAGACAAGCTTTGTCGTTTTCTCTCACTGAAAAGCAGGCTAGCCTCACGGCAGAAATAAAATGGGAAAACCGCATAAACACGCTAAAAGTTGCTGTAAACGCTTGTTTCTTAGGAAATTATTGTCTTTGTAACTATATTGATGTATAAAGCACTTACATAGATGCATTTTCTATTTCAAAAGTTGTACTTGTTTTGTCAGGTTCGCTAACTTTGCAGTTGGTGTACGTGTGTCAGCTAACTGTTAGCTGATGTGTGTTTAGCCTGCAACATGAGCAGTATTGGAATGGTAATATATTTTTTCTGTATGTTTCAGTCATAAGTTAGTTAAAATGAAAGTAATAAATAGCTAAAAGTTCGAATAAATATTGTTAAAAAGGTTAAAAAGTTTACAGAGTGAAAATCTTCTCTAGAAAGTATCGTTTTGGGCCACTAGAGAGTGAGTACTCTTACATATAGACAAGCTTTGCCGTTTTCGCTCGGTGAAAAACAGGCTAGCCTCACGGTAGAAACAAAACAAAAAACACCTCATAAACACGCTGAAAGTTGCTCTAAAAGCTCGTTTCTTAGGAAATTATCGTCTTTGTAAGTATATTGATGTATAAAGCACTTACATAGATGCATTTTCTATTTCAAAAGTTGTACTTGTTTTGTCAAGTTCGCTAACTTTGCAGTTGGTGTATGTGTGTTAGCTAACTGTTAGCTGATGTGTGTTTAGCCTGCAACATGAGCAGTATTGGAATGGTAATATATTTTTTCTGTATGTTTCAGTCATAAGTTAGTTAAAATGAAAGTAATAAATAGCTAAAAGTTCGAATAAATATTGTTAAAAAGGTTAAAAAGTTTACAGAGTGAAAATCTTCTCTAGAAAGTATAGTTTTGGGCCACTAGAGAGTGAGTACTCTCACATATAGACAAGCTTTGTCGTTTTCGCTCGGTGAAAAACAGGCTAGCCTCACAGTAGAAACAAAACAAAAAAACCTCATAAACACGCTGAAAGTTGCTCTAAAAGCTCGTTTCTTAGGAAATTATCGTCTTTGTAAGTATATTGATGTATAAAGCACTTAAATAGATGCATTTTCTATTTCAAAAGTTGTACTTGTTTTGTCAGGTTCGCTAACTTTGCAGTTGGTGTACGTGTGTTAGCTAACTGTTAGCTGATGTGTGTTTAGCCTGCAACATGAGCAGTATTGGAATGGTAATATATTTTTTCTGTATGTTTCAGTCATAAGTTAGTTAAAATGAAAGTAATAAATAGCTAAAAGTTCGAATAAATATTGTTAAAAAGGTTAAAAAGTTTACAGAGTGAAAATCTTCTCTAGAAAGTATCGTTTTGGGCCACTAGAGAGTGAGTACTCTTACATATAGACAAGCTTTGTCGTTTTCGCTCGGTGAAAAGCATGCTAGCCTCACGGCAGAAACGAAACGAAAAAACCTCATAAACACTCTGAAAGTTGCTCTAAAAGCTCGTTTCTTGGGAAATTATCATCTTTTAAGTATACTTGATGTATAAAGCACTAGTTCGCTAACTTCATGCTACTGCTAGTTTGCATTTGGAGTTGGTGTACGTGTGTTTGCTAGCTGTTAGCTGATGTGTGTTTAGCCTGCAACATGAGCAGTATTTGAATTTTATTTTATTTTTTCTGTATGTTCACTTATTTTTATAAGTTTTTACAAAAAAAAACAGCAAAAGGAAGTCACACGCACAGATGAAATGGTCTTCCTATAAAGTTTAAAGCATTTCCAAGCACGGTTGATGTTTTCCTTTAGGTAAGATAAAATGGCTGCCCGTTGAAACGCTTGTACTTTATTAAGTTAATGTTTATTATTCCCACGGCCCCGCTCTTTTTGTCCAAGCCACCACATCACTGAGATGCATTACTGTCTAGAAGTACGTCTCTCATCACTGCCACCATATTTGTGTCCGGCGTTAGCGCACACTATTTTCTTCCAACTGTTCAACAAAAAATGGAGTAGATGGTAAATTACTGTTTACAGTCTGAGAATGTGTTTTTTTTTATTATCTACCCCTGAGATCAGTGCTGAATTAGGTAAAAGTGCCTTTATGTGCCCTCCTCCCTCTTCATGGAGCCAGCTGTAAAATTATTTAAAGCTGAAAGCTCTCACGGTGAGTTTACACGGTTAATGAAGGGGCTTGTGGCAGACTCAATAAGGAGCTGTCTTTCTTTTGTTTAGTCACGATTTAAATAGGTTTGGCAATGAGCCTGCTTTTTTTGAAATTTAAGTATTGCTTATTGGGAGCGCATAATAAGCGCTTTCTTGGCTATAAGACATCCGTAGGGTTTTGACATTGGCTGTGTTCGAAATCGCGTACTTACTACTACATACTATCCACACTCGATAGTGCATAACCAATCCATCAGACAGTATACAAAGCGTTTACACTACAGCGTACAACATGATAACCCACAATGCATTGCACTCCGACCCGAAATCGACAGGCTGATGCTGATTTCACTTTAGCTCTAAACCAGGGGTCTCAAACTCAATTTACCTGGGGGCCACCACCAATAAACTTTGCTTTGGTTCCGATTTTCTACAATAAAAGCTTTGATACAACATTCCACTGTTCTCAAATATCTTAATTTTTATTTTTCTACACAAAATAAGATGAAAAA
This sequence comes from Doryrhamphus excisus, assembly GCF_037039965.1. Lineage (NCBI taxonomy): Eukaryota > Metazoa > Chordata > Actinopteri > Syngnathiformes > Syngnathidae > Doryrhamphus > Doryrhamphus excisus. The sequence continues at coordinate 3,550,781 of NC_136367.1, read as the reverse complement.
TAAATAAACAAATCAAGAATAAAGAAAATCAATCAGTAATAAATTAATAAATATAATAATAATAATAAAACGGCAAATAATAAAAACTTAAGAAACCACATATAGTTGGTGGGTAGATTAAAATGAACAAAGCATTATTAGAGCCCTGTAGACATGACAAAACACGACTATAGTCACATTTATACTTTTTTTTATTTACAACATATTGCGCAACTGCAGGGTCTTGAGACACATGCTAACTCGCAAACTAGAGAGCTAGCGACCTAAACGGTAGCCTTCAAGTTATTTCCTTTCAACTTAAATAGCCAAAAACTTACCACTTCCACACGGATAGGGAGGATAACTATTAACAGTTATTTAACCTTTAACATGAACATTAATCAAACGTAATAATTTTTTCTGGGTACATGATACCATACAGCATCCATATCAAACTTGCGCGGGCCGCACTGACATTAAACTTTCATATCAAGGCGGGGGGCCTCAAACTAGTGTCCTGGGGGCCGCATGTTTGAGACCCCTGCTCTAAACTCTTTAACTATATCACTTTATTTAATTTTTTTTTTAATCAGGCAAGAAAGTGGCAGTTTTGATCCCGATTGTGCCATTTATTTGTCCAAATACCGACCGTTTACAATTTTGTTTGGACGAATTCAGCAAAATTTAAGCTAGCCAGAAGTGACCAACGCACAAAATAAAACACTCCCTTACTTTTCTCATACAAATAAAAAAAAAACATAGTGATAAATCACTGCTTTTACTTTGAAAACAAGAAGCAAAACAACTCGCAATATATCCTGCTTGACATATCCGCCGTTTGGTCCATCCTGCTGCTCAATTTTTTTTTTCCGCATTTCATCCTGGGTAATTTGAGTCTGAGTAGTAAGCTCATGATAAATACTCAACATTTCTGCCGAATGCAGTATACATCCGGGAACTTCTCATACTCAAAAATCGCCTACTGCCAGTGTAGACACACCGCATACTTAAAGAGTTAGTATAAGTAGTAGCTAAGCATGCGGTTGTGTTTTGTGTTAAACACATCCATGTTTGTCAATGTTAGCAAACATTAACTTGAGTCCACGGAATCACGGATCCACAAATCCACGGATATGCGGTTAAATAAGTTTCATCTCATGGCAAAAAATAACGTACAAGTTTGTAACGCACAATAACCGAGACAGTGTTGTACGATAAATGGAAGTTCACTTGCGTACTCTTTAATAGCGCGTCACGGTACGAAAGTTTACTTCAAAATGGTCGTTGGAGGATTGAACCAGTAACATTCCGACTGAGAGACGACCATCCGAGCCACGATGTTGGACAACTCTTTTGGCAAAAACGGAATTCAACACTGGACATTTGAATCTTAAATCCCACCCTCGGACTCTGATCTTCTAATCCCAAAAAGCAAAGCGCGGGAATGACGAAGAACGAACATGATTGCGAGCGCAAATGACACAGGAAGACAAGAAAGAGGAAAAATAGTGAGTGGGCGTAAAAAAAAAAAAAGAGAGCGGACTTATATCCTAGGGTCATTAGCAACATTTCAAAGTCACCCCGTCTTTTAGCGTATGCTAGCTGACAGGCCCTGCCAACAGGATTAGAGACGAGGGTTGATGGTGCCGTGATTAGACGTGTAACTCAAGGCTAAAGACATGGCCTGGCCATGGCTACGCTTCTTACACTTCCATGGACGCTGTAGTTAAGGAATGAATCAGGATGAAGGGAACGTTTCTAAGATGCGATAACCCCCAGCCTATGAGGTCAGCCATTTGGTTAGATGGCTCCTGAACCCCCCCTTTTAGTTGCCGCTTAGGTTGATAAATACCACAAGCTCCCCTGGCTCGCCCCTATGAGTGAATTGAATTCCCAAATTACCTGGCTTTAGATAACATACCTGGATAAATTGGCACTCCGCAATCTCTTTGTAGATATTCATCAAAGCCTGTTCACTCCTGATGCGGAGAACACAGGAGATGGGATACAGGTGAACAACACACAATGTGGTTCATATTAGAGCCTCTGATCTTCTATCTGGAGCCGATTTTTCTGCTACATTCCTTTAGCCAGGGGTGATGTGTTAAAAGAGGGGGGCTGGCATCCTTCCTGCCTCTGTACAGTGATTTTTTTTTAAATAGAGCACATGCTTTAGCTTGATAGTACGGTGAAATATGATAAAAAAAAAATTATTTGAGCTATAAGAAACAATTACGCATGACCTCAAGAAGTAGCGTTATGGCTCCATTTCAACATTTTCGCTTCCCCCTTTTTGCAGCCTTATCTCATGTTCTTGCCCGACATGCCAGCACTCGGGAAGCAAAGTCTGACGTATCCATCTGCCCGGTGCCAAGTGCACGGCAGCGACAGTAGTGTTTGTTGGATAAACTGAAAAAAAGGTCCATCTGTTGGCACACACACTCCCACTCGAATGTTTACCCTAAATACAGACACTGTGGTACAGTGTTGAGATTCTTGTGGGTGCATCGGCTTGTTCCCGATGACCAAAAAAAAACACACAAGTTGGCTTAATTGGCTTTTGTAATATTAACCCATGACTGACTAGTGTCATGTGTGGGTGTAGTATGGAATCAATATCCATTTGCATATTCATTCATTCATTTTCTACCACTTATCCTCACAAGGGTCACGGGGGTGCTGGAGCTTATCCTAGCTGTCTTCAGGCGAGACGCTGGGTTCACCCTGGACTGGTGGCCAGCCAATCACAGGGCACATATAGTCAAACAACCATTCACACTCACAATCATACCTATGGACAATTTGGAGTCGCTAATTAACCTAGCATGTTTTTGGAATGTGGGAGGAAACCGGACTACTCGGAGAAAACCCACGCATGCACGGGGAGAGCACGCAGACTCCACACAGAGATGGCCGAGGGTGGGATTGAACTCCTAGCTGTGATGTTTTTGGAATGTGGGAGGAAACTGGAGTCCCCGAAGAGAACATGCAAACTCCACTACTTCGGAGACGGCCGAGGGTGGGATTGAACTCGGGTCTCCAAACTGTGAGATCTGCGCGCTAAACCGCTCGACCGCCCGATTTGCATACTATGACAAACAAATTCAATTTGAGTTGTGTTCGTTCGTCATTTGTGTCTACAGCTTTTAGTAACCATTCATCCAACTTTCCGTGCCTTTTCGATACCACTCATCCTGTTCAGGGTCACAGATTGGGAATGGACCATTGAGTGGGAATCAATCCAACACCAGCTGCATAAAAATCAGTTAAGTGACCCAGTCACTTAACTGATACACTAAATGGAAACAGAATGTTTGCAAGAATAGGCAGCCTATGTAACACACTTTCTCTCAGGCAATAATGTGAACATCACCTTACTTACTCTGTACGGTCAAGAAATGAGGTCAATATTTACATAATGTACCTCAATACGGATGACTTGCTGACAACATTTTGAATGGGAAATTGGACATAAAAGTTTAGTGTTAGTGCGACCCGTGCCAATCTTTTAATTTCTGTATAAACAACTTAGGTTGCATAAAGTATGAGTCTCTTTAATTAGGTAAACAATGGCAAGCACTGAACTCAATGAACTAACTACAATAGCCACGTATACATGGAACCAAATATTCCAATTGTATTCGGTTTATTTGCTCAAACAGAAAGAATGTAACCTTTGTGTACACCTCATTCCGAAAAAAAAGTGCCAATCCGAATGAAATTATAATCGGATTCCCAGGGGTGGAATATTCCTTTCCCCAATCCGATTGAGTTATCTTGTACCCGCTCAAACGGAAAGTTGTCAGACTGCGTTCTTCTTTGTGGTGTTTTTCTTCTTCTGTTGTTTATTGGCGGTTGGCAAGCAGCTTTCGTGTGCATTAGCACCACCTGTGGAACAGAATATAAATCCTTCTATACGCCATTCATAAGTCCAGAAAATATATATCTATATAAAACAGTTTAATTATAAAATATTAGCAAGATTGAATTGTTCCTGTTTAAATTTGCTTTCTTTCAGCGAATGCTCAGATATGACGTAACACGCAGATCCAGACGTTCTTCAGTTTTAAAAATGGAGGCGAGCAATCGGCACTGGACTGCTGCGGAAAGTTTGTTTTTAATCCAAACTAAATTTCAAGACTGAACGAACCAAAAACTGGCAATACGGAGTTATTCCGACAAGTGAAAGAAAAACTCGGGGAAGTCGGTATCACGTGATGTTGATGTTTACGTTTTACTGTGCATGCCCCATTGACTATTCTGGTTGATTATCGCGGCGAATGTAGACAAGAGATTGGACTATTCCTTTCCATGTATACCGAAAAGTTATTTGGAAAGATTTCATTCGGAAAGAAGAAAAACTCCTCAAGTAAACATGGCTACTGAGTGACCATCACAGTCTTGCAAAGCATTCTATGCTAGCTTAAATACGATATATATCTGTAAGTTTAATTATAAAATATTAGCTCGATTGAATTTGATCTTTTCCCGTTTCATTTTATCCCGGGTGCGTTCTATCAGCGTATGCGCAGCTCCAGACATTCTTCGGTTTTAAAAATGGAGGCAAGCAATCGGCACTGGAAAGTTTGGTTTTGAGCCAAATGAAATTTTAAGACTGGACGAACCAAAAACTGGCAATACAGAGTTATTCCGACAAGTGAAATAAAAACTCGGGGAAGTCGGTATCACGTGATGTTGATGTTTACGTTTTACTGTGCATGCCCCATTGACTATTCTGGTTGATTCTAGCGGCGCATGTCGACAAGAGATTGGAATATTCCTTTCCATGTATACCAAGTTTTCGGAAAGATGAAAAACTCCTCATGTAAACGTGTCTATTGACGGTACAAGCACAACATGTACTATCAGTAAGAGAAGCATATGTTCCGAAGAACCGTTCATGCTCTTATTAATTATCATTGAGAAGATCAGTTGTACTTGTTTTGGAATTCATCAAGAGACCCCCAGGTGAGTTGAGTTTGAGACCCTGGTAATGGATCCAGTAACAAAACCATGGCAACACGTCACCAACAACAAAAAAAAGGTAGGCGCTGAGGAGAGACTCTTTCTCGGAGGCAAGGGCGTTCCACGTGTTTGTGAGACGACGAGGGGGAAACTCCAGCGTTCACAGTCACTGCATTGCATTCTTGCATGAAAACGCATTAAGGTCAACTGAATCCTGCGTATTTGTTTTTGCGTTCGCAGACACATGCTCCCCTTTCTCCTTTGCTCTTTTACACTGATTTCCTCCGCTCACCGCCTGCCTCATGCTACATTCAGAACATGAACAGTCAGAGTCAGCAAGTCTGGACAAAGCTGCTGAATATTCACCTTGTCCTCTCTCTCTCTCTCGTTTCATCCTCTCACCCGCTTTGTCTCGCACCTTAAACTCTTCTCACTTCCCCTCCTGCTCCACTTTTTGCTCTCCTTCTGTCCCTTCTCTGTAGCTCTCCAACAGCTCCGCCACTGCCTGTGCTCTCTGAGCTCCACTTTCATTAAGGGGCTCTCCTCTGATAGCCCTTCATATACCACTTAATCATCATAACAGCGAGAGCACTCTTTCTGCGACGAATCACCTCGAGGGGCCGGTCCTAAAGACTCTACACTAACTGATGTCATTATCTGTCTGTTTCCTCATTGGCCCCAACGCCGTGTAAGAACCCGCCCCGGGTGTTTGATGGAGGGCTCAGTGGGAGCGTGCAGGTCGGGCAGACGAAGGACATTCCTCATGTGGAAACCAATGGTGGTGGGTACGCACAAAAGGAGCAGGCAAGCCGTGTTTGGTCTGCAGTCAAGAGAGACATGAATAGGACTACTGAACAAAGCCGAGGGGAGGTTTGAATATTTTTCATGAATGGATCTTGAGGGAAAAGACCGCTCACTGTTATTTTACAGTATATGTGTAAAGGGTGCTGATTCTGTGCTTCCATTATGTGTGGGTTTACACATACATGAAGCGTTCACACACACGGACACACGCAAACGCACACTGAACCACCATGAAATCACAGCTGTTCTCCGTTGCTATGCGGCAGTCTCATCATCACCTCAGAAACACACGTATATAAAAACGTGACACGGGGACGGCAGACTCGGCAAGGGTCAAAAGGTCACACGGGTATTGTGACAGGGTTGCTTGGCCACAGACACAGTAGACACACAATGTCAACCGCACTCAACCTGCCCGACCGACCCTGACCAAATCGAAATCTAACAATGATGAATATGTTGATAGCCGACATCTGGTTTGCAGCTGCTCTCAAAGTTATGCAGATATGCCTCGAATGCATCTCAGACCACCATACACACTATACCATTGCTAGGAAGTTAGCAACTGGTGAACAGAGAACATACAGAGAACATATTAACTCCTTATTTCTAAAATACAAATACAGCTAAAATAATGCATAAGGCTAAAAATAACCAATTACCTAAAAAATACAAATATACAACATAAGGTGACCAGAAATATTTCAATATTCAACAAAGCAAAATTTGTTCTCAATCAGAAATCACTCCACACTCTTTATTGCTCTCTGGTTCTACCATATCTTACTTATTGTGTGGAAATATGGGCTAATAACTATAAAAGCAATCTTCAACCGCTAAATGTACTGCAAAAAACGGCCAGTAAGGATAATTCATAATGCCACCTACAGAGAACATATTAACTCCTTATTTCTAAAATCACAAATACTTCAACTTGCTGATATAGTTCATCTTCAAACAGCTAAAATAATGCATAAGGCTAAAAATAACCAATTAGCTAAAAATGTCATCCAATACTTCTCTACAAGAGAGGAGAAATATGATCTCAGGGAAGAAGTACATTTGAAACACTTCTATGCTAGGACTACGTTATGCTAGCCATAGCATTTCAGTATGTGGAATCAAACTATGGAATGGATTGAGTAAGGAAATCAAACAATGCACAACGATGAGCCAATTCAAGAAACAATACAAGCAGTTGATGTTTGCTAAATACAAGGATGAAGAGTCTTGAACCAGTCATGATGTGCTATATATATCACTATATTGACACTTACTATGGTACCCATTATGTCATTGGATGCTCATATCACCTTGTACTTCGGTACGAGGTACATTATTTAAAAAAAAAAACCTTAAACTGTATTATGGAAAGCAGGAAGTGAACAAATGTAACAGTTACTGATTGTAAAAGTACCAGATGGAGGGGTAGGATTTAATAAGCTTTGCTTCTTCCTACTCCTTTTGGACATGTGGAACTGTGAACTGATTATGTGATGCATTCAATTGTAATCTGATGCATGTTCAAATGAAATAAAACCGTTTTTGCAAGGTTATATGTTCCATATGACGGTCTAATATTGTTTCCAGATCATACACATGTTCCCCACCAGACTATGCATACTCAATAGAGCAATTCATTAGCTACTTCACTGGTATGTCTCAGTACTAAGCTTATGACAAAAGCCAGATTGAAATTCCACATTCTTTCAAACGCTTATAACAAAAAAGGAAACTTTACAATTAGTGTGTAGTTCTTAAACTGTTTTTTTTTTTAGGGGAGGCTGTTAAAGTAATCAGGTACAGTCCCAAAGCACAGGAAATTATTATATTACTAATTATATTAGTAAACAGACAAGGAACTAATTCCGGAAGGACCGATATTAAGAATATATTTAAGAAGTCACATGATCTACAGGAGAACAGGTGACAAAATTAAGAGAATGGAAAAATGACGGGGATGGGAAATAAACTGACCAGGTGGCGCGGAAGGTGACAATGTGTAATAAATCCCAATATGTGAAATCCTGTTATTTCCAAATAGTGTTACTGTAATTATCCTTTGGGTAAAAGTATACAAATAATATTGGCGCATCACAGAAAAGAAACATTACCATACTATAATACTGAACTACTATGTGTCAAGGAACAAAAAGGAGAGTATTTCTTAAAATAAACTGCAACTTGCTGTGGAATCATAATACAAGAATAAACCCTATTTCGATCTAAGAATGAACGTAACACACACAAGCCTGTATTTATGTGCACACACACACACACACAAACACACACACACACACAGGGGTTCTTACATCATATGGGAAGGTATTTTTTCCCCTTACATTGCCAGGGAACAGGCCCACGCATGGACACACAGACGCTGACTAAGGCTCTAAGACTCTCGGTGGTGGGGGTGCATATGTGTGTGTGTGTGTGTGTGTACATTTACTTCAGTTGGGTGTCAATTCAGCATACTTATGAACAATAAACACAAATCATCATTCGGTACACAACTTCAATTGCATCTAATAATTGCCTCTCCAGGGATCATTAAGATAGCGGAACCATGAATTTGAAACACAATCAGTTCCGAGATGCTTTGTTCAAATTTAGTCCAGGCCCAGTTAGGATACCCAAATTTAGCAAGGGGCATCAAAACTGATACAAAGTGTGGTAGTTCACCCCAAAGTCCCAATCCCTGGAATCAAACTCAGCAATGTCGTTTATATGGTAGCAATGACCTCTACATTAGCGACCCTTACACAAAAAGAAACAGCAGTCCATTGAAGACAACAATGTCCAAATCCTTGATATGGTAGACCAATGAAAACATCTGAAATAAGTTACTTACATTAAAAAAAGAAATGCCCACTCTAAAAAGAAGAGTGTGTTCAAGCCATTGTGTCTTATTTATAACAGTGATCTAACATCTCTCCCCCAAAGACTGTGTCATTCCACAGTAAGAGTACTCACTACCAAGCTTTTTGACCTATTCTTATGCAGGGCGGTTATTAACAATCACAACCCAATTGTGATCAACACCACCAGAGACTCCACACTCCAAAATTTAGAGCAGAACAAGCCTTTTGGATTGAAGGTGAAATGTCTTCAACAATCGAGTGGTTAGCACGCAGGACTCACAGCTAGGAGACCCGAGTTCAATCCCACCCTCTTACATACCAACTTACATACTGCTTGCAGTTTTATTGCCACAGAAAGTTGTGTGCTGCAGTGAAACGCGTCCAAACAAAAACGACGGTTAGAGCTGCGTTTGTCGAAATTGTTCCCCATCCGGGCCGAGTGGTTAGCACACAGGCCTCACAGCTAGGAGACCCGAGTTCAATCCCACCCTCTTACATACCAACTTACATACTGCTTGCAGTTTTATTGCCACAGAAAGTTGTGTGCTGCAGTGAAACGCGTCCAAACAAAAACGACAGTTAGAGCTGCGTTTGTCGAAATTGTTCCCCATCCGGGCCTAGTGGTTAGCACACAGGCCTCACAGCTAGGAGACCCGAGTTCAATCCCACCCTCTTACATACCAACTTACATACGTTTTATTGCCACGGAAAGTTGTGTGCTCCAGTGAAACACGTTCAAACAAAAACGGCGGTTAGAGCTGCGTTTGTCGAAATTGTTCCCCAGCCGGGCCGAGTGGTTAGCACACAGGCCTCACAGCTAGGAGACCCGAGTTCAATTCCACCCTTGGAAATCTCTATGTGGAGTTTGCATGTTCTCCCTGTGCATGCGTGGGTTTTCTCCGGGTACTCCGGTTTCCTCCCACATTCCAGAAACATGCTAGGTTAATTGGCGACTCCAATTCTGTATTTTCTGCTATTATAGAAGAGTGGTTTTCATGGAAAAATTTGGTTGAACTCCGGGGCATTCAAATTTGTGTGAGTATTTTCTATGCACGGATGTGTGTTTATATCGGTCTGTTCAATGTGCCCCCCTTGTGTGGCTTGTAGAAACAATTTGTGGTTGGGCTTTAGTAGGAACATCATAACAGTAAACAGTTTAATAGGAAAATTCAGCTTATTGTTTGTTAAGTGGGGAGATTTAAATCCTGCATGCTTGTTTTGATGCAAGTACTCCATAAACTGTTATACTGTGTGTGTGTGTGTGTGGAATGACTTCCTTTTGGTTTTGGGGTTTGAGGTTAGAGAAATAAAGTGGAACAGGATGATGAGAAGACAACGTGTTTGTTTTGTCTGTGTTAAATATTCACCGATCTACTAAAAACTGACGGGTGAAGTTCTGGGCTCACACACTAATTACCAAAATATCCATTAAAACTACTGTAAGACAAAAACAGATCCACACTTCCTGCCTTCAAACAGAACTCCGACTGTGAGCTCAAAGAGTTATTTTTGTCGAAAGGCAGGCTAACATATCCTCTCTCTTTCTCTCTGTGACGTGGTGTGTCGTTTCCGCTAAAATAAGAACCGGACGGGAAGCTAACACTGCATAGTATCATTCGACTTATTGTGGCTTTTATTGGATGAGAATGAATGAAAGGTCAAACGCCTGAGAACGAAGGGCAATAAGGGGATGGAGTTGCAAGCTGGGAGACAACAGGGGTGTCAGTTTACGTCCGAATTCGTCTATAACCTTTGGTGCGGGGGTGAGGCTCAGGGGCCAGAAGAAAGTTTGGAACAAAAAAAATTTTTTTTTTTTTTTGTCCGAGTCTTGATTAGTCATATCAACACCTCATGTATGACATCACTGTAGCTAACCAGAAAGATGAGGCAAGCAAAAGAGTAATACTGACGTCATCCCATTCAACTCAATGTCAATTACGTAATCTCGAGGTCCAACGCCCGCAGGACTGAGACACTGTGTGTTTTTTTGGGATTGCTTGCAGAGCAAGAACACATAATTGCAATCTCATGTGTGAGCGGAGACATAAAAAAAAAAAAAACAAGGCATGCTGATGACATCATTAGCAGGGAGGCGTGTCACAGTGAGAGTGTTTGGGGTTTAGAATAGGAGGGGGTACGGAGTTCACATCCGACCCGGCTTGAAGAGTTATGCAATGCGCATCCAAAATCAACAGACCAGAAAAGGCTTTTTTTTTAGTGTGTATACAACGTGTGGGTCTTCAGTGACTTTTTACTCGTGTTTTCCACTTGAGGCAGAGTGAAATTAAAACGCAAGCACTCAAGCATAAGACTGAAAAAAATGCGTGCTCAGTTTTCGAACACGCACGCATGCACAGAAAAAAAGTCTCATAAACAAAAGCTTCCTAAGGACAGGAAATCCTTTCCGCCCACGTTGCTGTGTTGCTTGGCAACCGCAGCAGCATCATTCTGTGCATGCCTTTGCGGCACACACAAACAAGGAGACACAAACAGCATCTCCTTGAACTCCGCACCCCCCCCCCTTTTTTTTTTTAAAGCATCGAAAAAAGTAAGCCAAAACCGAAGCAGCTGATGCACCATGACCTCCAAATTTGTCAGTTATGGATTTATACCAAACATGACATCACCGACTTCTGTCTGTTTGTGAGATTTATTTTTACACCGGCCGACATCGTTTGGGTCTGCGCTCATGCATGTGTGTATTTCTGTATATCGCTATGTCGGGATTCGAGCAGCGATAGCTCAGCAGGACTTAAAGCGGAAAGGTTCTTTCAGGCCGAGCTCATTCAATCACACTGTTTCATAGCGTCTATCTATTCAAGGCTGGTCGGAACCTGAGAGAACCTGCAGTGCTAAAACATTGCTTTCAACTCAATTTTTCCAGAAGACATAATAACCTTGACTTTTTTTCCGGTCTTTAGTCTCGGAACTCGTTTGTGGTCCAAGAATAACAATATGATAGATATCACTAATAAAGAGCTGTCCATTAGCAGGGCAATACATTAAAAACAAAAACGACTTGCCTATGGGGAATCCTTAAGGTGAGAACTACTTGCCCGAACTTGTAAAATGAAAAGACCGCCATAATAATATCATCAAATTTTTGTGGCATCACATGAGAATCTCAAATAAAATCTCAAATTAAATGATTATCATTTCTTGTGGTTGTTTTCCTACATAGATCATGACGTTGCATGGAAATCCGGATTGTCAAGAGACTTCTCGGCACTTGTGCACCACAATGAAACATTATTGAATAGACACATTTGTGTACTAGTAAAGTGTTTTTTAATCCGGAAAAAAATGCTCAATGGTCAAACAATAATTTTTTTGAAGCAAAGGTGAGAAAAATACACAGAGAAATGGAACCGCTAGATTTTGTAGCTTGTGCAAAATCAGCACTCGGTGGTGTTTCATTGTGACCACTTCGAATTGTTGAAGAATTAGACCATGTTGGCATGATAGATTGGTTGATTGGTTGATCGCGAACAAGAACGGGTGTGGGTAAAACACAGACTGTGGACCACGGTCAAAATAAACGATTCTGATTCTGGTTCATTTCAAGATTTGCAAGGATTGGTTTGCCAATTACCACCGGAATTACGCAGTCCGTGTTTTACCAACACCCAACAAGAACCGCTTTTTTAAAAAAAAACTCTTGGCGGTATGGAATGCCAAAGTGCACTTGCCCGACGGGAATATCACGGATTGGATTTACTTGCCCGAATTTTGTTTTAACTTGCCCCGGGTCATCGGTACATCGTTATTGTCGAGCCCTGATTAGTGATGAAAAGTTCAGCTCTTTTTAGTGAGCTGATTCTCTTTGTCAGAATGGTTGTTTTAGCTTCTATGCATAAAATGAACTCATGTCAAAATTACGGGTGTAAGAAAATATTGTTTCGGCGATATATCGCGATACTTCGTTCCATCAATATTAAAAGTAATGTATAGATATTTTTAGGCATTTATCATAGACTGCATATGGCAGGGGTCTCAAACTCAATTTACCTGTGGGGCCACTGGAGCTAGGGTCTGGGCAAGGCTGGGTCGCATCTCAGGTAAGTGCATATTGCTGGTGTAATTCAATTTTTCCAGGGAATAATTTTTTACTACAAGAAAAACAAAAAAATATCGCCTTGTTAGCAATATTGTGATATATCGTATCGTGAGCCTAGTATCGTGATACGTATCGTATCGCCATATTCTTGCCAATACACACCCCTAGTCAAAATATCATTCTATCATATTTACATGGTTTTATTTCTATGCTCAACATGGAATATTACAATAAAGGTTTGCTGTTGATTGGATTGGGCACTGCCCTGGTGAACCCCCCCACCCACCCACTAACCCCCACGGCTAACCAAGGTCAACAACTTCTCAAAAAAGGAGATTGTTACAACGAAAAGCTCTGACCCTCCATTATTTCTTCACCGACACCTGTTGTTTGTTGTCCCTGTCTGGGCTCATCCACGGACGTCTCCATGGCAACTGCCGTGTTATCGCAATAAGGGGGGGGAACTTCTTACGTGCATCCAAAGACACTCATAAGCGCGTTTGCACATGCATCACTTCAATCACCCGACGCCTTCGCTATACCGCTATACCTCGGACTACGGCTTGAGCCGTGATTGGCTGCATGTGGCTGTGGTCGACCGCGCTGGGATCACTATCCCCTTTTTTTTAACGCTAATCTTGCCTGATCATACTGTCCTGTCTACCCCTGGTGTCACTGTATAATATGGTGTATATATGTATGGACGGATGATTGCACAATTTCCATTGCACCTCTCTATAAATGACAAGATCAATAAATGCTATTTCCATCCATCCATCCGTCCATCCATCCATCCAATCTGAGTGTCTTATTTGTACATTTCCAACTATTTTACAGAGAAACGACAATAGCATCCAGGAAACTACTTTAGCTTGTCTTTCTCCAATAATTGCATTCAGAAACAAACTTGCACAGCTTTTGATTCTTACTGCTCATTTTCCTCACCTTCTCACCCCCACCCCCCCCCCCCAATCCTGTCAACACATACTGTACAGCACCACACATATCGACCAATCATGTGCTGCGTTAACAGAAAAAAAAAAAAACCCAGACTCATTCATTTCAAAGTGCCAGCTTCCCTTCGTTCACTTCAAAGAGCCTGCTCTAACAGTCGCTTCCTTCCTGAGTGACACCTGACCGCTGCCCACAGAGACCCCCGACTATAATGGAAGAATAATTCAACTCAACAAAACACCGCTATTGAAACAGACCATTTATATGTAGCCATTCCATTAAAAAAAATCAATTTATTGTAAAATTAGATTTTTTAAAAATGCCCATCCCTTGTGCTCATTAGAAATTCCATACTACAATGCAATATGTGATATATCACAGTAACGTATACAGGAGAGTGGACTAAAAATGTCATTGGTGTCTGGTTGGCTGCTTATGCAATTTGCAATTCACTGTAGAGCAGGGGTCTCAAACTCAATTTACTTGGGGGCCACTGGAGCTCGGGTCTGGGTGAGACCGGGCCGCAAGTTATTTCCTTTAAACTTAAATAGCCAAAAACTTACCACTTCCACACGGATAGGGAGGATAACTATTAACAGTTATTTAACCTTTAACATGAACATTAATCAAATGTAATAGTTTTTTCTGGGTACATGATACCATACAGCATCCATATCAAACTTGCATGGGCCGCACTAACATTAAACTTTCATATCAAGGCGGGGGGCCTCAAACTAGTGTCCTGTGGGCCACATTTGGCCCGCGGGTCGCGTGTTTGAGACCCAGCAAAAAAAGCAAAAAAAAAAATTAAAAATAGTGGAAAATCTTTCTATAAAATGTTGTCACAGACAATCGTATACATATTTGCTTGTCATGTGACCCGGTGCTCTGCTGCATGTTACTTGAGACTCCACTCTCACTCTCCGCTTCAGTTTTCCCAGCCTTGTACCGCTGCTCTAAGCGTTAAAAACAGCAGTTCATTGTCCTCTAGGGTTGCTGCGTAGGAACTAATAGAGTTAAGCTGGTCCACTTCAGTGTCAGTTGTCATGGCGACCAAGGTCATTGCATCGACGCGAGGATTTACACTTGTAAAAAGATATGATGAGCAGAACCTCTGGTGAAAAGAACAAACAAGTCATTTTACCAGGCGCTCCTCAGGGTCAGAAGGATAGAGTTCATAGGTACTGCTTAAAATATAGAATATGACTTTGAAAAAGGGTTTAATTTTAATATCTTGTTCTGGCCTCAGTGATATTATTATTTTTAGACCTGCAGTCAGTCGGATATGAGGTATATATCGGTTTAAATTCTCTTCAAATGACTGAGCCTCAATAATTGCCTGTGCTGATGACATCTGGGACTTGTGAAAATTATTCCATCAAGAGTTACGCAACTCACGAGATTTCAATCACAACTGACTATGCAATGATTTGTTTTTTTTGGTTTTTTTCTCTGACGGGTGCGAACAATGACTTTAATTAGTTTTACTATATTTGCTAACGCTTGGATCTGGAGGGAATCAAACCCTTGACAACAGCCGAGGCGGAGTAAGTCCTGATCTAGAATTCTGTGAGAAGTAGTCCCGCTCTTTTGGATGAACCGTGTGTTCTTCGCTTTGGCTGTGGGAAAAAAAAAAAAAAAACTACAACAGCTGTCAGCATAGCAAATGCACTTTCAGCTTTGACTTGTGCCTGCCTGCCTCACTCGAGGATTTTCAAATCAAATTCCAAAAACATGGAAAACCACAGACAAAACAGCCAAATTTCTTTTTTTTTTTTTTGCCGCAAGATCGCTTGCATCGGATACACAACCACAGAATTCACATGTGATCAAATGTGACTTCAAAAACAACCACCTAACTTCAAATATACTTGACTAATATTCAGGAAAAATGTCCATTTGTTACTTAGATTTAGGACTGATGCAATAATGGAGATTAATCTATCATAATTATTAATCTAATTAAAAAATATAATCTCTGTGTGGAGTACATACTGCTTGCAGTTTTATTGACAGCTCAAAAATAGACGACAACTCTTCTGTTCTGCCACGGAAAGTTGTGTGCCGCAGTGAAACGAGTCCAAACAAAAACGACGGTTAGAGCTGCCTTTGTCAAAATTGTTACCCAGCCAGGCCGAGTGGTTAGCACACAGGCCTCACAGCTAGAAGACACGAGTTCAATCCCACCCTCTTACATACTGCTTGCAGGTTTATTGCCACGGAAAGTTGTGTGCTGCAGTGAAACGCGTCCAAACAAAAACGCTGAACTAATGTTCTTGTTGAAATTGTGGTTAGTACGCAGGCCTCACAGCTGAGAGACCCGAGTTCAATTCCACTCTCGGCCATCTCTGTGTGGAGTTTGCATGTTCTCCCCCCGTGAATGCGTGGGGATTCTCTGGGTACTCCGGTTTCCTCCCACATTCCAAAAACATGCTAGGTTAATTGGCGACTCCAAATTGTCCATAGGTATGAATGTGAGTGTGAATGGTGTCTATATGTGCCCTGTGATTGGCTGGCAACCAGTCCAGTTTGTACCCCGCCTCTCGCCCGAAGACAGTTGGGTAGGCTCCAGCACCCCCCGCAAAATGAATGACTGAAAACATAGACTCACAGTGTTACTGTCGTTTTCTTATGTCCGACATTTTCCATGCCAGAAAAACTTCCACAATTAATTCCACAATTCTAATGTGACATTATGAATTGAGCAAAAACTTTAATAAGCCTTTTGTACAAAGCAAAAAAAAAAAAACTATCACAACGTGAAGCTCTGACCTAAACCTGGACACGGTCTATGCAAAACACAACTGCAAGTAACTAACTCCAACCTTCCGGATTGTGTTCCTAAATATGTGCATATCAACATGTGAAAGCATTGGCAAGATAGCCAAGCAGTTGAAACCACCCGCATCAAAGGCATCAAAGATGAGCGAATTGCCGCACTTTAGAAGCAAACTTCCCCAGCCTTGGGGAACCTCATTCCATTCTGCATAATGTTTAGCACGTGTATACGCTACTTCAACACTTATCGCAAAATGGGGACTATGTAATAGTAGTGTGGTACTTATCACATGATCGATGTCAGTGGAAAAGTGGCAGTGACAAGCCAAGTCATACTGTTTAAAATGGCAAACTAACCACAACTAGAAATCAACCTTAACGTTCATCCGATAGACTGATTCTAAATGATGCATGAAGTTCCAAAGAAAAAAAAACAACACGTAAAATTCCCAAATACTTCCTCAGGAACTATTTGTTTCCATGGTATATACCAGGGGTCACCAACATTTTTGAGGCCGAGGGCTACTTTGTGAGCACGGATAGTATGAAGGGCTACATGACCTCACAGCTAGGAGACCAGGGTTCAATTCCACCATCTCTGTGTGGAGTTTGCATGTTCTCCCCGTGCATGCGTGGGTTTTCTCTGGGTACTCCGGTTTCCTCCCACATTCCAAAAAACATGCTAGGTTAATTGGCGACTCCAAATTGTCCATAAGTATGAAAGTGAGTGTGAATGGTTGTTTGTCTATATGTGCCCTGTGATTGGCTGGCCACCAGTCCAGGGTGTACCCTGCCTCTTGCCTGAAGACAGCTGGGATAGGCTCCAGCATCCCCTTGTGAGGATGAGCGGTAGAAAATGAATGAATTAATTAATTAATGTTACCCAGGTGAGGATAAGAAGTAGAAAATGAATTTTAGAGCCCTCTAGACATGAAGTAACACCCCTATAGTGAACTTTATACTCACATTACCCAATATAGTAGACATAATAAGAGGAAAATAAGGTGTACGAGTGATTAGCGCGAGAGCCTCACAGCTAGGAGACCTGAGTTCGATTCCACCCTCGGCCATCTCTTTGCATGTTCTCCCCGTGCATGTGTGGGTTTTCTCCGGGTACTCCGGTTTCCTCCCACATTCCAAAAAACATGCTAGGTTAATTGCCGACTCCAAATTGTGTATAGGTATGAATGTGAGTGTGAATGGTTGTTTGTCTATATGTGCCCTGTGATTGGCTGAGCCACCGGTCCAGGGTGTACCCCGCCTCTCGGACCATCGTGAGGAAAACGCGGTAGAAAATGAATGAATGAATGAATTTGTGACCGGTGCTATTTTTAGAAGATGCCTCACAGGCGCCTTAAGTGGTCCACGTGGGCGCATGAGCGCCCCGCGGGCACAGCGTTGGTGACCCCCATGGTATATACTGTAGATTACGGTTGATTATGTATTATGGCAGGTCTTAAATGGTTTATCTTCAGTCACAAGTAATACAATCAGAAACATCAAAAACAGCATTTTCCGAGTATTGCTGTTGAATAAATCAGGGCCCTGGCATCCAAGAAAAGCAGTCTGATGCTTTTTATCCAAACACAGACTATTCAATTCATTCACACATGAATTATAGATCCATAATAGGCTGCTTTAGCTGCGTTGGGGGGGGGAATCCGACAAACAACACTTGTAGTGAGAGCACTAACCCGCCGAGCCATCCATACCAATTATCTGTGTCTAGGGGTGGAGTCTGAATTCAATATTCAATTTACACAACTTAATCTCACATCAGAGATTCCGGTTGAAAAAGCGTTGCTGTGTGTGCGTGAAGAGTCGGAAAAAAAAAAAAAAAAAAACGGGAATGCTTTCTGGGAAAATGAAATGCATCAAAGTCAGAAAAAAAAAGGCGGTTTATGGGCTCAGGGCTAACTGAACAGCGCGCCACGGGGGTGTCCATTGAGAGACACTGAGAGGTGGAAAGGGGTTGAGAACTCCATTGAGCGCAGCCATAGGGGGGGTGGGTGGGGGGGTGGAAAAGAGAGAGAGAGAGGGGGGGTCAATATGTGAATGAATGCTTGCCATGGAGGTGAATTATGAATGAGCGGCACTCTGAGCACTCCTGGAGGGAGCACGTCAGGGCCCCCCTCCCCCTGTATCATTCGCTCCATCTCCGCCTCGTTCCTTCCATTTCTCCTCCTCCTCCTGTCCTAAAAAAATCTCCATCCTCCCTTTTTTTTCATCTCTCGCCAGGGGATTAATCATCTCATCTGCTTTATTCTTTGGACATCTTTTCTTTATGTTTCCAGTCTTTTTTTTTTTTCTGCAAACCAAAAAGGGGGAGACGATGGTAGACACTGTCTGCGGAGACGACATGAACATTCTTTCCCTACACACACACACACACACACATGAACACACACACAGCCTCAGGTGGGCACACACTTGCACCAAAACAGCATATAACACAAAGGCAAACAGTCCTGCACGTGCAAAGGCAGGCGCATGCAAGTCAAACGCTCTCAGGCACTGACACACTCATTTCTCCCAGCTGTTCTGCTGGCCACCGAGTGTGTGTGTACGTGTGTGTGTGTGTGTGTATTGGTGTGTGTGTAATCCAATGTGCTGCTGCTCAGCCTGTGCCACGCTCTCTCCTCTGTTGCTGTGCGTTTGATCAGATCTGCCTCCCCCCAACCTGTTAGCTGTCTGACAACACACATACAGTGAATTACTACAACTTATGATGATGCGTTTACTGTCAGTCAAGATTTTTTTTTTTTTTTTTTTTTTGGAGAGCTGATTTATTTTGATGTATCTTAAAGTAATACACACACAAAACATGTGTGTGTGTGTGTGTTAGTGGAAGTGTAACATACCTCATGGTTTACTTGAGTGTTTGTTGTGTTCACTCCTTTGGACCCCTTCACTCCAGTTTTACAGTGGTCAGCTGGTTTTAGACACTTTTTACACAAAAATTAACAAGCAAGAGAGTTTAAAAAGTGTGGCACATGTACACTCCACACGTGAAGTGTTTCCCCTTTAAGTGTACAGCCACGCGCATGTCAACACAACACACACACACACACACACACACACATAAATAAACCAAACCACAAGAGACATTCAAGTCACCTTATGATCCTGCTGCGTTCACGCTCTTCAAATCCTCTTGTCAGACTTTTCTCGTCTCCTTTTGCTTCCGTCCTTCCGGTTCTTCCTTCTTTCCCGTTTCGTATATCCGTCCTTCCGTCCCCCTTATCGTCTCTGTTCCCCCCCCCTTCTTCGCCCTCGGTGCTCGGTCACTTCCCAGCGTTTTTCCCGTGTCCCTCCATGTCCGCCCGGCCACGCCAGTCGTTTCTACCGCCGAGCGAGCGCGTACCTAAAAACCTAGCCTACCTTACACACACACACACACAAGCATTCACACACACACACACACACAAGCCGCTGCGTTCCGATAGTCTCTCTCTCTCTCTTTCTCTCTCTCTCTCTCTCTCTCTCTCCTGTTTATCCCGCTCTGCGCTCTCTCCTCTGTGAGCTGAGTTGCGTGTGCGTGTGATTGTGTACGCGTGTGTGTGTGTGTGTGCGTGGTTGTGTGTTGGTTTCTCTTGCCTTGCCCCGCCAACAGCACAGCGGACTTCCCACAAAAAGTCGTCCCCGGGTCCTAGCGCCAGTTATTTTCAGTGAAAGAATGCTATTGTACACGAGAGGTTAAGTCCAAGATCGTCTATGCATAGAGAGAATACAAAGTACTGTACTGTAGCTGTAAAAATTGTAAAAATAAAAAAATACCCGGAAATGCAACCAACATGAAATGGAAAAACACTTTGCATTTTTAAAATACAAAACATTTAATATTTCAACAGCTAAGTTCCACTATAATTCGAATGTATATGGTTTTAATGGCATTAAGAGTGATCCTCCTCACTTTAAGCATTCTTTTTTTTAGTGACTTTAATTTAATATTTATTTCTATTAAGAATTGTGACAGTTGCGTCGGTCATTACAGGTATTTTATTATAATTGTATTATTTTTAATTATTTTATTATGTCACTATAATGTGATAATTATACTAATATTTATATTAAGTAGGCCTTTATTATGAAAACGATAACACACTGCAAGTAGTTTCCATTGTTACCTAGTGGTTGTTATGGCAACAGAGGACCAGAGGTGGAAAAAAAAAGGGGGTGCCGATGGTGGATAGAGAGGCCATTACTCAATTTAAACTCTGCTTTATCTATTAGTTATGAATGTAAATATTGCTATTATTTAAGTAAAATTACATTAAATCAAAATTATAAGCAGAATAGCCCTGGTATTTAATCTTATTTTTAAAGGTCAGTATATGACACACAAAATAAGTCCTATCAACTTTCTGCATGTTTTAATGTCAATGTTTAAATGATTTATGCAAGAGATGATGTGAGATTTGACATGGTAGTGAGTCATCTTCCTAAATGAGTCAATCTTTGGTGCAGCTAACCCTCTTCCTCATTTCTCCTACCCGCCCTTCCCTTCTCCCTCCCCTTCTGTCTCAGAGCGTCATCAAGTTGCCATAGTAACAGCCTGCCCGCCTATGAGAGACAGAGAGAGCAGCTCATTATGGACCATGGGACCCAGAAATTGAAGGACATGATTTTTTTTTTTCTTGACAACACAGGAAGTGGAAAGCCGTAACAGGAATGTTTGAGTTAAGTTGAACACGCAAGACCAGCATAGTTGAGAGATAGAAGCTCTGAGTACAAAGAAGAATCTTTGTGCTCCATTTAAGCTCTTGAAAAATGATATATTATGCATATCCAGTTTCCAAGCATGTGGCTAAAAATACACACAATTTGATTAGATACACAAGATTTAAATAGTTGACCAGAACTTATTTTTCTCACCCTTATGGAAAAAAATATATTGCAGTATATTGGCAAATATAATGCAATGTATTAGGAAATATATTTCCATATATGGGATCTTATGTTTATATTTTCCAATATATTGCAATATATGCATAGATCATAACTGTGTATATATTGATACATATAGAAAATATCTTGTGATCAAGACCAAAAAAGGACTATATTTTTACATATATAAAATTGCATATAATTTGGGTAATAAATATATATTATAAATATAAATATATAATAAATATATAATATATATAATAAATATAAATATATAATATATATACAAACTCATATTGTATATTTGGATTTAATATATTTCAATATATTGAAAGCGGCAAACATTTGTATATTCTGCAATATATTGCCATATTTTACATGAATATATAATATATTGTATAATATATGTACAAAAATATATTATTCCATGTATTTATAATATATAATAGATTAGAAAATATAATTAAAAATAATATATTATAATAAATATATAATATATATAATAAATATAAATATAAATATATAATATATATATAAACTCATATTATATATTTGGATTTAATATATTTCAAGATATCGAAAGCGGCAAACATTTGTAAACAAAAATATATTATTCCATGTATTTATAATATATAATGTATTGGAAAATATAATGGAAAATAATATATTATAATAAATATATAATATATATAATAAATATGAATATATAATATATATAAACTAATATTATATATTTGAATTTAATATATTTCAATATATTGAAAGCGGCAAACATTTGTATATTCTGCAATATATTGCCATATATTACATGAATATATAATATATTGTATAATATATGTAAAAAAATATATTATTCCATGTATTTATAATATATAATGTATTGGAAAATATAATGGAAAAATAATATATTATGATATAATACAATATATTTAAAGTAATATATTGATATTTTCGTAAGGGCATTGGCAGCAGTCAGGCTACTGCAAAACTGCAGCCAGGAACTCCGAATATGCTGTTACTGTGCTTATGGGTGGGAATGTCAGAAGAGGGAAAAGTACATGGCAGCATATTAGAGCTGAGAGCAGGAAGCATAAAATACAAACTATATTGCTTGCTAAAGATCAAAGAGAATTTGAGAAGAATAAAAAAAAATGTGTGTACGAGTCCTCTGCTCCAACACTGCTTATCCGTTCCTTAATATTAGCGAGAGGTATTTGTATATACGTGTTTTTACTGTGAGCTTAGAGTATTAATCGGGATGAAAATTCTGTATACTAAGTGACTGAGACCCATATTTGCATCTTTACACTTGGGGCCCGGAAAAAGGGTACAAATATTTATCTTGGAGCAGTGTCTTCCATTTTCTACACCACCAATGTCATTCAGGGTCACAAGGAAGCGTTAGCCTATCCCAGCTCGGTGCCTCATTTTGGTAGTGTCTAAAAAAAAATGGTGTACAGTAGACCCCTGCTTTTCCTGGGTGGGGGTTACATTCAAAGCCACCAGCAAATGATGAAAATCATGAATAATTGAACCACTCATAAATGTCAATTTTTGACACGAACAAGGTGGCCAGGGGTGGCCAGGGGTGGCCGTGGGTGGTCACTCTCTGGCTGGGGAACTCATTCATTCATCGCAACATTTGCTGGAGCCTCTCCCAGCTGTCTTCAAGGGAAAGACAGGGTACACCCTTGGACTGGTGGCCAGCCAATCACAGGGCACATATACACAAACAACCATTCACACTCACATTCATACCTATGGACAATTTGGAGTCCCTAATTAACCTAGCATGTTTTTGGAATGTGGGAGCGAACCGGAGTACCCGGAGAAAACCCACGCATGCACAGGGAGAACATGCAAAGAGATGGCCGAGGGTGGAATCGAACTCGGGTCTCCTAGCTGTGAGGGTCTCGTGCTAATCACTCATACACCATGCAGCGTAAAAACATCTTATTTTCCTCTTATTATGTCTACTATATTGGGTAATATGAGTATAAAGTTCACTATAGGGGTGTTACTTCATGTCTAGAGGGCTCTAAAATTCATTCATTCATTTTCTACTGCTTATCCTCACCAGGGGATGCTGGAGCCTATCCCAGCTTTCTTCGGGCGAGAGGCGGGGTACACCCTGGACTGGTGGCCAGCCAATCACAGGGCACATACGTATAGACAAACAACCATTCACACTCACATTCATACCTATGGACAATTTGGAGTCGCTAATTAACCTAGCATGTTTTTTGGAATGTGGGAGGAAACCGGAGTACCGGGAGAAAACCCACGCATTCACGGGGAGACGTGTTTCACCGCAGCACACAACTTTCCGTGGCAAAGAAGAAGAGTTGTTATTAAGTAATTGATACGCCAATAAAAATGTATCTTTTTGATGTTCATGGTTCCTCCAATATGGGGTTGTATTAAATTAAATTAAATTAAATTAAATTAAATTAAATTAAATTAAATTAAATTAAATTAAATTAAATTAAATTAAATTAAATTAAATTAAATTAAATTAAATTAAATTAAATTAAATTAAATTAAAATTAATGATCTACTTTATATCTCCGAGATAGGCCAACTCCACTCTCCTGTTTGCATTCCAGTACGTTGACAAAATACCACAGTGAATCCTTCATCAGCACCTTTATAAAGAGAGCTTCATCAAAATTAAAATGTAAAGTTTTTGTGTCATACTGCTAATAAATCAACACACAAACCAAATAAGCATGAACAATCTAATCAATATCTCTTGCCTTGATTTTTTGTTGTATTGACGCTGCTGCATTTGTTTTGTTATTCAGTTTCTTTTCTTTTCGGGTAAATAGTCCAAGGACATGATGTGGAAATACTGAAAATATCTTTTTCCAACCTGGCAACAATAATTATTTTGCAAAATTAGGTCATTGGCCATTTTTGACCAATAAACGCAGATAGTTGACCTTTATTCCAAACAAAAGCTTCATGGGAATTTGAGGTATCAGCAGTTTTGATTACTCCCATCTCCACTGTTCTAAGGATTTTGTAGAATATGTCATATAGGAATCGGCTATAAATTCTCCATTTTACTTTATGGACCAATATTCCGAGTATCCATGAAACTCCACTCTAAAGAGAGTGCTTTCCGTGCCGTATGGGCTCCAGACAATAAAGTATCGCTTTATGAAAATGACAAACATTTGTGTATGACGCCCCCGTAGGAGCCAGTCGGACTTAAATAAACAAATAAACTGCAGTGGTCATTCTGCAAGGATTAAGATTTAAAGATTAAGGCTAATGGTAACCGAGCAAAAAAAACGGGCTAAAATGCGCCACCCTCTTATGCACTTAGTGTAAAGCGACACATAAACGCACAGGTCACACACAGCGAGTGACCTGGGAGGAGACCGTTTTAATCATGGGGCCTGCCATCCCGGTCCGTTTACCCACAATCCTCCACTTTGTAATCATGTTCTCAATGTGACAGGAAGCCAGCGGGCGTATGTGCTGTCAATCACGCAGACAATTTATTTTTTCATCTTTGGGTACGTTTATGTTTTTTTTTTAACGCATCTCTTCGAACCATCATGGTTTGACAATGCAAATATTTTGTTAGAAATTACTTCCAAATGATATGACGAAAAACCATAATATACAAAAAAATTTAGCAATGTAAATCCAATTCATCCACTCCATCCATAATAAAAGATGAACACGATGAGTTCACTTGCACGGGACGACACAGTACTGGGAAAACTTTCATTTGTTGCATGGAAAATTTTCCACAAAAATCATGATCATACCACAACAAAGCGTACAAGAATTGAGGTTTGACCCTGCCGCCGTTCTGCTATACTGTGGCGTTTTTGTATACTTGTTAAAACATCCTTAGTTCTGTTTTATTTTGATTAGAATAACAAAGGTGAAGCATAGCACCATTTTATTACAAGTTCAAAAGAAGCTACGAGGTACGTTCCTGCCGCCGTTCTGCTATACTGTGGCGTTTTTGTATACTTGTTAAAACCTCCTTGGTCCTATTTTATTTTGATTATAATAGACAAGGTGAAGCATAGCACCATTTTATTACAAGTTCAAAAGAAGCTAGGAGGTACGTTCCCTGCCGCCATTCTGCTATACTGTGGCGTTTTTGTATACTTGTTAAAACCTCCTCGGTCCTGTTTTATTTTGATTAGAATAGCAAAGGTGAAGCATAGCACCATTTTATTACAAGTTCAAAAGAAGCTAGGAGGTACGTTCCCTGCCGCTGTTCTGCTATACTGTGGCGTTTTTGTATACTTGTTAAAACCTCCTTGGTCCTGTTTTATTTTGATTAGAATAGCAAAGGTGAAGCATAGCACCATTTTATTACAAGTTCAAAAGAAGCTACGAGGTATGTTCCTGCCGCCGTTCTGCTATACTGTGGTGTTTTTGTATACTTGTTAAAACCTCCTCGGTCCTGTTTTATTTTGATTAGAATAGCAAAGGTGAAGCATAGCACCATTTTATTACAAGTTCAAAAGAAGCTACGAGGTACGTTCCCTGCCGCCATTCTGCTATGCTGTGGAGTTTTTGTATACTTGTTAAAACCTCCTTAGTTCTGTTTTATTTTGATTAGAATAACAAAGGTGAAGCATAGCACCATTTTATTACAAGTTCAAAAGAAGCTAGGAGGTACGTTCCCTGCCGCCATTCTGCTATACTGTGGCGTTTTTGTATACTTGTTAAAACCTCCTTGGTCCTGTTTTATTTTGATTAGAATAGCAAAGGTGAAGCATAGCACCATTTTATTACAAGTTCAAAAGAAGCTACGAGGTACGTTCCTACAGTTGATAAGGCAGCATTTCAAGAAGTGCTGCAAATGTTTCACAGAAAGTATGAGTAAATACCTGAGTTGAAGTGCTTGTTAAATTGTGGAATGGAACCAATAATTTGGGGGGAGGGGGGAATTGGACCCACGAAAGTCGCAAGAAAATTTCAAAATTTGGAAAATGACTTTTGTGTATATGTTTTGCTTTTTCTTTGGCTTTTTCGGTGATACCATTTGAAAAAAGCCATCTATACAGCAGCCTATCCATGATAACACCATGCATGGTGCTTTTCCTCACGAGGGTCGCGGGGGGTGCTGGAGCCTATCCCAGCTGTCTTTAGGCGAGAGGCGGGGTCCACCCTGGACTGGTGGCCAGCCAATCACAGGGCACATATAGACAAACAACCATTCACACTCACATTCATACCTATGGACAATTTGGAGTCGCTAATTAACCTAGCATGTTTTTGGAATGTGGGAGGAAACCGGAGTACCCGGAAAAAAAACCACGCATGCACGGGGAGAACATGCAAACTCCACACACAGAGATGGCTGAGGGTGGAATTGGACCCTGGTCTCCTAGCTGTAGGGTCTGCGTATGAACCACTCAATCACCGTGCATCAAAAATTTTTATGTACATCAAAAAATGCGGGGGGTGCTGAAGCCTATCCCAGCTGCCTTTGGGCGAGAGGTGGGGTACACCCTGGACTGGTGGCCAGCCAATCACAGGGCACATATAGACAAACAACCATTCACACTCACATTCATACTTATGGACAATTTGGAGTCGCTAATTAACCTAGCATGTTTTTTTACCCGGAAAAAAACCCACACATGCACGGGGAGAACATGCAAACTCCACACACAGAGATGGCTGAGGGTGGAATTGGACCCTGGTCTCCTAGCTGTGAGGTCTGCGCGCTAACCACTCGACCACCGTGCCGCCTGACATTTATCATCACTTTCTCAAAACAAAATAAATAGGACGCTGGGTCACGAAAGTTTATGTGGACATAAATTCGTTACATAGCATTAAAACATACTCATGGTAACATCCTGGGCAGTGAATTTCAAAATAAAATCTTGACAGTATAAACTAACAAAATGAATTCGATTCAATTCCATATCAGCTGAAAACAGAAGACAAACGGATCCGATTGTACTTCAAATAATAAACCATGACCGAGTCGACGTTCTGTAATTTAACATTCCCAGGAAAACAAGCCTGCTTTTTCCAAATGCAGCTGAGCGCCGCACGGATCGATAGTCATTCTCAGTGGGAGCTGTTTATTTTGGAACGTGTGTGTGTGTGTGTGTGTGACCCAGTGAGTGACATTTTCACTCACACATGCGTGCAACATTATACATTTTGCCGCAGCCGGAGTTGCTCGCACACAAAAAAAAAAAAAAAAAAAACACAAGATCTGCACGCATTGGTGCAGACCAACTGACACACAAACTTAAAGAAACCGACAAGAACACACTTCAACAACACGCTCAGGGCCTGACAAAGCAAAGCCTCCTGTTGGGCCGGGCTCCCCTTCACTCCTCCGCTGAGCACAACTCACAGGGCTTCAGGCTGGAGGAAGAAGGAGGGAGGGAGGGGGGGGGGGGGGCCCAGTGTGATTCAACACCGTCCCCTGCCAAGGTCTCGGTTTCTAGGGGATGGCAGCTCTCAGCAGCTGGCTAGGCTGGAGTCCTCTGTGTGCTGAGTCCAAGCCGTCAGCTGTCTGGTCTGGCCAGTAATTGATGTTTCTGCAATAATGGGGGAACGTTTCAGCAAACCAATATTAGCGCTGGGATTCATTTTGGAATAGGAGGGAAAAAAATATATAAGCATAAAATACATCATAATCAGTGTTGGGCTAGTTATTTCTAAAAGGGATGTAATCCTTTCTATGACAATTTACTGTCATTTGAAATTTACTAGGTGGCACGGTGGTCGAGTGGTTAGCGCGCAGACCTCACAGCTAGGAGACCGGGGTTCAATTCCACCCTTGGCCATCTCTGTGTGGAGTTTGCATGTTCTCCCCGTGGTTTCCTCCCACATTCCAAAAACATGCTAGGTTAATTAGCGACTCCAAATTGTCCATAGGTATGAATGTGAGTGTGAATGGTTGTTTGTCTATATGTGCCCTGTGATTGGCTGGCCACCAGTCCAGGGTGTACCCTGTCGCCCGAAGACAGCTGGGATAGGCTCCAGCACCCCCCCTCGCAATTTTTGATGTACATTAAACTTTTTGATGCACGGTGGTCGAGTGGTTAGCGCACAGACCTCACAGCTAGGAGACCAGGGTTCAATTCCACCCTCGGCCATCTCTGTGTGGAGTTTGCATGTTCTCCCCGTGCATGCGTGGGTTTTCTACGGGTACTCCGGTTTCCTCCCACATTCCAAAAACATGCTAGGTTAATTAGCGACTCCAAATTGTCCATAGGTATGAATGTGAGTGTGAATGGTTGTTTGTCTATATGTGCCCTGTGATTGGCTGGCCACCAGTCCAGGGTGTACCCTGTCGCCCGAAGACATGGGGTAGGCTCCAGCACCCCCGCAACCCTTGTAAGGATAAGCGGTAGAAAATGAATTAATGAATGAAAATGTTTTGTTTGTTTTGCAAATTTGGAGTGGTCAGACCGGAGCAGGAGGCGATAGAAAAGAAGAAAAAAGAAAACAAACAAGGGAGTGCATATTTAGACAAAATGTCTAAACAACGATGCTACTCCCGTTTCCTCCCACATTCCAAAAACATGCTAGGTTAATTAGCGACTCCAAATTGTCCATAGGTATGAATGTGAGTGTGAATGGTTGTTTGTCTATATGTGCCCTGTGATTGGCTGGCAACCAGTCCAGGGTGTACCCAGCCTCTCACCCGAAGACAGCTGGGATAGGCTCCAGCACCCAACTAAGCCGACTAAGTCCCGTTCTAAGTCAAGTTCACATGCCAATATCTTTGGTCGGTCACCGGGCAGGCTGCATCAGTTCATGCATAATCACTTGGTAGGACAGCTCGATTCTTACTAGATAGGATAACTCTCAGACAATTATAGTCTAGATTATGATGACAACTATTCTACGGAGTCTTTAGGCATGAATTGATGAAGTTTTCTTGGACAACTAGGTAGGACAGCTATAAGACAAGTAGTCTGGTCTAGTCAAGGCAGTTCTAGTCGTGTCTAGTCAACTTGAGAATAATTTAATGAGAGGCAAAACATGTTCAAAGAGTCCAGTTGATGAAAAAAAAAAAATGTCCCCCATTTCTATGTTTGACCACTGGCACTTTTACTAATTACCATCCATCTGAAAAAAAATCTATATTCAAAATGTAGACATATTAAAAGGCGTAATTATCACACTAAAAAAAAAAACAGTGGACACTCGGGGCCTGTCTGGGCTTGGTCTTTCAATATTGGGGTCCCGTTCAGAGGCGGTGTGGGAGGGCTAGTACACACACACACACACACATAGTGACACACTGACCTGTGTTTTTCGCCTGAGAGCATTGCATTATCTGAGGCAATCTAGCAGCACATCAAACCCCGCTGCCAATTCTACTGGGCCGAAAGGGAGAGCCGTAAAAATGACCAAAAGCATGGAAAAAAAAGAAGCATAAAGTTGAAAAATTGTCATTTTGGACATATAAAATTACAAAGTATGGAATGACATGCAACATTACTCATTGTGGGGGTGCATGGAATGAGGGGGGATCTTTACTAATCCATTAAGCTAATGATTTTCCAGCCAACACCAGCAACCATTTTGGATATTATTTTGAAGCCACGGATGATAGCCTGAGCAATCTCGGCAATACGCTACGACGCCATTAGCAGTGATTCAGGCTAACCTTGTCAGCTGCGGGAGCTTTATGTATGTCGAGCGATGAGAAAACCTTAATGCTTATCGAGGTTGCAGATGGAAAGAATAATGGTGCAGTATAGGCATATCCTGCATGTATAGACACACAAGGGATCTGACCACTTAACTATCTCGGCTCTTTGCAGTAGTCAGCAATACGGATAGTAATACACCTCAGCAGTACCTCCTTATCCTTGGCAATGGAGCCGACTCAGTGGTGTCATACAGTAGAATCATCTATTGGTCCTGTCACAAAGACATGATATATATATATATATATATATGTATATATAATAAAAATAATGATATAATAATATGAATATTGAAAATATTATATATAATATATTTATATATAATATTAAAATTTAATTCAAATTATAAAAAATATAAAAATTAAAATAAAAAAATTATATATAATATATAAAAATAAATGATATAATAATAATAATGATACAAAATATAATATATATATTATATTTTACTATATAGGATAACTTTCGGACAACTGTAGTTTAGTTTATGACTACTATCAACTATTCTACAGATAGAGCTTTGAGATTGAAAGCAATCAAACAAAACAAAATGTAATATATGATAAAGAAGTATATATAATAATAATGATATAATAATATGAATATTGAAAATATTTTTGAAGAGTTTGCATGTTCTCCCCGTGCATGCGTGTTTTTTTTTCCGGGTACTCCGGTTTCCTCCCATATTCCAAAAAACATGTTCGGTTAATTAGCGACTCCAAATTGTCCATAGGTATGAATGTGAGTGTGAATGGTTGTTTGTCTATATGTGCCCTGTGATTGGCTGGCCACCAGTCCAGGGTGTACCCCGCCTCTCGCCCGAAGACAGCTGGGATAGGCTCCAGCACCCCCCGCGACCCTCGTGAGGAAAAAGCGGAAGAAAATGAATGAATGAATTAATCATTATATATAATATTATAAAAATTATATTAAAATTATAAAAATTAAATCTAAAAAATCTAAAAAAAAATCCCAAAAAATCCCCAAAAAATCCAAAAAATCCCAAAAATCTAACAAATCTAAAAATTATAAAAATTATCAAAAATAAAATTAAAATTATATATATATAATATAAAAATAAATGATATAATATTAATTATAGAAAATATAATATATATTATATTATATTATATATATGTATAATATATAAATATAATATAATAAATAATGATAAAGAAGTGCAATGCCGACGAAATTTAGGATGTCGTTAACTGATTCAACAATCAATCGGATGAAGACGTTCAAATAAAAAAGGTCAATGGAGAAAGATGTCTTCTGCTGCTTCAGTTCTAGCTATCACACTGCGCCGTCTTCCTTCCTCTCTCTCCCCCTCTCACGCCGTCCCTGGGTGGGATGAGTCATCCAAGAGAGGAGAACAGAAGAGAGTGAAGTGAAGTGTGTGTGTGCTGTATACATGTGTGTGTGTGTGCACGTGTTGTGTCATTCCTCCTGAGGTGCTGTGCCCTTCACACTCAGCTTCTCAGTCAAAACGGAAATGCAAACTAATACGATCCAAAAGGTACGCACCTCAAACGGAACACAAACAGATATTTTCGCTTCCAAAAGGTGTTGATATGAACTTTGACCCCGGCTGTCTCAAGCATATTTAATCGGATTTTTAATAGAATCGAGAATTGATCAATCACAACAAGGTTGCAATCTTGGAGAAGGACGTTGGATCAATTGGGAGACCAGAATGGACACATGGAGTGTTCCGGTCTATTAGAATGTGGCCGTTCCAAACTATGGTAATGGTTTTATTTCATTTGAACATGCATCAGATTACAATTGAATGCATCACATAATCAGTTCACAGTTCCACATGTCCAAAAGGAGTAGGAAGAAGCAAATCTTATTAAATCCTACCCCTCCATCTGGTACTTTTACAATCAGTAACTGTTACATTTGTTCACTTCCTGCTTTCCTAATATAATTTAAAGTATTTATTTTAATTTTTTAAATTAATTGATTTAATTAATTAATTTTTAAATAATTTTTTTTAATTTTAATCAATTAATTTAAAAAATTAAAATAAATTAAATTATATTAGGAAAGCAGGAAGTGAACAAATGTATATTTAAAATTAAATTTAAATATTTTCAATATTTTAATTTTAATTTTAATTTTAATTTTAATTTTAATTTTAATTTTAATTTTAATTTTAATTTTAATTTTAATTTTAATTTTAATTTTAATTTTAATTTTAATTTTAATTTTAACGTAGTCCTAGCATATAAGTGTTTCAAATGTACTTCTTCCCTGAGATCATATTTCTCCTCTCTTGTAGAAAAGTATTGGATGACATTTTTAGCTAATTGGTTATTTTTAGCCTTATGCATTATTTAGTTTGAAGATTAACTATATCAAGTTTAAGTATTTGTGATTTTAGAAATAAGGAGTTAGTATGTTCTCTGTAGGCGGCATTATGAATTATCCTTACTGACCTTTTTTGCAGTACAGACAAACCCAAACAATATATAATATACTTAATCTGGATTTGCACCCCCCCCCCCCAAGGCCAACCAAAGTCATGTTGTCAAAACAACTTCTCCCAAGAGATTGCTGCAGCAGGACGCTCTGACCCCTTCCATTATTTCTTCACGGACACCTGTTGTTTGTTTCTCTTCTCTGGTCCCACCATGGACGTCTCCATGGCAACTGCTGTTTATCGCAATGGCACCCTGCGAACCGAGCTCCGAGATTGGGCACCTGACATGCGGGAACGTCGCAGGCCACACGCACTCATGCATCCGAAGACACACATACGCATCCAAACTCACAGCCGCTATGGAAGAACCACAGTTCCCATGATGCATAGCGTGCCTTACCAGAAAGTAGGTCCGAATTAGACTCAACTGTCACATGTTTTGATTGAAGTCTGATGCAGCGATTGTGTTTCGATCTGACAAATCTTAAGTCACTTTGATCAAATGTAGAATTACAACATATTCCACATTTACCAAATATTGTCAGGTTTTAAACTCGGGTTAGAGAGTAGATATCTGGCCAAGAGTGTCTTCCCAAATTAAACTCTCAGCAAATTCCATAATCAAAGGTGGCACTGTTTTTCGTGAAAGAAGTTACATCAAGTAGATACTTCCTTAGATGCTTGGGTGCCAACATATGTTCTCCAGACCCCCCACTGGTTCTTACAAGGAGACAGCATCTCAAAGGAATCTTGATCAAACTATGATACCAAGTGTTTGTCACACCTATGCTACAAATAACCTCCTGTTTTGGAGTTATACATGGAATACAGGATGTGTCATCACCACTTTGTCAGTGCTGGGACCATCTCAGCTGGCTTCATAGCAACAGTGCAAGAGTTAAGAGTTCAAATTCCCACTGCCACAACAACGCCAAATGCCAGATATGGTGCTGATCTCCGAAGAATCCAAGCAGCTAGTCCTCCTGGAACTAACCAGCCAATCACAGGGCACATATAGACAAACAACCATTCACACTCACATTCATACCTATGGACAATTTGGAGTCGACAATTAACCTAGCATGTTTTTGGAATGTGGGAGGAAACCGGAGTACCTGGAGAAAACCCACGCATGCTCGGGGAGAACATGCCACACAGAGATGGCCGAGGGTGGAATCGAACTCGGGTCTCCTTGCTGTGAGGCCTGCATGATAATCACTCGTACGCCGTGCAGCAACACAAAACATGTTTGTGTCAAAGTAAAAGTTATGCTTGAAATGTCACTTTGGACAACAAGCTGTTTATCTCCCCCTTCTAGTTGGGAGCTGATATTTTCCTGAAACTTACCTATGTTCTAGTGCTGATTACTAAAGAACAGAACAAGTTAAAAACATGTTTTTTTTTCTGATGTAACAGGGGAGTGTAATCTTTTGATAGGGCCATAGAGGGCAATATTCTGGCCGGGATTGATCG
Source organism: Doryrhamphus excisus (assembly GCF_037039965.1). Taxonomy (NCBI): domain Eukaryota; kingdom Metazoa; phylum Chordata; class Actinopteri; order Syngnathiformes; family Syngnathidae; genus Doryrhamphus; species Doryrhamphus excisus. The sequence goes on along the minus strand of NC_136367.1, from coordinate 3,516,926 downwards.
AGTTAATTTATAAATTTTTTTATACCAAATTATGGAAATGTAACCGCGAATATTTGTCCCTAATTTGAATACAACTTTTAGCTGACTTTTAACTCCAAAAACCGGAGTACCCGGAGAAAACCCACGCATGCACAAGGAGAACATGCAAACTCCACACAGAGATGCCCAAGGGTGGAATCGAACTCGGGCCTCCTAGATGTGAGGCCTGCGTGCTAACCTCTCGTACGTCGTGCAGCAACACAAAACATGTTTGTGTCAAAGTGAAATTATGCTTGAAATGTAACTTTTGACAAAAAGTTGATCTCCCGCTTCTAGTTAGGAGCTGATATTTTCCTGAAACTTACCTATGTTCTAGTGCTTATTACTAAAGAACAGAAAAAGTTAAAACCATATTTTTTTTCTGATGTAAGAGGGGAGTGTAATCTTTTGATAGAGTCCGTGTTATAACCATAGAAGCCAATATTAATTTATAAATTTTCTTATACCAAATAATGGAAGTGTAACCGCGAATATTTGCCCCTAATTTGAATACAACTTTTAACAAAAAGTTTATCTCCCGCTTCTAGTCAGGAGCTGATATTTTCCTGAAACTTACCCATGTTCTAGTGCTCATTGCTAAAGAACAGAACAAGTTAGAAACGCAGAGGGTGGAATCAAACTTGGGTCTTCTAGCTGTGAGGCCTGTGTGCTGACCACTCGACCACCGTGCAGCCAGTTATTAACAAAAATAACACTTACTTACGTATACTTACAAGATAACATGTGCACACAACGTATTGGTTGGCCCCTAAAATCATTAGAATCCCTAAGCTACCTCGCTGTGAGCTGCACACGGTAAATGGGGAAATTGGGTAAAACCTAAACGGTGCCAATATAACTCACAACATAGCATCTGCCCCGTGTTGAATAACAGTATAAGACAACAGTAAATGAATACGAAACCTATGAAAGAAACCCGGAAAAAACAAAATATGTGGGTACTGTATTATAAACAAATTTGGGTATATCTTCAAACAAATGGGGTTGGCAGTAATATATTCGGTGTTCATTTGCAGTGACAACTTTGCGTGTGCACGCCACAACCAAAATGTGCAGCGGCGAGGCATTCCGGGTCATCCTCCCCAAAACAGAACCGATCACATCAAACATCAGCAATCAACACGCAGCAATAATCTGACCTTTAATATACACATAAATACTTGGCTATGCATTCAAAATAAACAACCAAGCATCAGTCCTCCTGAGTGCAGTATTGTCATTACCATAAAGACTCTTAAAAGGTGCAGCCAAAAACCCATGGCAGGGTTGCGATTGCCTCTCGGCAAAGAGATGCACAAAAAAGCTATTCTTTCAAGAGACTGTAGGAGCGGATGACCCACTTAATCGAACAATTTTCAGCGCCAGTGTATGTGTGTGTGTGTGTTAGTGTGTGTGTGTATAAAGGCCTCCCAGTGCCTGGAGACAGACAATAAACAAAACCAACAAGCTTATGGTATTGCGGAGATGTGTCGTGATGGCTGTCTTGCTGGAGTTAAACGTGTGTGTGTTGATTGTCCAACACCTTTGTGAGTCATAGGTTGATATTTCAATCAAATTGACAAGCGAAGGCGCATTTGACAGCAAAAATGGAGCCCTTGATAAATGTTGGTGCACACACTCCAGGAGTTCCAGCTGTAATTAGGGCATCTAATTGCCACTTGGTACAAGTTAAAGTGAGGTCATGATAAGAGGGGGTGGGCAGATTTAATAGTGATAGTATCAATAAATTGTCCAATTATCTCATATTTTTTAGTTCTTTTTTTGTTGACTTATTCTGCACTATTGACTATATTGTCTTATATCAGGGGTCTCAAACTCAATTCAATTACTTATGTAGATTTTACATTTTAAACCAATTACATGTATTGTCATTGTCAAAAAGACGGTCGTCATCCTGCCATAGAATGTTACCGAGCCGCAAAATGTAACAATGCCATTTTATTACAAGTTCATAAGAAGCTACGAGGTCCGTTCCTGCCACCGTTCTGCTATACTGTGGCGTTTTTGTATACTTGTTAAAACGTCCTTAGTTCTGTTTTATTTTGATTAGAATAACAAAGGTGAAGCATAGCACCATTTTATTACAAGTTCAAAAGAAGCTAGGAGGTACGTTCCCTGCCGCCATTCTGCTATACTGTGGCGTTTTTGTATACTTGTTAAAACCTCCTTAGTTCTGTTTTATTTTGATTAGAATAACAAAGGTGAAGCATAGCACCATTTTATTACAAGTTCAAAAGAAGCTAGGAGGTACGTTCCCTGTCGCCATTCTGCTATACTGTAGAGTTTTTGTATACTTGTTAAAACCTCCTTAGTTCTGTTTTATTTTGATTAGAATAACAAAGGTGAAGCATAGCACCATTTTATTACAAGTTCAAAAGAAGCTAGGAGGTACGTTCCTGCCGCCGTTCTGCTATACTGTGGCGTTTTTGTATACTTGTTAAAACCTCCTTGGTCCTGTTTTATTTTGATTAGAATAGCAAAGGTGAAGCATAGCACCATTTTATTACAAGTTCAAAAGAAGCTACGAGGTACGTTCCCTGCCGCCGTTCTGCTATGCTGTGGAGTTTTTGTATACTTGTTAAAACCTCCTTAGTTCTGTTTTATTTTGATTAGAATAACAAAGGTGAAGCATAGCACCATTTTATTACAAGTTCAAAAGAAGCTACGACGTACGTTCCCTGCCGCCATTCTGCTATACTGTGGCGTTTTTGTATACTTGTTAAAACCTCCTTGGTCCTGTTTTATTTTGATTAGAATAGCAAAGGTGAAGCATAGCACCATTTTATTACAAGTTCAAAAGAAGCTACGAGGTACGTTCCCTGCCGCCATTCTGCTATACTGTGGAGTTTTTGTATACTTGTTAAAACCTCCTTAATTCTGTTTTATTTTGATTAGAATAACAAAGGTGAAGCATAGCACCATTTTATTACAAGTTCAAAAGAAGCTAGGAGGTACGTTCCCTGCCGCCGTTCTGCTATACTGTGGCGTTTTTGTATACTTGTTAAAACGTCCTTAGTTCTGTTTTATTTTGATTAGAATAGCAAAGGTGAAGCATAGCACCATTTTATTACAAGTTCAAAAGAATCTAGGAGGTACGTTCCCTGCTGCCATTCTGCTATACTGTGGCGTTTTTGTATACTTGTTAAAACCTCCTTGGTCCTGTTTTATTTTGATTAGAATAGCAAAGGTGAAGCATAGCACCATTTTATTACAAGTTCAAAAGAAGCTACGAGGTACGTTCCTGCCGCCGTTCTGCTATACTGTGGCGTTTTTGTATACTTGTTAAAACCTCCTCGGTCCTGTTTTATTTTGATTAGAATAGCAAAGGTGAAGCATAGCACCATTTTATTACAAGTTCAAAAGAAGCTAGGAGGTACGTTCCCTGCCGCCATTCTGCTATACTGTGGAGTTTTTGTATACTTGTTAAAACCTCCTTAGTTCTGTTTTATTTTGATTAGAATAACAAAGGTGAAGCACAGCACCATTTTATTACAAGTTCAAAAGAAGCTAGGAGGTACGTTCCCTGCCGCCATTCTGCTATACTGTGGCGTTTTTGCATATTTGTTAAAACCTCCTTAGTTCTGTTTTATTTTGATTAGAATAACAAATGTGAAGCATAGCACCATTTTATTACAAGTTCAAAAGAAGCTAGGAGGTACGTTCCCTGCCGCCATTCTGCTATACTGTGGAGTTTTTGTATACTTGTTAAAACCTCCTTAGTTCTGTTTTATTTTGATTAGAATAACAAAGGTGAAGCATGGCACCATTTTATTACAAGTTCAAAAGAAGCTAGGAGGTACGTTCCCTGCCGCCATTCTGCTATACTGTGGCGTTTTTGCACATTTGTTAAAACCTCCTTAGTTCTGTTTTATTTTGATTAGAATAACAAAGGTGAAGCATAGCACAATTTTATTACAAGTTCAAAAGAAGCTACGAGGTACGTTCCCTGCCGCCATTCTGCTATACTGTGGCGTTTTTGTATACTTGTTAAAACCTCCTCGGTCCTGTTTTATTTTGATTAGAATAGCAAAGGTGAAGCATAGCACCATTTTATTACAAGTTCAAAAGAAGCTACGAGGTACGTTCCCTGCCGCCATTCTGCTATACTGTGGAGTTTTTGTATACTTGTTAAAACCTCCTTAGTTCTGTTTTATTTTGATTAGAATAGCAAAAGTGAAGCATAGCACCATTTTATTACAAGTTCATAAGAAGATGAAGACTCTTTCTACTTCCGTCTTATTTTTGTGTCCCCCCCCCGCCCCCGCCGCCATCACTGCTACTCACCCTCTCTCTCTACTGCCATTGAGAGCCACTTTCATCTCCCTTTATAAAGCCATGAAACATCAAGCGGTGTCATAAATCCAGCACTGGATTGCTGTAATGACCATGAGCTGACTGACAAATGGACGGCAACTGGAACCGGACAAACGTGGGCGCTCACACAACACACACACACACATACACACACACAGGGGGGGGGGGGGTCAAGGCTGTCGCTGTTTAGCATGCAGTGCCACAAAGCTGCATGTAAATGTACAGTAGTGCCACTGAGCTCTCAGCTCACCTGCAAAAAAAAAAGGGTTGCTGTGACGTGCTACTAATTCACACACGGACAGCGTGCGAGGTATATTTCAGATAGTACACAAACCAAAGACAGGCTGAAACCAACACTAATGGGGTACACTTTTCCCCCGGTCCTGCAGAGCTCCGATAAAAGTCATGCAGCCTGGCATAAATAAGACCTGCACTGTAAGACACTACAAAGAGTGTTTCACAGGACGAAGTAAAATGGACGTTTGCAGCTAATTCTACTTGTTCTAATATTAGCATAGAAATACAATACAAATACAATTGAATTTTATTGGGGTTTCAATGGATTAAATAACAATAGCCGCAGATACATGGTCCCAAATATTCCAATTCCATTTGGGTTATTTAGTCAAACGGAAAGAATGTAACCTTTGTATACACCTCATTCCGAAAGAAAAGTGCCAATCCGAATGAATATATAATCAGATTCCCAGGGGTGGAATATTCCTTTACCCAATCCGATTGAGGTATCATGTACCCGCACGGAAACGGAAAGTTGTCAGACCTTCCTTGTCAAATCTTTATAAATAATATACTGTATTTTCTGGACTATAAGTCGCTATGGAATATAAGTCGCAATGCATAATTAGGTAGAAAAAAACATAAGTCGCACTGGAGTATAAGTTTCCAAACTACTTGACCAAAACAGACATTACGTCCTCTTGGAAGGCAAGTTCTAACAATAATAAAAGAATCGAGAACAGGCTGAATAGGTGTAAGATATGCTAACACAAAAAAATAAACATGAACGGAAAAGGTGTCCAGTTTTTATGTAACATAAACACTTTTTTCATTTATAAGTCGCTCTGGAGTATAAGTCGCAGGAACAGCCAACCAATGAAAAAAAAGTGCGACTTATAGTCCGGAAAATACGGACTATCTATAAGTTTGATTATAAAATATTAGCTAGATTGAATTTGATTTTTTTCTGTTTAAATTGATCTCGGTTGCGTTCTTTCAGCGCATGCTCCAGATATTCCTCGGTTTTAAAAATAGAGGCGAGCAATCGGACTACTGGATTACTGCGGGAAGTTTGTTTTTGATCCAAAGTAAATTTCAAGATTGGATGAACAAAAAACTGGCAATACGGAGTTATTCCAAAAAGTGAAAGAAAAACTCGAGGAAGTCGGTATCACGTGATGTTGGTGTTTGCATTTTACTGGGCATGCCCCATTGACTATTCTGTTTGATTATAACAGCGCATGTAGACAAGAGATTGGGAATATTCCTTTCCATGTATACCATTGTTTTCGGAAACGTCATTCGGAAAGAAGAAAAACTCCTCATATAAATGTGGCTACTGAGTGACCGTCAGGGCCTGCAAAGCATTCTATGCTGGCCTAAAAACAATCACTAACCAAAATTTACAACTCAAATTGTCAACCTAATTTGCCCAGGGCCTTCAGAATCAGTAGTGCTGGCCCGTGTCACTTAAGCACTATTAGCAATGGGGCTGTTTGTTGAATCAAATTTCAGAATAATGACTTTTGATTGGTTTATCAGAACAAAGTTGTTAGAAAAATAGTCTAGAAATAATCCGGGTCGACATTATCTTTTCATTATTAAAGTATTTCCTCACTGTTTTTTTAATGTTCAATATCAAAGTATTAATAAACTGTATTTCAATATTGTGGGTTACATTACCTTACATTACGTCTGGTCATTTTTTAGACTACACACTTGCAAGAAAATGACCTTCCCAAACAGATAAATCTCTCAACCAGAGAACATTCCCGACAGCAAATTAGTCATTATAAATCAACTATGAACAGAATTATTGTACTACGCCTTTAAAAACCTCATTTGGGTATGACATATTTTAATTATGCACATTTTTTTAAAAGTTTACATCTCACTTATGACTTTACCGACACTGATAAAACCGATAATTACAAGTGACACTTTAAGCTCCTTGTTTTAAATCAGCAGACGAAAGCTGTCTAAATGTTTAATAATTGTGACACTAATGTATATTACACTTAATAAAATGAATAGAGCAATATTTCCCACCATGTTAGCATTATATTGGACACATCGGGTACAAATGTTGGGTCGCGGGGCGTGCTGGAGCCTATCCCAGCTGTCTATGGACAAGAGGCGGGGTTACACCCTGGACTGGTGGCCAGGCAATCACAGGGCACATATAGACAAACAACCATTCACACTCACATTCATACCTATGGACAATTTGGAGTCGCTAATTAACCTAGCATGTTTTTGCAATGTGGGAGGAAACCGGAGTACCCGGAGAAAAGCCACCCATGCACGAGGAGAACATGCCACGCCGAGATGGCCGAGGGTGGAATCGAACTCGGGTCTCCTAGCTGTGAGGCCTGCATGCTAACCACTCGCACGCCATGCAGCAACACAAAACATGTTTGTGTCAAGTGAAAGTTATGCTTGAAATGTCACTTTGGACAACAAGCTGTTTATCTCCTCCTTCTAGTTGGGAGCTGATATTTCCCTGAAACTTACCTATGTTCTAGTGCTGATTATTAAAGAACAGCATGCACGGGGAGAGCATGCAAACTCCACACAGAGATAGCCGAGGGTGGAATTGAACCCTGGTCGCCTAGCTGCGAGGTCTGCGCGCTAACCACTCAACCACCGTGCCACCCCATAATCCTTCTTAAGAGTGTATATTTTTGCTTCCAACCTAAACAAAGCCAAGGCTGTGAATCTGAACCTGACACCCACTTAGGGACTTTTTCATAGACCTTTATCCGACTTCCAGTCTCACTAAAAAACCCACACATGCGTGCAAAACTTCAGACGACATTTCTATCAAAAATGCCCCTAATACTTTTTGCTGTGCTGGCGTCAAGTGTGTCCCAATTGAGGGAGGCCCTGACCCTGACGATACCGCCCCCGGGGGCTGTACATCACTGTGACCTTTGTGAGGACCGATGCATCCCCTACGTCTTTGTTCGCCTAACGGGATCCACACAAAGACACTTTTGACCAAGAACACAGAAAGAAGGAGGGCAGCGGATAAAGAGATACGGCGAAGTGGAAGGAATGAATGGATTAAGTAGCTGGGCGTCGGCTGGAGGTCTACTCTAATGGCCCCGGTGTGTTTTGTAATTAGGAGCAGTGTCAAGAGATGCAGGGATGAGATTTAGGAAAGGGGCACTAAGGGGGGTTGGTTGGTCAGACAGCAGGCTACGAGAAGGAGGCCATGGGAGAAAGGAAGTCGGAGTGAAGGACAGATACCCGGACAGACGGAGTAAAGCCAAAGCAAGAGAGGAAAAGAAGCAAATCCAGAAAAGGAGAGATTAAGGGCCAATTAAGAGAGGACTATAGAGGTTGACTTCTAAAGGAATCCAAGTGATGGGACTTCCAGTCTCTGATCTGAAATTGATCTTATATCAGTGGGCCTTTTGCATCTTGATGAGAATGTTAAGTGTCTTATGCGTGTTGTGTGGGTCGCTTATTAACACTCATAGTAGAGACGGCCATTTGTATATGGTCTTCGATCAGAATTACGCATTGGCTTCTTCAAATACAGTTCTTAGTCAATACCCACGTATACATGGACCCAAATATTCCAATTCCATTCGGGTTATTTGCTCAAACGGAAAGAATCTAACCTTTGTATACACCTCATTCCCAAAGAAAAATGCCAATCCGAATGAATATATAATCGGATTCCCAGAAGTGGAATATTCCATTCCCCAATCCGATTGAGGAATCTTGTACCCGCTCAAACGGAAAGTTGTCAGACTGCATTCTTCTTCTGTTGTTTATTGGCGGTTGGCAAGCATCTTTCGTGTGCATTAGCACATTAGCGCATAAGTCCAGAAAATATATATCTATATAAAACAGTTTAATTATAAAATATTAGCAAATTTAAATTTAACCCGGGTGCGTTCTTTCAGCGAATGCTGAGATATGACGTAACACGCAGCTCCAGACGTTCTTCGATTAAAAAAAAAATGGAGGCGACCAATCGGCACTGGAATGCTGCGGAAAGTTTGTTTTTGATTCAAACTAAATTTTAAGACTGGACCAACGAAAAACTGGCCATACGGAGTTATTCCAACAAGTGAAAGAAAAACTCTAGGAAGTCGGTATCACATGATGTTGGTGTTTACATTTTACTGGGCATGCCTCATTGACTATTCTGGTTGATTATAGCAACGCATGTAAACACGAAACACGATTGGAATATTCCTTTCCATGTATACCATTGTTTTCGGAAAGATTCCATTCGGAAAGAGAAAAACTCCTAATGTAAACGCGGCTATTGAATCAGATTCCTGCATGTGTGAGTAACACAATCACATGAAAAAGTGGTTTGAGTTGTGAGTTCTACACTTGAGTGTCAATCAGCAGTGGTCACTAACCCCTTTGAGCCCAAAATCCCTGTTCTCGGCCATGAACCCAGGCCAGATCTACACCCCGTAGGCCGCGGATTACCCCAGTTGGAAATTTAGGCACTACTTTTGTGGCTGTGTTGACTTCTTGTTCAGACCGAGTGATGGTGGTTGAGGGGAGAGGGGGGGATTTTGTTGCGATTGGTTAGCCTTAACAATCCGCATTGCTGGAGGTGCATGTCATACAATGCCTGTTTTGCTTGTGGGGTGAGCGTATCACGTGCACCGGCACCTCTGCGTTTGGGGGACTTGCCTCGGGGTTGGCTGCTGCTTGGATAACGGTGATTGGCGTCCGGGCGTGTTCAGTCGTCAAAACACTTTTCTGTTGGCATGTCATTTGGTCACTCTCAAGAAAGGGATGCCGCTAATGTGAAAAAAATGCATTTTTTTTACGAATATTTTTGGCATTGACCAGCAAAGTCCCAAAAATCGACTGGATCATGATCCACAGGTTGGTGATCTTTGTCTTAGAGAATATTGTATCGCCTTGGTTTTCCATTTCATAATAGTACTATGGGCTGCACGGTGGACAAGTGGTTAGCATGTTGGCCACACAGGAGATTGGGAAGACCTGGGTCCGATTCCCCGCTTGACCACTCTGTGGTGGAGACTGTGGAGTATAAAATTTCCAATATTTTGGTCATTTATAGTTCTGTATCTTCTGTTCTAGCGGTAGTTGGTTTCTGGACCTGGGTCCGATTCTCCGCTTGACAACTCTGTGGTGGAGACTGTGGAGTATAATATTTCAGATATTTTGGTCATTTACAGTTCTGTATCTTCTGTTCTAGCAGTAGTTGGTTTCTGGACCTGGGTCCGATTCTCCGTTTGACAAGTCTGTGGTGGAGACTGTGGAGTATAATATTTCGGTCATTTACAGTTCTGTATCCTCTGTTCTAGCAGTAGTTGGTTTCTGGTCCTGGGTCCGATTCTCTGCTTGACATCTCTGTGGTGGAGACTGTGGAGTATAATAATTCAGATATTTTGGTCATTTACAGTTCTGTATCTTCTGTTCTAGCAGTAGTTGGTTTCTGGACCTGGGTCTGATTCTCTGCTTGACAAGTCTGTGGTGGAGACTGTGGAGTATAATATTTCGGTCATTTACAGTTCTGTATCTTCTGTTCTAGCAGTAGTTGGTTTCTGGACCTGGGTCCGATTCTCTGCTTGACATCTCTGTGGTGGAGACTGTGGAGTATAATAATTCAGATATTTTGGTCATTTACAGTTCTGTATCTTCTGTTCTAGCAGTAGTTGGTTTCTGGACCTGGGTCCGATTCTCCGCTTGACAACTCTGTGGTGGAGACTGTGGAGTATAATAATTCAGATATTTTGGTCATTTACAGTTCTGTATCTTCTGTTCTAGCAGTAGTTGGTATCTGGACCTGGTTTTGTCAATGGAAAAACATCAGTTCCGAACAAGAGCAGGAATCGGAAAAAAGGAGCGTGACAATTATAAAGTAGAACCTCTTGGATCATGTAACAGTCATCAAAGTTCAAGCAGAAAATCAGGATTGATTTTGGTCTTAGAGGTCAAAGCCAATCATATGAGTTGACTGTATGTTCAGGGTTGGAATCTGTAATTGGAAGTTTCCTCAGTCGGTAGGTTTCTCTGTGGACTTTTTTCCCATCAGCGCCTCATCACTTTGTTTGCATCATTTGTGCGTGATGGTTTTGTAATCTTGGCAGATCTACACGACACCAGGAAAGTCAGAGAAGGAGAGTGCAATGTCACAGACAAATGGGCTGTTGCCAGATCGCGTCACTGGACGCCTCTACCTGATATCTTTTTCACACATTCCTGCACTGATAGCAGCGGATACGGTGTACCACTTTATATGACCCTTCATTTGGAGGTAAAACATGATGCGGACCTTTGCTCGGTTGTGTATGTCATGCCACAGATGAGGCGGGAAGAATGGGGACAATGCTGCCTAGTTACCATAGCAATGTTGCAATATATCCAACACAGGCACCCTTAATACGAGCATCAGTCATGCATAGCAGACAGAAGAAGGCATCACTTGCTCTGTGGATTACTCGCAGAAAAACACTTTCTCTGACAATGGCGGCAAATAATATGCGGAAATGTTCATGTCCTTTTTTTATCGTCTGTATAAAAACACATCCATCCGTCCGTTTGAAGATGGTTGAAAAGATGGTTTGATGATAATAGATTGTCCTTGAACCTAAGTAAAACTAAAATCATGCTGTTTGGTAACCAGCAAATACAAAAAGACGGTGTGGACATTGAAAGGGTGAACGAAAATAAATTTCTGCAGATCACATAGGATGAAAATATGAGCTGGAAAACCTCATATTACAAATATACAACATAAGGTGGCTAGAAATATTTCAATATTCAACAAAGCAATATTTGTTCTCAATCAGAAATCACTCCACACTCTTTTATTGCTCTCTGGTTCTACCATATCTTACTTATTGTGTGGAAATATGGGATAATAACTATAAAAGCAATCTTCACTCGCTAAATGTACTGCAAAAAAGGTCAGTAAGGATAATTCATAATGCCGCCTACAGAGAACATACTAACTCCTTATTTCTAAAATCACAAATACTTCAACTTTCTGATATAGTTCATCTTCAAACAGCTAAAATAATGCTAAAAAAGGCTAAAAAAAAAAATTACCTAAAAATTTCTCTACAAGAGAGGAGAAATATGATCTCAGGGAAGAACTACATTTGAAACACTTATATGCTAGGACTATGTTAAAAAGCCATAGCATTTCAGTATGTGGAATCAAACTATGGAATGGATTGAGTAAGGAAATCAAACAATGCACAACGATGAGCCAATTCAAGAAACAATACAAGCAGTTGATGTTTGCTAAATACAAGGATGAAGAGTCTTGAACCAGTCATGATGTGCTATATATATCACTATATTGACACTTACTATGGGACCCATTATGTCATTGGATGCTCATATCACCTTGTACTTCGGTACGGGACAAAAAAAATTAAAAATAAGAAAAAAAATTAAAAATTAAAAAAAAAACTATATTATGAAAGCAGGAAGTGAACAAATGTAACAGTTCCTGATTGTAAAAGTACCAGATGGGGTAGGATTTAATAAGCTTTGCTTCTTCCTACTCCTTTTGGACATGTGGAACTGTGAACTGATTATGTGATGCATTCAATTGTAATCTGATGCATGTTCAAATGAAATACAACCATTACCATTTGCTATACCGTTTGTCCTCATGTAGGGTCACAGTGAACTGGAGCCTATCCCAGTTGTCTTTGGGTAAAAGACAAGGATACAACATGGACTGACAGTCTATGAAAGGACACATATAAACAACCAACTCACAATTTCCAGTCTCCAGTGAACCTAACTCGCATGTCAGAGTACCTGGAAATAAGCCATGCAAACTTTGAAGAATCCACCATACATGTTGAGAGAATGATTAGCATATGCATGTACATATGGTTGTGTGTGATTGCGGCACATGCAATGAGGACACGACCACAGCGGTGCTACGACGGAGTCAGACGGATCAGTCAGAGACTTGAAGCAACGGTCGGGCTTTGATGTTGATGTGGACAAATAGAAGGAAGCCAAAATGAGTGGAATGGATGATTATCTGCTGTGGAGAGGCCCTCTCATGGAATTGTTCCTGCCTGTCTGCTTGGCTTCCAATCATGGAAGGTGACGAGGGATTGAAGAAGATGGACTGTGGGACCCTTACAAAAGAAGAGGTTGAAGGGGGAGGATAAAGCCTATTGATTGATCTCGTGTAGAAACCCCAATACTGCTGTCTTTATATCGAACAAAGCATTCTGCAAAGGACATTTATAAATGTAATCATGCAATGTTTGACATTATTACCATCACAGTGTGAGGGAAAATGAATAAGTAAATGGGGGCGTCTGAATCATTATAACGTTTGTCGATTTAAATGGTATTGCGGGTGAACCAGACCCTACCCCAGCTGACTTTGGGGTACATCATGGACTGGTTACCAGTCAACATAAACACATGACCGTTCAAACTCACATTCAGACCTATGGACAATTGGTTATTGTTTCTCTTTATGGTAATGGTAATGGTTTTATTTCATTTGAACATGCATCAGATTACAATTGAATGCATCACATAATCAGTTCACAGTTCCACATGTCCAAAAGGAGTAGGAAGAAGCAAAGCTTATTAAATCCTACCCCTCCATCTGGTACTTTTACAATCAATAAAAAAGTTCCTGCTTTCCATAATACAGTTTTTTTTGTTTTTTTTTTTTAAATAATGTACCTCGTACCGTAGTACTTTAGACTTTCTTCTTGGTTCTTTGGGTCGTGTAGCTATTGGAGTAGTCAATTCAAATCGTACCAAAAATAAGAACAAACTCCAGATCATTCTAATGTTTGTCGATTTAAATGGTATTGCGGGTGAACCAGACCCTATCCCAGCTGACTTTGGGGTACATCATGGACTGGTTACCAGTCAAAAACAAATGACCGTTCAAACTCATATTCAGACCTATGGTCAATTGGTTATTGCTTCTCTTTAGACTTTCTTCTTGGTTCTTTGGGTCGTGTAGCTATTGGACAGGTAGTCGATTCAAATCGTACCAAAAACCAGAACAAACTCCAGGTCATTGTAAAGTTTGACGATTTAAATGGTATTTCGGGTGAACCAGACTCTATCCCAGCTGACTTTGGGGTACATCATGGACTGGTAACCAGTCAAAAACAAATGACCGTTCAAACTCACATTCAGACCTTTGGACAATTGGTTATTGCTTTGGGTCGTGTAGCTATTGGAGAAGTAGTCGATTCAAACCGTACCAAAAATAAGAACAAACTCCAGATCATTCTAAAGTTTGACGATTTAAATGGTATTTTGGGTGAACCAGACCCTATCCCAGCTGACTTTGGGGTACATCATGGACTGGTAACCAGTCAAAAACAAATGACCGTTCAAACTCATATTCAGACCTATGGACAATTGGTTATTGCTTTTCTTTAGACTTTCTTCTTGGTTCTTTGGGTCGTGTAGCTATTGGAGTCGTTGATTCAAATCGTACCAAAAATAAGAACAAACTCCAGATCATTCTAAAGTTTGACGATTTAAATGGTATTTCGGGTGAACCAGACCCTATCTCAGCTGACTTTGAGGTACATCATGGACTGGTTACCAGTCAACCATAGCGCACATATAAACATATGACCGTTCAAACTCACATTCAGACCTATGGACAATTGGTTATTGCTTCTCTTTAGACTTTCTTCTTGGTTCTTTGGGTCGTGTAGCTATTGGAAAAGTAGTCAATTCAAATCGTACCAAAAATAAGAACAAACTCCAGATCAAGAACCTCTCTCCTGTGAGGCAAACGTGCTTCCAACACGGAGTTATACATACTGTATGAGACATATTTATACCAAATCGTAAGCTTTCTCAGACTATTACTTTTACTCATCACATCTAAAATTTAAAGATGACATCAAATGATGATGCAAATGACTTCACAAGGAGACAAGATGAGAGACTCTACCAAGAGCGTTTGTCTGCATTATAATTCAGCCGTCTTGGATGATGAAGACGGAAAGATGCAAAAGGAACTTGGGGAAATGCAGGTTCCCCCGATTGTTGCTAAACTTTCACACAATATAGTCGGTCAAGCGAGATAATCCCGGTTGAAAATCCTGGGTCAGTGTCTGTTTCTCTTGACAGCTAATGAGCGTTGTTGAGGGGGGGTTGAATGGGGGGTGGGGTGTTGGCTGCTAAAAGTTGTAATTAGTTTGCAATGCCACATCTGCTGAAGGGCAGTCATCATTAATGAACATCAGCAGCCCTAATGGAGCATAAAATGACACTCGGAATTACAAGATGTCGTGACCAACAAGGGATGAGCGCATCAGTCAGTCCCAACTTTCTTCTGCTTTAGTTTAGAAAGGACGATGATGAAAATGGCGTTTGTCTCTTCGTATACTTCAAAGTTTATCTGAGTCTACTTAGCCCCATAATGCTAGGACTGGGCATAAAAAAAATCCGCGTATTGGAATCCACTGGGATGTAATGGTGCGAGCCAAGTTGCGCCAATGATGCTAAGAGTCCACTGGGCCGGCGCCAGTTGGTGCCAGTTGGTGCCAAAGATCATGTGATTGGCACGTAGTGGCTCGCTCTGGCGCCGAATAATGGCAACATGCCGAATGAACATAATCTTTGGCACAAACTGGCTCCAACTGGCGCCGGCCCAGCGGATTCGTAGCATCATTGGCGCAACTTGGCTCGCGCCATTGCATTCCAGTGGATTCCAATATGTGGATTGTTTGTGATATTTGCTTCCACTTGTAGACAAGAGATTGGAATATTCCTTTCCATGTATACCATTGTTTTCGGAAAAGTTATTCGGACAGAAGAAAAACTTCATGTAAACGTGGCTCCTGAGTGACCGTCAGGGCCTGCAAAGCATTCTATGCTGGCCTAAAAGCAATCACAATCACTGACCTGAATTTACAACTCAAATTGTCAACATAATTTGCGACACGTTGCGGCGATCACATAATCTTTGCTGTGAACTGGCACCAAATGGCGCCAGCCCAGTAGACTCCTAGCATGATTCCAGTGGATTCCAATAGGCGGATTGTTTGCGACATTTGGTTCCACTTGGTGGACACTTCCAATCGCATCAAGCAATCGGCGCGACGAAAATTTTAAACATTTAGAAATTTTCTTGCCGCCAAACTTAATTTTTGCCGCTGTGAACGGGCCACCACGAGCCAGTTGGGAGGCAGTTTGAGCCACTGCATGCCACTAGGCACCTTATTGGTGACACTGGGCGCCACAGCAAATTGAATTGGCGCGAACTGGCACCAAATGGCGCCAGCCCAGTAGACTCCTAGCATGATTCCAGTGGATTCAAATAGGCGGATTGTTTGCGACATTTGGTTCCACTTGGTGGACACTTCCAATCGCATCAAGCAATCGGCGCGATGAAAATTTTAAACATTTTGAAATTTTTCTTGCCGCCGTTACGGGCCACCACGAGCCAGTTGGGAGGCAGTTTGAGCCACTAGGCACCTTATTGGTGACACTAGGCGCCACAGCAAATTGCATGCGTGTGAACTGGCTCCAACTGGCTCCGGCCCAGTGGACTCTTCAGCGTTGATCACCAAACTGCTGTGATCAATTCCGACCTACATACTTTACTCATTTTACTTCTTTTCCACTCTGTTTTTCTTTCAATTACTTTCAATATTTTCCCCATCTTTTTTTTTTTGACTGTTGTTAACTCACCCTGTTGAACACTGAAGGCTGGTCCAAGCTTTGATTTATTCATAAGGTTCAATGAGGAAGGCCTTTGATGTCCATGAATAATTTAAAGGCAACAGTTTTTGAATAATTTGTCTCTTTGTGGAATTTTTCCTTCTGAGGCTTCGCCGGCTGTCTATCATCGTGGAGGCGAACGTGATGATGGCTTGAACAAATATTTAATGAAGAATAAAGTCATGAGATCAGATGGTCATAAATACAAACTTTGCATCAGGGAAACAAGATCCAGCAGATCCTGCTAGTTTCTGTACTTTCATTTTAGCATTTTATGTCCGTCAACAGGCTGCACGGTGGTCGAGTGGTTAGCACCGGAAAACAGCTAGAAAATCCCACCCTCGACCATCTCTGTGTGGAATGCGTGGGTTTTCCCCGGGTACTCCGGTTTCCTCCCACATTCCAAAAACATGCTAGGTTAATTAGCCACTCCAAATTGTCCATAGGTATGAATGTGAGTGTGAATGGTTGTTTGTCTATATGTGCCCTGTGATTGGCTGGCCACCAGTCCAGGGTGTACCCCGCCTCTCGTCTGAAGACAGCTGGGATAGGCTCCAGCACCCCCACGACCCTCGTAAGGATAAGCGGTAGAAAATGAATGAATGAATTTTAGAGCTCTCTAGACATGAAGTAACACCCCTATAGTGAACTTTATACTCATATTACCCAATATAGTAGACATAATAAGAGAAAATAAGATGTTTTTACGCTGCATGGCAAACAAGTGATAAGCACGAGGGCCTTACAGCTAGGAGACCCGAGTTCAATTCCACCCTCGGCCATCTCTGTGTGGCGTTTCTAGGTTAATTGGCGACTCCAAATTGTCCATAGGTATGAATGTGAGTGTGAATGGTTGTTTGTCTATATGTGCCCTGTGATTGGCTGGCCACCAGTCCAGGGTGAGACTGTGTTTATGAATCTTCAAGGTGTCTAAGCCTATGTGCCAAAGGGCTTTTAAACACCGATATCCTTCAGACATCCACATTTTAATTCAGAGCACTTGTTAAATAATTGCTAGCCCCAAGTGGAAAATGATGTAACACTGATGATACAACAAGAACTACTATATCTGGTGAAATTAGGCAGGCAACGTAGTGGTAAGGTGTGAAAGTGGAAAGGGTGCAGTACATAAACTGAAAGGCTGAAATGAAATTTGAGTCTTTGTCAAGGACCCGCGAGTCAGTGAAACTTGAACCCATGAGTCAGTGATACTCGAGTCTTCACTGAGAAGCCTTGGAGTCTTTGTTGAGTACCAGTAATTTGGGAAACTTGAGTGGATGATGCTCGAGTCTTGGTCAAAGCACCCATGAGAAAGTGAAACTCGAGTATTTGTCGAGCGCCTGTGAGTCAGTGGAAATGAAATCTATCAAGGACAAATGAGTCAATGAAACTTGAGTGCCGGTGAGTCAGTGATACTCAAGCCTTTGTTGATCACCCATGAGTCAGTTAACCTTAAGTCTTCCCTGAGCTCAGTTAAGCCAGTGAAGCTTGAGTCTTCGTCAAACACCCGTAAGTTAGTGATGCTCGAGTCTTTGTCGAGCACCCGTGAGTCATTGCACCGCGAGTCTTCCCTGATCTCTCGCAAGTCAGTGAAGCTAGAATCTTCGTCAAAAACCCGTAAGTTAGTAATGCTCGAGTCTTTGCCGAGCACTCCTGAGTCAGTGAAAGTCGAGTCTTCCCTGAGCACCCGTAAATCAGTGAAGCTCGAGTCTTCGCTGAGTACCCATGAGTCAGTGACACTCAAGCTTTTGTCAAGCACCCATGAGTCAGTGAACCTTGAATATTCCCGGAGCACCAGTAAATTAGTGAAGCTCAAGTCTTCGTCAAGCACCCATGAATCAGTGGACCTCAAATCTTCCCTGATCACCCATAAGTTAGTGAAGGTCGTAAGTTAGTGATGCTCGAGTCTTTGCAGAGCACCCATGAGTCAGTGAAAGTCGAGTCTTCCCTGAGCACCCGTAAATCAGTGAAGCTCGAGTCTTTGCTGAGTACCCATGAGTCAGTGATACTCAAGCGTTTGTCGAGCACCCATGAGTCAGTGCACCTCGAGTCTTCCCTGATCTCCCGTAAGTCAGTGAAGCTAGAGTCTTCGTCAAACACCCGTAAGTTAGTGATGCTCGAGTCTTTGCCGAGCACCCCTGAGTCAGTGAAAGTCGAGTCTTCCCTGAGCACCAGTAAATCAGTGAAGCTCGAGCCTTCGCTGAGTACCCATGAGTCAGTGACACTCAAGCTTTTGTCGAGCACCCATGAGTCAGTGAACCTCGAAACTTCCCGGAGCACCAGTAAATTAGTGAAGCTCAAGTCTTCGTCAAGCACCCATGAATCAGTGAACCTCAAGTCTTCCCTGAGCTCCCGCAAGTCAGTGAAGTTCGAGTCTTCGTCAAGTACCCATGAGTCAGTGAACCTCAAATCTTCCTGGAACACCCATGAGTTAGTGAAGCTTGAGTCTTTGCCGAGCACCCATGAGTTAGTGAAAGTCAAGCACCCGTGAGTCAGTGAACCTCGAGTTTTCCCTGAGCACCCGTGAGTCAGTGAACCTCGAGTTTTCCCTGAGCACCCGTAAATCAGGGAAGCACGAGTCTTCGTCAAGCACCCGTGAGTCAGTGAACTTCGACCCTTCCCTGAGTGCCTGTAAGTTAGTGAAGCTCGAGTCTTCGTCGGTGAGTCAGTGATACTCAAACCTTTGTCGAGCACCCGTGAGTCAGTGAACCTCGAATCTTCCTTGAGCAGCCGTAAGTTGATGAAGCTCGAGTCTTCGTCAAGCACCCATGAATCAGTGAACCTCAAGTCTTCCCTGAGCTCCCGCAAGTCAGTGAAGTTCGAGTCTTCGTCAAGTACCCATGAGTCAGTGAACCTCAAATCTTCCTGGAACACCCATGAGTTAGTGAAAGTCAAGCACCCGTGAGTCAGTGAACCTTGAGTTTTTCCTGAGCACCCGTAAATCAGGGAAGCACGAGTCTTCGTCAAGCACCCGTGAGTCAGTGAACTTCGACCCTTCCATGAGTGCCTGTAAGTTAGTGAAGCTCGAGTCTTCGTCGGTGAGTCAGTGATACTCAAACCTTTGTCGAGCACCCGTGAGTCAGTGAACCTCGAATCTTCCTTGAGCAGCCGTAAGTTGGTGAAGCTTGAGTCTTCGTCAAGCACCCATGAGTCAGTGAAAGTCCAGCACCCGTGAGTCAGTGAACATCAAGTCTTCGTTGAGTACCCATGAGTCAGTGATACTCAAGCCTTTGTCGAGCACCCGTGAGTCAGTGAGCCTTGAATCTTCCCTAAGGACCCATAAGTTAGTGAAGCTCGAGTCTTCGTCAAGCACCCATGAGTCAGTGAAAGTCAAGCACCCGTGAGTTAGTGAACCTCGAGTCTTCGCTGAGTACCCATGAGTCAGTGATAGTCAAGCCTTTGTCGAGCACCCATGAGTCTGTTAACCTCAAGTCTTCCCTGAGCATTCGTAAATTAGTGACGCTCGAGTCTTCGTCAAGCACCCATGAATTAGTGAAAGTCCAGCACCCGTGAGTCAGTGAAGCTCGAGTCTTCGCTGAGTACCCATGAGTCAGTGATACTCGAGTCTTCATTGAGTCAAACTTGAGCAGGAGCGAGTAACAAAACAAGTTAACAGAGACAATTACTGGAGAGTCATGAGTTTTGAACGACTCGTTCATAGTAACTACCCTCCATGCTTGTGTGGGTTTTCTCCGCATACTTCCACAGTACAAAAAGGTGCACTTTATATTAACTTGTGAGTGTCAGCTGGGATAGGCTCCAGCTAAAGTGTAACCACTCTAAGCGGTGCAGAATAAATGAACGCCATATCGAGTATGCAGAGTTGAAAAGGTGTCCTCATGGTGGGCCGTGCCATCCGTGGAAACAATTCCAGCCACGGTGACGCCATTTAGTCTTTTCGCGCCGTGTCTTACAAAGTGCGACGAGCGCACACATGCACCGCTTCCCCTCTCCTGTCTTGGATATCATACAGGAGCATCGCATAATGTGACACGAGGGGCAGCGACAAGACTGCTCGCCTTGGCCACGCTTCTGCTGTTTTACCCCATGCGGCGGCACACGACGCAGGCAGGAGTGATATAATTAGAATGGAAATTACAGAAACTTACAGGCGAGCTAAATCCCCCCCCCCAACACCACTTCACCCCTCCCTCACTCACTCACTGCCTCCTATCCACACACACACCCCCCCTCCTCTACCCACCCAGCGCATCGCGTGGCTAAAAATGTCCCGGGCAACGCCAGTGGATGTATCACCATAGCAACAGCCTTCTTCTGCACTCTATTTTCAGACTGAAAAGGGAGAACCATCCACAGAGAGAGAGAGAGAGAGAGGAAGAGCGTGAGGGAGAGAAATGCAAACATTGCCATTTCTGTGGAAATGGATACATTATTCAAGTAAAGGAAAACATCTCAGTGGGAGCTCAGTTTTTTTTTTTTTTTGCTGCGCCGTGCGCCTCCTTGTCAGGGCTAAACTGAAATGTCTTGAGAGCACGAGTGTGACGGTCACACAAGGACAATGGGGGTTGCTGTGGGGCTGGCTTCCACATCTCCGGCAGAGGTCAACGTCGCAACATTCGCCAACCCCGGGCCCCCGCCAGAGATGTTAACATCAATGCATCAAACGTGATGACTCTGGTGAAGCCATCGCAGAGCGCCGGTTTCTATTTTAATCAATCACACGCGGAATGGTTTTGACGATGAAGCGCCTTGAAAAGTGAGTCATCTCGTGGAGGAAAGAAAGTAATTTGGACATTAGGAGGAGGAGGTCTTTTGCCGTGTCTGTGTTGTGTCAAGGGCAAATTAGGAGTCAAACCTGCGTCTTTTTCGAAACCCTCAAAAGAGCTCGGAAATAGAAATCTACAGAAAGCTTCCTCATGACTTCAATTTATTCTCATTCATTGTGGTTTTTTGGGCTTGACAGCTGAGAATAAAAAAAAGCCAAAGTATGAAGACAAAAGCTCCACATGTTCATCTTTTACCCCCCCCCCCCCCCCCACACACACACACAAACGTGTCCATCTCCTAATGTTCCTCTCTGGCCCCCACAGGGGTCTGATTGAGCCCGGCTGGGAGGCATGGATCTTTCTTTATTGATCTGCCTCCTGAATCACTTATCCCTTTTCCAATGGCCTTCATCACCACACTGCGATTTCTACACTCACCGCAAAGCAAGCACATTTTCCCCTTCACTCAAGCCACCAAAAAGACCAAGGTTGGCGGAAAAAAAGCTGCTTTACACGTTGAATAAAGTCAAGTGATTTCAAGTGTTGCGCTACAATTTTGCAGGGAAAGAAATAACAGATCAAGTGACGTCTTATATAGATGAGCCCAATTTTCTTTTAGTAATCAATACAATTACTAGCAATCGATATGATTGTGAAAGGAAATTAGGTGGCTGTATGTTTAAAGCAAAGAAAGGAAAGATCTTGGCTAATGGTGCAATTAGCGTAAATACAGAAAACAGAGGAACCACGATACCAGGGGTCTCAAACTCAATTTACCTGGGTGGGTACCTGGGTCTGGGTGAGGCTGGGCCACATCAGGTTTAAAAAAAAAAAAAAATTTTTGGAAGAAAAAAAAAATTTTTTTGGAAAAAAAAAATTTTTTTGGAAAAACAAAATTTTTTTTGGAAGAAAAAAAATTTTTTTTGGAAGAAAAATTTTTTTTTCTGATGGATGAATTATTTATAATGAAATTGAACCCATCAAATTTGCATACAAAGAAATAAAAATGATAAACTAAAAGAAAAAAGCAGCATCCCGGTCGCAGTTATTGCTAGCAATGATTGGCATTCAAAACCACAAAGTGTGTCAGCTTTTGTTGACATTTCTCATGTCCCTCACTTTCCCACCGCGTGTCGTCTCAAACAAATTTTTTTTGGAAAAAAAAAAATTTTTTTGGAAAAAAAAAAAATTTTTTGGAAGAAAAAAATTTTTTTTTGGAAGAAAAAAATTTTTTGGAAGAAAACATTTTTTTTTTGGAAGAAAAAGAATATATTTTTGCATTCATTAAAAACAGCAAAAACAAATAAACTGTCTTCAATGCGTTTGCTAATTGGTTCCGTTTTTCCCACAAGAAAAGCTCAGATAAAACATTCAATTGTTCTCAAATATCTTCATTTTTCTACACAAAATATTATGAAAAAATAAATAAACATCCATCCAACCATTTTCTACCACTTATCCTCAAGAGGGTCACAGGGGTGCTGGAGCCTATCCCATCTGTCTTCAGGCGAGAGGCGGGATACACCCTGCACTGATCACCAGCCAATCACAGGGCACATATAGACAAACAACCATTCACACTCACATTCATACCTATGGACAATTTGGAGTCGCTAATTAACCTAGCATGTTTTTTTGAATGTGGAAGGAAACCGGAGTACCCGGAAAAAACCCACGCATGCACGGTGAGAACATGCAAACTCCACACAGAGACGGCCCGAGGGTGGAATTGAACCTTGGTCTCCTAGCTGTGATGCCTGCGCGCTAACTACTCGGACGCCGTGCAGCAACACAAAACATGTTTGTGTCAAAGTTAAAGTTACTTGTACTTGTAACTTTTGACAAAAAAAAAAACTGTTTATCTTCTAGTTGGGAGCTGATATTTTCCTGAAACTTATCTATGTACTAGTGCTGATGAGTGAGGTCTGCGCGCTAAGGTTAAGTTATTTAACCTTTAACATGAACATTAATGAAACTTAAT
Organism: Doryrhamphus excisus; assembly: GCF_037039965.1. NCBI lineage: Eukaryota > Metazoa > Chordata > Actinopteri > Syngnathiformes > Syngnathidae > Doryrhamphus > Doryrhamphus excisus. The sequence continues at coordinate 3,493,928 of NC_136367.1, read as the reverse complement.
AATTTTAGCTAATTAGCAAGTTGCTAATACAATGTTGTTGTTGTCGTTGAACCAGACAGCGCCCTATTTATTGATTTGCAGGTATTTACTGATTTCGCAGTCATGGATGATGAGAAAAAAAAAAGCCAAACAGGCAGGCTCGCTCGCGTATGGGGGGGGGGGGGCAAAATCACGTCCCAAAAAAAAAGCTGTAATTTCCGGGTACATGATACCATAAAGCATCCATATCATCAAAAATTAAACTTTCATGTCAAGGCAGGGGACCTCAAACTAGCATCCTACGTGCCGCATTTGGCCCGCAGGCCGCAAGTTTGAGACCCCTGCTCTATACTGAGCACAATCCTGATCCTGATCGATCTCTGATCTGTCGGACAATACGATGGAACCTCCAAAATGGAACATCCCAAAAATCATATTCAGTGGTACCTTGGTTTTCATTATTAATGAGTTCCAAAGTGAAAACCGAAAGCCATTTTAACATCATCCCTCATTATTAGGTGGTCCGGTGCCCCTTATTCCTGGAGTAGTCCCCACAGAATTAGTAGTAATCCCCACAGAAGAAAAGAAGTGTGATTCCACGATAGTTGGAATCATCTGAACTCAAACAAGCCCAAAAAAAAGGATCGTTTTGAAAGACCCGCTCCAAGGCTTTGGAAAAAGGTCGCATAGGTGAGAAATAGCAAAGTTCACAATGAGGTCCAAAACCGGCACACGTTGACAGACTCATCAGAAAAGCTCTGCGGTCGTGACAAAGGTGGTCAGGCGGCAGCCAATGGCGGTCAGGTGGGAGAAGTGCGGTCACCAGTGGGAGCGTCTTTCAGTCGTGCCGACAGCACGGTGTTGAACTGTGCTCCCATACTGTCCATCATGGCGTCCGGGCCGCTTTAAAGCACTTCCCAAAGCAATGTGCTGATCCTTTTGACTGGGAAAGCTGATCCTCTTGAGCTTCCGAGTACCAGATGCACCGTGTCCAACTCTGCTTAGTCCATGTACTGCATGTAGCCAGTATGTTCTACCACGTCTTGTATGAAGTTGGACGCAGTACGCAGTATTTATTTAGGTGGTAATGTTTCACAAAAAAACTGACAAATATTCAAATGTGAAAATTTGGCATGAATGTTTGCCAAACCAAAATCCAACCAACCAGCGTTCAAGTCTTCAAGTCACAGCAAAACTTATGTAGCAGACTTATATTTATGTAGATTATTAACAATAAATTATTTAACGGTTGAATTCCATTACATCTCAGATAATTTTTGTTTAAATTTAGTTATATTTAATTGTAATGACTGTTTTTATTGTACTATGTTTGTAGTCTGAAATTTACGGGGATTATGAAATAAATGTAAAAAAATGCCATGAATAAATGTAAAAAAAAACCCACAATAATAATAATAATAATAACAATAAATTATTTAACGGTTGAATTCCATTACATCTCAGATAATTTTTGTTTAAATTTAGTTATATTTAATTGTAATGACTGTTTTTATTGTATTATGTTTGAAGTCCGAAATTTACGGGGATTATGAAATAAATGTTAAAAAATGGCATGAATAAATGTAAAAAAAAAAAAACCCACAACAATGATAATAAAAAATTATTTAACGGTTGAATTCCATTACATCTCAGATAATTTTTGTTTAAATTTAGTTACATTTAATTGTAATGACTGTTTTTATTGTACTATGTTTGTAGTCTGAAATTTACGGGGATTATGAAATAAATGTAAAAAAAAATGGCATAAATAAATGTAAAAAAAAAACACAATAATAATAATATTAACAATAAATTATTTAACGGTTGAATTCCATTACATCCCAGATAATTTTTGTTTAGATTTAGTTATATTTAATTGTAATGACTGTTTTTATTGCATTATGTTTGAAGTCCGAGATTTACGGGGATTATGAAATAAATTATGAAATAAATGTCATGAATAAATGTAAAAAAACCAACAATAATAATAATAATAACAATAAATTATTTAACGGTTGAATTCCATTACATCCCAGATAATTTTTGTTTAGATTTAGTTATATTTAATTGTAATGACTGTTTTTATTGCATTATGTTTGAAGTCCGAAATTTATGGGGATTATGAAATAAAAAATGGTATGAGAAAACCCACGAATGCACGGGGGAACATGCAAACTCCACACAGAGATGGCCGAGGGTGGAATTGAACTCGGGTCTCCTAGCTGTGAGGCACTTGCGCTAATCACTCGACTGCCATGCAGCGTAAAAACATCTTATTTTCTTTTATTATGTCTACTATATTTGGTAATATGAGTATAAAGTTCACTATAGGGGTGTTACTTCATGTCTAGAGGGCTCTAAAATTAATTAATTCATTCATTCATTTTCTACCGCTTATCCTCACAAAGGTCGCAGAGAATGCTGGAGCCTATCCCAACTGTCTTCAGGCGAGAGGTGGGCTCCACCCCTGGACTGGTGGCTCAGCCAATCACAGGGCACATATAGACAAACAACCATTCACACTCACATTCATACCTATGGACAATTTGGAGTCGCCAATTAACCTAGCATATTTTTTTTTTGGAATGTGGGAGGAAACCGGAGTCCAGGAACATGCAAACTCCGAGGGAGGGTGGAATTGAACTCCGGTCTCCTACTTGTGTGGCCTGTGCGCTAACCACTTGGCCGATTTGCCTCCCAGCTTTGCCCTTATTCTTAACGCCATTACTCCCAACACGGCAAACGATAATAGAAAAATGCAGTCAGCCATAAGGACTACTTTGAAAGACAAGGTCAGGAGTCGTGTGTGAGCTAAATTTAACACATAAATGTTGGTTTATACGACTGTAAACAACTGCTGTGGTTTTAGGAGACGCTATTGGCAAAGTCGCCCCTATATTATTGTTGTTTTCTTGTACTGCTCGGAATGTTCAAAAACATTTTCTTACCCTTGAAAACATGCAAGATAAGAAGGCAGATGCTGCAAAGACCAGGTCCCTGGTGGTCATGACGGATTTTTTTTTTTTTTTTTTTTTTTTTTGCAAAGTCAACTAGATGCCTGTGGGCTGATACAGATGTTTTTATTCTCCGGGTGGAATCGACTCAGTTACGCTGCCAACCTCTGTCCAGGCCAAAAACACGTCCCAGCATGCATCTACACAAAGGCTGTCTGACTGGTTCGGATTCCTCATAGATCTGTTTCTCTTTATCGGACCGTTTGGCGCTAGTTTTGCCCCCCCCCCCCCCCTCCTCTTTAACTCGCAGACACACTCTTCTTTCTCTCTGTTCTCTTCTTTATTCCTTTCAATTCAGTTTGGATCACTCTTATAAACGGCAGAAATTACGGATTTGGTTGAAAATTGTATTCAAATTAGGGACAAATATTTGCGGTTGCATTTCCATGACTTGGTATAAGAAAATTCATGAATTAACTCGTTCAATTTCTGCCATTTTTTAAAAGATAACCCGCAAAATCAGACAATTTTGCAACCAGAATATTGCCTTGTATGACCCGATCAAAAGATTACACTCGCCTCTTACATCAGAAAAAAAACATGTTTTTAACTTGTTCTGTTCTTTACTAATCAGCACTAGAACATAGGTAAGTTTCAGGAAAATATCAGCTCCCAACTAAAAGGGGGAGATAAACAGCTTTTTGTCCAAATTACATTTCAAGCACAACTTTCACTTTGACACAAATATGTTTTATGTCCCTGCACAAAGTGGTTAGCACGCAGGCCTCACAGCTAGGAGACCCGAGTTCAATTCCATCTCTGCGTGGAGTTCACCCCGTGCATGCGTGGGTTTCCTCCCACATTCCAAAAAAACATGCTAGGTTAATTTGCGACTCCAAATTGTCCATAGGTATGAATGTGAGTGTGAATGGTTGTTTGTCTATATGTGCCCTGTGATTGGCTGGCCACCAGTCCAGGGTGTACCCCGCCTCTCGCCCCGAAGACAGCTGGGATAGGCTCCAGCACCCTCCACGACCCTCATGAGGATAAGCGGTAGAAAATAAATGAATGAATGTTCTTTAGTAATCAGCACTAGAACATAGGTAAGTTTCAGGAAAATATCAGCTCCCAACTAAAAGGGGGAGATAAACAGCTTTTTGTCCACTTTCACTTTGACACAAACATGTTTTATGTCCATGTACGAAGTGGTTAGCACGCAGGCCTCACAGCTAGGAGACCCAAGTTCAATTCCATCTCTGTGGGGAGTATGCACGGGGACAAACTCCACAAAGAGAAGCCCAAGCAGAGAATCAAACCAAGGTTTTTCCCGTTTTACAAACATGCCAACCACCAATACACAATGCCGCCACATGCTGTTAGACTTTCATGCTACAGTTCACAATGAACTTGCCTCAAATCATCGCGTTTCATTACCCGTATAGCAACCGTAAAAGGGAGCGTTAGCATGTGACAAACACGCATATGTACGACTATATGTGTCAGGGCCTGCCTGGCGTCACAGCTGTCAATTACAGATGTAGGTCGAACAGACAGATGGTTGCGTTGTTAAATCAGTCGGACTGATGCGTTGACTTTATCTTCTAACAGCCAATGAGAAGACATTTACAGAGCTGGAGATGAAAGATGGGATAGACCAGGGGTCTCAAGACCGCAAGGTTTTAACAAGGATACAAAAACGCCACAGTACAGCAGAATGGCAGCAGGGAACGTACCTCCTAGCAGCAGGGGTGGTTGGGGCTTGGGCTGGGGGCACAAGAATGTGTGTAAAAAATAAACATTGTTGGGTTTTGTGATTGGCTGTGTTCCTGGAAGAATAGCTGTACAACAATATAAGACAGGGGGTCTCAAATTTGCTAGTTTGAGGCCCCCACCTTGATACCAAAGTTTAATGTTAAATGACAGCTTAAAGCTTTTAACACTTGCTAACTCGCAAACTAGAGATCTAGCGACCTAAACGGTAGCCTCCAAGTTATTTCTTTTAAACTTAAAAAAAGGCAAAAACGTACCACTTCCACACGGATAGGGAGGATAATTATTAACAGTTATTTAACCTTTAACATGAACATTAATCAAACGTAATAATTTTTTTTCTGGGTACATGATACCATACAGCATCCATATCAAACTTGCGCGGGCCGCACTGACATTAAACTTTCATATCAAGGCAGGGGCCTCAAACTAGTGTCCTGCGGGCCACATTCGGCCCACGGGCCGCGTGTTTGAGACCCCTGGTTTACTGCATAGAATGCTTGAGAGCTAACTAGTTAGAGTCCAATTTATTTATTCTGAACTTAAAAAAAGAGTTTCAACATCACTGACGCTTAGTGGCTAAAATACTACATACAGTATAACTTGTATTTAATATGTTTTGACTAGTGATGGACATAGTCGACCACGAAACTGTGATACATGTTTGGAAAAAAAGTGTGTAGTAAAAACATGCTAGGTTAATTGGTGACTCCAAATTGTCCATAAGTATGAATATGAGTGTGAATGGTTGTTTGACTATATGTGCCCTGTGATTGGCTGGCCCTAAAGACAGCTGGGATAGGCTCCAGCACCCCCCCCCAAAATGTTCTTTGTCAGGTTTCCACTGTGTTGTTGTTGCTATGTAGCTACACTGCAACACAACAACACAAACCAGATGAGGGTTTGCTTCTCCAGAGCAATTGAACTGTATCGACTGGCTGCAACCTGACCTACGACCTCTCTTTTTGAGTATGCTTAAGTATACATTTTCAGTCTCTGAGGGTAGTTTTTTTTTTTTTTAAACTATGCTCCCAGAACTGGACTGAGAAAAAAAAATGAGAAAAAAGCAAGTTGTTTTTGCCAAGTTGCCAGTGGCCTCAAACCAACATTTTATTTTTTTTTAAAATCTACATGTTGAGCCAACAGTACCGTCAAACAATATGAAATTGTTAGCATTTCTGTATGACTAATTGTGCCTTCATATGCTTCTCGTTACTTTGTTTGTCATTCTGGAGATTGCACATGAAAAGCACACAATAGACATTGTGCACAGACCGAGTTTGAGTTCTACAGTCAAGCAGATGAAACGTGGAGCTGCGATACGCAGAAGGTGGCTGACATAATAACATTTCATTCATTCTTCACTTTGACTATGGAATATATTATACATTTTAAGTACAAACAGACTTTGGAAATGTAAAATACAACAATATTATGAAGACAGGAGTAGTAACACTATCCACGTATACATGGACACAAATATTCCGATTTCATTCGGTTTATTTGCTCAATTGGAAAAAATGTCTTCAGAATCAGTAGTGCTGGCCCGTGTCACTTAAACACAATTAGCAATCGGGCTGTTTTTTTAACCAATCAGATTTCAGAATTGCTTGTCAAATTTTTTTTTTAAATCAAAAATTCAGAAAAGTCCTTCGGAAAAATTCCATTCGGAAATAGGAAAACTGTAAAAATGGCTACTGAGTGACCATCAGGGCCTGCAAAGCATTCTATGCTGGCCTAAAAACAATCACTGAGTTGTAAATCAAAATTACAATTCAAATTGTCAACCTAATTTGCCCAGGGCCTTCAGAATCAGTAGTGCTGGCCCATGTCACTTAAATGCTATTAGCAATGGGGCTTTTTTTTTTAACCAATCAGATTTCAGAATTGCTTGTCAATTGTTTTTTTAATCAAAAAATCAGAAAAGTCATTCTGAAGGAGGAAGAATTCCTCAAGTAAACATGGCTACTGAGTGACCATCAGGGCCTGCAAAGCATTCTATGCTGGCCTAAAAACAATCACTGAGTTGTAAATCAAAATTACAATTCAAATTGTCAACCTAATTTGCCCAGGGCCTTCAGAATCAGTAGTGCTGGCCCGTGTCACTTAAATGCTATCAGCATTGGGGATTATTAGCAATTATTGTTTATTATTATCAATTATTATTAGCAATTAGCAATGTTTTTCACCTATCAGATTTCAGAATTGCTTATCAATTGTTTTTTTTTTTTTATCAAAAATTCGGAAAAGTTATTTGTCAAAAGGAAAAACTACTCATGTAAACATGGCTACTGAGTGACCATCAGGGCCTGCAAAGCCTTCTATGCTGGCCTTGAAACAATCACTGAGAAATTAATCAAAATTAATACAAATTGTCAACCTAATTTGCCCAGGGCCTTCAGAATCAGTAGTGCTGGCCCATGTCACTTAAATGCTATTAGCAACGGGGCTGTTTTTTTTAACCAATCAGATTTCAGAATTGCTTGTCAGTTGTTTTTTTTTTTTAAATCAAAAATTCGGAAGAGTCATTCTGAAAGAGGAAAAATTCCTCAAGTAAACATGGCAACTCAGTGACCATCAGGGCCTGCAAAGCATTCTATGCTGGCCTAAAAACAATCACCGAGTTGTAAATCAAAATTACAATTCAAATTGTCAACCTACGTAATTTGCCCAGGGCCTTCAGAATCAGTAGTGCTGGCCCGTGTGACTTAAATGCTATCAGCATTGGGAATTATTAGCAATTATTATTTATTATTATCAATTATTATTAGCAATTAGCTATTAGATATGTTTTTAACCAATCAGATTTCAGAATTGCTTGTCAATTGTTTTTTTTTTTTAATCATAAATTCGGAAAAGTCATTCTGAAAGAGGAAGAATTCCTCAAGTAAACATGGCTACTGAGTGACCATCAGGGCCTGCAAAGCATTCTATGCTGGCCTAAAAACAATCACAGAGTTGTAAATCAAAATTACAATTCAAATTGTCAACCTAATTTGCCCAGGGCCTTCAGAATCAGTAGTGCTGGCCCGTGTCACTTAAATGCTATCAGCATTGAGGATATTAGCAATTATTATTTATTATTATCAATTATTATTAGCAATTAGCAATGTTTTTCAGAATTGCTTGTCAATTGTTTTTTTTTTAATCAAAAATTCAGAAATGTTATTCGTAAAGAGGAAAAACTACTCATGTAAACATGGCTACTGAGTGACCAATTTGCCAAGGGCCTTCAAAATCAGTAGTGCTGGCCCATGTCACTTAAATGCTATTAGCAATGGGTCTGTTTTTTTAACCAATCAGATTTCAGAATTGCTTATCAATTGTTTTTTTGAATCAAATTTCGGAAAAGTTATTTGTAAAGAGGAAAAACCTGTGGCTAGTGACAAAAACCACTTTCATGCCTGCGCTGTAGAGAACACGTCCTGTATTAACTTCCTCCCTCTCTCACCTGTTGACTCATCATCAGTCCCTCATTAATGTGCACACATGGCACTGATGTGTAACTTGGTGATTAGCAGGAGCGGAGCGACAGCGAGACAAAAGGAGGGCGGATGTTTCCGAGGCGGTGCAGACAGGAGAGACAAATGAACAAGTCGTCACGCGGGGTTGACTGTATTGACAGTAGAGGTCATGTTGACAGATTGAACGCACCTGCAAGCGGTGAGAGTTCAGCACCGGGGGCGCGACAAAGGCCCCGTTAGACAGACACCGACACCATCTTCTGTTGGACTTTCTGCAGCTCTTAATTAAACATGACATGCCAGGTTAGTATGGACGCTATTGCATGCGTGGTCGTGTTTGCTGGATTGGCTCATTGCAGCATTACAGGAAGTGACATTACGGGATTGGTCCAACTCTGGAAAGACGGGGGTGTCCAACATTCATCACTCATTAGAGCTACTATGACAACATGATAGACGAGGTGAACTACTTTGGTTTTATGAATGGCAATATTTAATTGTACTTTGAGTCTTTGAGTGAAACTGTGTTATTTTATATTAATCAGTTCATAAACAGCACTGCTGTATATTCACAGCCGCCCTTAGATGCAACAACTGCAATCAAGCATTTGCGATAACTTGCAATGAGTCTCTTACAGCGCTCCTTGAAACTGTTATTTTATATTATTCAGTTCATAAACTACACTGCTGTATATTCAGAGCTGCCCTTACATGCAACAACTGCAATCAAGTGTTTGCGATAACTTGCAATGAGTCTCTTACAGCGCTCGTTGAAACTGTGTTATTTTTTTATTCTTCAGTTTATAAACTGCACTGCTGTATATTCAGAGCCGCCCTTACATGGAACAACTGCAATCAAGCGTTTGCGATAACTTGTAATGAGTCTCTTACAGCACTCGTTGAAACTGTGTTATTTTATACTATTCAGTTTATAAACTGCACTGCTGTGTATTCACAGCTGCCCTTAGATGCAACAACTGCAATCAAGATATGTGCGATAACTTGCAATGAGTCTCTTACAGCGCTCATTGAAACTGTTATTTTATATTATTCAGTTCATAAACTACACTGCTGTATATTCAGAACCGCCCTAAGATGCAACAACTGCAATCAAGCATTTGCGATAACTTGCAATGAGTCTCTTACAGCGCTCGTTGAAACGGTGTTATTTTTTATTCTTCAGTTCATAAACTGCACTGCTGTATATGCATAGCTGCCTTAGATGCAACAACTGCAATCAAGCATTGGCGATAACTTGCAATGAGTCTCTTACAGCGCTCGTTGAAACTGTTATTTTATATTATTCAGTTCATAAACTGCACTGCTGTATATTCAGAACCGCCCTAAGATGCAACAACTGCAATCAAGCATTTGCGATAACTTGCAATGAGTCTCTTACAGCGCTCGTTGAAACTGTGTTATCTTATATTCTTCAGTTCATAAACTGCACTGCTGTATATGCATAGCTGCCCTTAGATGCAACAACTGCAATCAAGCATTTGCGATAACTTGTAATGAGTCTCTTACAGCACTCGTTGAAACTGTGTTATTTTATATTATTCAGTTTATAAACTGCACTGCTGTGTATTCACAGCTGCCCTTAGATGCAACAACTGCAATCAAGCATTGGCGATAACTTGCAATGAGTCTCTTACAGCGCTCATTAAAACTGTTATTTTATATTATTCAGTTCATAAACTACACTGCTGTATATTCAGAGCCGCCCTTACATGGAACAACTGCAATCAAGCATTTGCGATAACTTGCAATGAGTCTCTTACAGCGCTCGTTGAAACTGTGTTATTTTATATTCTTCAGCTCATAAACCGCACTGCTGTATATTCACAGCCGCCCTTAGATGCAACAACTGCAATCAAGCGTTTGCGATAACTTGCAATGAGTCTCTTACAGCGCTCGTTGAAACTGTGTTATTTTTTTATTCTTCAGTTTATAAACTGCACTGCTGTATATTCACAGCCGCCCTTACATGGAACAACTGCAATCAAGCGTTTGCGATAACTTGTAATGAGTCTCTTACAGAACTCGTTGAAACTGTGTTATTTTATATTATTCAGTTTATAAACTGCACTGCTGTGTATTCACAGCTGCCCTTAGATGCAACAACTGCAATCAAGCATTGGCGATAACTTGCAATGAGTCTCTTACAGCACTCATTGAAACTGTTATTTTATATTATTCAGTTTATAAACTGCACTGCTGTGTATTCACAGCTGCCCTTAGATGCAACAACTGCAATCAAGCATTGGCGATAACTTGCAATGAGTCTCTTACAGCACTCATTGAAACTGTTATTTTATATTATTCAGTTCATAAACTGCACTGCTGTATATTCAGAGCCGCCCTTATATGGAACAACTGCAATCAAGCGTTTGCGATGACTTGCAATGAGTCTCTTACAGCGCTCGTTGAAACTGTGTTATTTTATATTCTTCAGTTCATAAACCGCACTGCTGTATATTCACAGCCGCCCTTAGATGCAACAACTGCAATCAAGCGTTTGCGATAACTTGCAATGAGTCTCTCACAGCGCTCGTTGAAACTGTGTTATTTTATATTCTTCAGTTCATAAACTGCACTGCTGTATATTCACAGCCGCCCTTAGATGCAACAACTGCAATCAAGCGTTTGCGATAACTTGCAATGAGTCTCTTACAGCGCTCATTGAAACTGTGTTATTTTATATTCTTCAGTTCATAAACTGCACTGCTGTAGTCCGCCAGGAGACACATTTTATTCAAGAAGAGACTGAGGGCAGCAATTCGAGACTGTGGGGTATAATCGTTCAGTATCCCGAGCTAAGACGCAGCGACAAGGCAAGCTAACATCAGCGTGAGTTAATTTTTGTTATTTCGAGACGTGCATGCTCAAACGTTGCAGTGACGCAGCAGTGATGAATCTGCTTGACCACCGCGCGGCGCTATACATACAGATTGCATAGGCATACACGGAACTGAACCGGTTGTTGAAATAGTACCCATTTCTTCCAGTGGAAAAGCATCAATACCAAGCTGGCATTGGGTGTCTACTAGTCCATATCATGCAGGTACCCCCTGCCGGCATGCTGCTCTTCATTCTTGTGAAGAAGAAGAAGAAACACGCCCACAGTAGCAGACATGCACACACAATTTGCCTGCAGCAGAAGATTTGTGATATGTAAATGGAGCTCTATCCATGCCTGAGGTAATGGGGACAACAAAGGCATGATAAAGATGCCATTTTAGTCAATTTAGCTCCAGGATATGATTAGTAACGACCCACATCAGGTGAGGCATTCACTGCTCGGGTAGAGCGGCGATGGGAAATGGATGGAAAAAAGAGAGCAAAAGGAAGAGATGAACAAGTGGCCAATTAGGAGACAATAACAAGAGGGATTGTTGGACTAAATGGAACTAACCACAAGTCAGAGAGGTGCTTATTTAGCTGTGCGGTAATGATCAACATGATGCAACAACTGCAATCAAGCGTTTGTGATAACTTGCAATGAGTCTCTTACAGCGCTCCTTGAAACTGTTTTGTTTTATATTCTTCAGTTCATAAACTGCACTGCTGTATATTCACAGCCGCCCTTAGATGCAACAACTGCAATCAAGCGTTTGTGATAACTTGCAGAGTCTCTCACAGCCCTCATTGAAACTGTGTTATTTTATATTCTTCAGTTCATAAACTGCACTGCTGTATATTCAGAGCCGCCCTTAGATGCAACAACTGCAATCAAGATATGTGAGATAACTTGCAATGAGTCTCTTACATCGCTCGTTGAAACTGTGTTATTTTATATTCTTCAGCTCATAAACTGCACTGCTGTATATTCACAGCCGCCCTTACATGCAACAACTGCAATCAAGTGTTTGCGATAACTTGCAATGAGTCTCTTACAGCTGTCCTTGAAACTGTTTTATTTTATATTCTTCAGTTCATAAACTGCACTGCTGTATATTCAGAGCCGCCCTTAGATGCAACAACTGCAATCAAGATATGTGCAATAACTTGCAATGAGTCTCTTACATCGCTCATTGAAACTGTTATTTTATATTCTTCAGCTCATAAACTGCACTGCTGTATATTCACCTTAGATAGACCTTAGATATTCCTTAGATGCAACAACTGCAATCAAGCGTTTGCGATAACTTGCAATGAGTCTCTTACAGCACTCGTTGAAACGGTGTTATTTTATATTCTTCAGTTCATAAACTGCACTGCTGTATATTCAGAGCCGCCCTTAGATGCAACAACTGCAATCAAGATATGTGCGATAACGTGCAATGAGTCTCTTACATCGCTCATTGAAACTGTTATTTTATATTCTTCAGTTCATAGACTGCACTGCTGTATATTCAGAGCCGCCCTTACATGGAACAACTGCAATCAAGCGTTTGCGATAACTTGCAATGAGTCTCTTACAGCACTCGTTGAAACGGTGTTATTTTATATTCTTCAGTTCATAAACTGCACTGCTGTATATTCAGAGCCGCCCTTAGATGCAACAACTGCAATCAAGATATGTGCGATAACTTGCAATGAGTCTCTTACATCGCTCATTGAAACTGTTATTTTATATTCTTCAGCTCATAAACTGCACTGATGTATATTCACAGCCTCCCTTAGATGCAACAACTGCAATCAAGCATTTGAGATAACTTGCAATGAGTCTCTTACAACACTTGTTGAAACTGTGTTATTTTATATTCTTCAGCTCATAAACTGCACTGATGTATATTCACAGCCGCCCTTAGATGCAACAACTGCAATCAAGCGTTTGAGATAACTTGCAATGAGTCTCTTACAACACTCGTTGAAACTGTGTTATTTTATATTTTTCAGCTCATAAACTGCACTGATGTATATTCACAGCCGCCCTTAGATGCAACAACTGCAATCAAGCGTTTGAGATAACTTGCAATGAGTCTCTTACAACACTCGTTGAAACTGTGTTATTTTATATTCTTCAGCTCATAAACTGCACTGATGTATATTCACAGCCGCCCTTAGATGCAACAACTGCAATCAAGATATGTGCGATAACTTGCAATGAAACGGTGTTATTTTATATTATTCAGTTCATTAAAAAAAAGAGATGATCGTACATTAATTACAATGAATCATACAAAACAAACCAGAAGAGGGCTTGCTAAGCTAAGTAGACGAAGGTAGAGAAGGAGGAAGAAACAGGGGGGGGGGGGTGAAGAAAGGAGATAGCTCTCTGTCAGCCACAGCAGGTTAATTTGCTCTTGTAAGAACGAGGGCGTTCCTTCTACGTGCCCTTATCTTTGTTGTCCTCCTGGATGTCGGTGTCAAAGCGAGAGGCGGCGTGTGAATTCTGCCCCTACGCTGCCACCTCAATGGTTGCGGCCCGGCGCCGGCTTTATACGGTAATCCTCTAATTATGTCAATTAAAGGGCTGAGGAAAGGAGGAGAGTGAGAAAACATTTTGGAAGAACAAAACTAAGTATACAGTAGATCCCTGCTCTTCACAAGGGTTACGTTCCGAGATCCCACAATGGGAAAAAATGGGAATAAATGCCTATTTTTACTTGACATCAAAGTTTAGTGTAATTGTGTGTGGGAGGGGTGGGGGGGTGGGGGGGGCACGAGTGCAAATACAAAACTATAAGCACATGTAAACACACATAGAGCAACAACTGTGTTCATTCGAAACACATTACTGGTAACTTTTTTTTACAAAATAAGTGCCGCAAAGCATGCTGGTAAGCTCATATTGTAAAAACCAGTTACAAGGTGGGAGAAGTGCATGAGTGCAAACACAAAAATATCAACACATGTAAACACAGCAAACCCACATAGGGCAACAACTGTGTTAATTCGAACCACATTACTAAATACGTGCCGCAAAGCATGCTGGTAAGCTCATATTTGGAAAAAAAACAGCCACAAAGTGGCAGAAGTGCACGAGTGCAAACACAAAAATATCAGCACATATCAACACACATAGAACAACAACTGTGTTAATTCAAACCACATTACTAAATAAGTGCCGCAAAGCATGCTGGTAAGCTCATATTTGAAAAACCAGCCACAAAATGGCAGAAGTGCACGAGTGCAAAAACAAAAATATCAGCACATGTAAACCCACAGAGCAACAACTGTGTTCATTCGAAACACATTACTAAATAAGTGCCGCAAAGCATGCTGGTAAGCTCATATTTGCAAAAAAAACAGCCACAAGGTGGCAGAAGTGCACGAGTGCAAACACAAAAATATCAGCACATGTAAACACACATAGAGCAACAACTGTGTTAATTCGAAACACATTACTGGTAACAAAATAAGTGCCGCAAAGCATGCTGGTAAGCTCATATTGTAAAAACCAGTTACAAGGTGGGAGAAGTGCACGAGTGCAAACACAAAAATATCAACACATGTAAACACAGCAAACCCACATAGGGCAACAACTGTGTTAATTCGAACCACATTACTAAATAAGTGCCGCAAAGCATGCTGGTAAGCTCATATTTGAAAAAACAGCCACAAGGTGGCAAAAGTGCACGAGTGCAAACACAAAAATATCAGCACATGTAAACACACAGAGCAACAACTGTGTTCATTCGAAACGCATTACTGGTAACATTTTTTTTTTTACAAAATAAGTGCCGCAAAGCATGCTGGTAAGCTCATATTTGCAAAAAAAACAGCCACAAGGTGGCAGAAGTGCACGAGTGCAAACACAAAAATATCAGCACATGTAAACACACATAGAGCAACAACTGTGTTAATTCGAAACACATTACTGGTAACAAAATAAGTGCCGCAAAGCATGCTGGTAAGCTCATATTGTAAAAACCAGTTACAAGGTGGCAGAAGTGCACGAGTGCAAACACAAAAATATCAACACATGTAAACACAGCAAACCCACATAGGGCAACAACTGTGTTAATTCGAACCACATTACTAAATAAGTGCCGCAAAGCATGCTGGTAAGCTCATATTTGCAAAACCAGCCACAAAGTGGCAGAAGTGCACGAGTGCAAAAACAAAAATATCAGCACATGTAAACACACAGAGCAACAACTGTGTTAATTCGAAACACATTACTAAATAAGTGCCGCAAAGCATGCTGGTAAGCTCATATTTGCAAAAAAAACAGCCACAAGGTGGCAGAAGTGCACGAGTGCAAACACAAAAATATCAGCACATGTAAACACACATAGAGCAACAACTGTGTTAATTCGAAACACATTACTGGTAACAAAATAAGTGCCGCAAAGCATGCTGGTAAGCTCATATTTGAAAAACCAGCCACAAGGTGGCAGAAGTGCACGAGTGCAAACACAAAAATATCAGCACATGTAAACACAGTAAACCCACATAGGGCAACAATTGTGTTAATTCGAACCACATTACTAAATAAGTGCCGCAAAGCATGCTGGTAAGCTCATATTTTAAAAAACAGTTACAAGGTGGCAGAAGTGCACGAGTGCAATCACAAAAATATCAACACATATCAACACACAGAGCAACAACTGTGTTCATTCGAAACACATTACTGGTAACATTTGTTTTTTTACAAAATAAGTGCCGCAAAGCATGCTAGTAAGCTCATATTTGAAAAACCAGCCACAAGGTGGCAGAAGTGCACGAGTGCAAACACAAAAATATCAGCACATGTAAACACAGTAAACTCACATAGGGCAACAACTGTGTTAATTCGAACCACATTACTAAATAAGTGCCGCAAAGCATGCTGGTAAACTCATATTTGAAAAAAACAGCCACAAGGTGGCAGAAGTGCACGAGTGCAAACACAAAAATATCAACACATGTAAACACAGCAAACCCACATAGGGCAACAACTGTGTTAATTCAAACCACATTACTAAATAAGTGCCGCAAAGCATGCTGGTAAGCTCATATTTGAAAAAAACAGCCACAAGGTGGCAGAAGTGCACGAGTGCAAACACAAAAATATCAACACATGTAAACACAGCAAACCCACATAGGGCAACAACTGTGTTAATTCAAACCACATTACTAAATAAGTGCCGCAAAGCATGCTGGTAAGCTCATATTTGAAAAAAACAGCCACAAGGTGGCAGAAGTGCACGAGTGCAAACACAAAAATATCAGCACATGTAAACACACAGAGCAACAACTGTGTTCATTCGAAACACATTACTGGTAAAATTTTTTTTTACAAAATAAGTGCCGCAAAGCATGCTGGTAAGCTCATATTTGAAAAAAAACAGCCACAAGGTGGCAGAAGTGCACGAGTGCAAACACAAAAATATCAGCACATGTAAACACACATAGAGCAACAACTGTGTTAATTCGAAACACATTACTGGTAACAAAATAAGTGCCGCAAAGCATGCTGGTAAGCTCATATTGTAAAAACCAGTTACAAGGTGGCAGAAGTGCACGAGTGCAAACACAAAAATATCAACACATGTAAACACAGCAAACCCACATAGGGCAACAACTGTGTTAATTCGAACCACATTACTAAATAAGTGCCGCAAAGCATGCTGGTAAGCTCATATTTGCAAAACCAGCCACAAAGTGGCAGAAGTGCACGAGTGCAAAAACAAAAATATCAGCACATGTAAACACACAGAGCAACAACTGTGTTAATTCGAAACACATTACTAAATAAGTGCCGCAAAGCATGCTGGTAAGCTCATATTTGCAAAAAAAACAGCCACAAGGTGGCAGAAGTGCACGAGTGCAAACACAAAAATATCAGCACATGTAAACACACATAGAGCAACAACTGTGTTAATTCGAAACACATTACTGGTAACAAAATAAGTGCCGCAAAGCATGCTGGTAAGCTCATATTTGAAAAACCAGCCACAAGGTGGCAGAAGTGCACGAGTGCAAACACAAAAATATCAGCACATGTAAACACAGTAAACCCACATAGGGCAACAATTGTGTTAATTCGAACCACATTACTAAATAAGTGCCGCAAAGCATGCTGGTAAGCTCATATTTTAAAAAACAGTTACAAGGTGGCAGAAGTGCACGAGTGCAATCACAAAAATATCAACACATATCAACACACAGAGCAACAACTGTGTTCATTCGAAACACATTACTGGTAACATTTGTTTTTTTACAAAATAAGTGCCGCAAAGCATGCTAGTAAGCTCATATTTGAAAAACCAGCCACAAGGTGGCAGAAGTGCACGAGTGCAAACACAAAAATATCAGCACATGTAAACACAGTAAACTCACATAGGGCAACAACTGTGTTAATTCGAACCACATTACTAAATAAGTGCCGCAAAGCATGCTGGTAAACTCATATTTGAAAAAAACAGCCACAAGGTGGCAGAAGTGCACGAGTGCAAACACAAAAATATCAACACATGTAAACACAGCAAACCCACATAGGGCAACAACTGTGCTAATTCAAACCACATTACTAAATAAGTGCCGCAAAGCATGCTGGTAAGCTCATATTTGAAAAAAACAGCCACAAGGTGGCAGAAGTGCACGAGTGCAAACACAAAAATATCAGCACATGTAAACACACAGAGCAACAACTGTGTTCATTCGAAACACATTACTGGTAAAATTTTTTTTTACAAAATAAGTGCCGCAAAGCATGCTGGTAAGCTCATATTTGAAAAAAAACAGCCACAAGGTGGCAGAAGTGCACGAGTGCAAACACAAAAATATCAGCACATGTAAACACACATAGAGCAACAACTGTGTTCATTCAAAACAAATTACTTGTGTAAGGTGTTAAGTGTAGGGTGTTAAGCTGCTGTGTGATGGTCATAGCATTTTTTTTTTTTTAACCATCCATATATTTTCTATGCCGCTTATCCTCACGAGGATCCTATCCCAGCTGACTTCGGGTGAGAGGCGGGGTACGCCCTGAACTGGTCGCTAGCCAATTGCAATCGATCACACCCACAGTCATACTGATGAGAAATTTGGAGTCGCCAATTAACCTAACATGCATTTTTTTGGAAAGTGGGAGGAAAGCGCAGAATCGAACCCAGGTTTCCTGACTGTGTAGCCAACATGCTAACCACTTGGGTACCGTGCAGCCCTAACTGTTTGCTTATTTTTATATTCTGCTGCTTCTACCAGCTCAGATCTTATATAAAACTTCTAAAATATACTTCTAAAAAACATTGTCCATAAGCACAATACCACACAAAGTCATTACTATCAAAAGACACTAAAAATATAAAATATATGATATTTTGGACATAAATTGTAAGCGACCCAATAAAAGGACAGAGCCTAAATTTCGGGAAGGCTGCGCTATAGTCATGACCTCTTCAGCGAGCGAGACTGGTTACATCACAAGGGGATGACACTACAAAATGAAGATAGAGCATGAATAATGAAGCGAAAGCAAAAATGCTAATTCAGGATGAGTGTCAGGCAGGGAGATTTAGAGAGCCTTAAAGTGGTGTACATTACCTCAAATAGGATTTGTTGCAGCTGTAACTGTATGAGATTACACTATGACAGAGAACACAGCCATGTAGTTATTATGTACATGCCAACGTCCTGCAGAGGACAGTCACTTGATTAAAACGGTGGACGTCAATTATCACACGTTAACGACCGTAAACTCACATATTTACAACATGAATGCATTTTTAAAAAGGTACATTTTTCACATCATGAAAAAAAAGACGAAATTGAGGGTAGCAGCCATACTGTGTTATGTTGTGTGACTTTTAGCCTACCTGCTAAGTCGGAAATTGAACAAAGATGTGAAATGCGAGGGCATATTTCAAGAAGGAACAGTGCGAGGTGACTCACAGATGAAACGTTTACGTGTGTGAAAATCTCACTGTTGACTCATCAGCATAAAAGTAACTGTAATAAAAATGCAACTGTTGTTGGGATTTATGCCCGAAATTAACCACAGTACAAATGAGAGGGTAACCCAACCTAATGCTTACTGGTTTAAGGCACTCTCTATGCAGTATACTTTCTGACCTTATGCATGCTCGTTGTGTGGAAGGCTCGAACACACACACACGGTGCAACAGAGGATAGTCGGTTAAATTTAATTTAATTTAATTTAATTTAATTTAATTTAATTTAATTTAATTTAATTTAATTTAATTTAATTTAATTTAATTTAATTGGAAGATGATGACAGGTAAAGGCGGATATAGGGGTGTTATTTCATGTCTAGAGGGCTCTTAATAATGTTAAAAAACATATTTAGAAGGTCATTAACAGGTTTTCTATGCTACAAAAATATTGGACTTTTTTGGCAAGGAGGCTGACAAAGTGTGTAATGAAGGAATTATGAAGCTGGTCAATTTTGATGCTGAAGATGATGACTTTAATGGTTTTAGTTCCCAGGAAGAGGAGAGGGAAGATGATGACAGGTAATGACGGATATAGGGGTGTTATTTCATGTCTAGAGGGCTCTTAATAATGTTAAAAAACATATTTAGAAGGTCATTAACAGGTTTTCTATGCCACAAAAATATTGGACTATATGAGTTATAAATAAGGACTCTCACTTCTCATCATGGTCGGGACTTGAACCAATTTACAATAACTACATAATAAGAAATAATTGCAGCTATTACTATGTCTACTATATTGGGTAATACACAGGTAAAGGCGAATATAGGGGTGTTATTTCATGTCTAGAGGGCTCTTCATAATATTAAAAAAACATATTTAGAAGGTCATTAACAGGTTTTCTATGCAACAAAAATATTGGACTTTATTGGCAAGGAGGCTGACAAAGTGTGTAATGAAGGAATTATGAAGCTGGTCAATTTTGATGCTGAAGATGACGACTAATAATTTTAGTTCCCAGGAAGAGGAGAGGGAAGATGATGACAGGCAAAGGCGGATATAGGGGTGTTATTTCATGTCTGGAGGGCTCTTCATAATGTTAAAAATCTATTTAGAAGGTCATTAACAGGTTTTCTATGCTACAAAAATATTGGACTTTATTGGCAAGGAGGCTGACAAAGTGTGTAATGAAGGAATTATGAAGCTAGTCAATTTTGATGCCGAAGATGACGACTTTAATAGTTTTAGTTCCCAGGAGGAGGAGAGGGAAGATGATGACAGGTATAGGCGGATATAGGGGTGTTATTTCATGTCTGGAGGGCTCTTCATAATGTTAAAAATCTATTTGGAAGGTCATTAACAGGTTTTCTATGCTACAAAAATATTGGACTTTATTGGCAAGGAGGCTGACAAAGTGTGTAATGAAGGAATTATGAAGCTGGTCAATTTTGATGCTGAAGATGACGACTTTAATAGTTTTAGTTCTCAGGAGGAGGAAAAGGAAGATGATGACAGGTATAGGCGGATATAGGGGTGTTATTTCATGTCTGGAGGGCTCTTCATAATGTTAAAAAACATATTTAGAAGGTCATTAACAGGTTTTCTATGCTACAAAAATATTGGACTTTATTGGCAAGGAGGCTGACAAAGTGTGTGATGAAGGAATTATGAATTATGACGAATTTAATAGTTTTAGTTCTCAGGGATCATGGATTCAGTGTGCTGTTACGTTGTTAAGTCGGAACCAGCAACATCATTTCCTGGTTCTCCATACGCATACCCGTATTAGCGCATGCTAAGTCATTTATATTTCCCCACACTGATTCTGATCCATGTTCGCTAACGACAATCCCGTAGGACGCGTCCCTCGTTGATGACATCGTCACTTGATTGATCCCTCGCCATTTTGGTACCCGCGGTTTTGATGAAGTGGTGTGCAGGTAACGAGGGGCGGATGACTGCCAAAAACACCCATAGTGCTTTGTCAACGTCAGGAAGACGCACTCAGGGTCCCCGTGCAGCGAAGACAGAGATTAAGAACAGGAAGTGTGTGTTAGTGTGTGTGTGTAGTATGCATCATGGGATCTAGTGTTGTTATGTTGTTACGCTATCATTTATTATATAGTGAAATATCCACTCATGACTAAACTACCCAGGGGACACCCACGCTTTTACACACACACGCGGAAATATAGCGATTCCACGCGACCTTCCACCCAAGATAAAGGGTCACAGGGGAAGTCAAATGAAGTGACACAAGAACGGAGGTTCACTGCATGCATGCCGACTCACTTTACTAGCCAGCATGGAGGGGGGGGGGGGGCTCGCAGCCAGGTTGGGGGGGGGCGAGCGTGTAGGCATATGCAACAACGGTGTGACTACAATACCGTGTGCGGTATTTCCGTCAAGGGCGACCTGTCAGAAGAAAGCATCACACACACCGTGCTGCCATGGCAACGACATTAGCGCCCTGCGAAGGTCACGAGATATAGAACGCGCCCGCCTTTTCTCCTCGCTGGGGCGGCTGTCACGAATGAACACAAACGGCTAAAAAAGCCACGGCAACACACACACAAATTCAATCCGCCGCCCCGAGTCGTGTGTTGCCGGGAAGCAGGCGTGATTGTGTGTTGCCATGGGAGACGGCCGATGCTGCGGCATCAGACGGAGTTGATTTCATTTGGTTTTTATATTTAGGAGAATAAGACGAGCTAGCGGGTGTGTGTGGGGTGTGGGGGGGGGGTTTTAAGCCGCGGTAAAAGCCGAGTCCGGGAATAAGACTTTAAAAAGCGCGGGGACACACAAACAAGATGTGGGTACACACACTCGCTTCTCAGCAGGTTCACAGACTCATTAGAGTTCTCCCAGCTGTCTGGAGAGGATCTGTGGGATGTCGCCATCACTTACCTCAACTGCACGGGGATCTAACTCCATCATCTCATCACACACACACACACACACAAGTGAGATTAGTGCAACATGCGCTGTCTTTTCCACAGTCGGATGATGAATGTTCCACTCCGAAATGTGTCCTCCCTTTGTTAACAGACTGATGGAGACCCCCAAGTGGCACCCTATGCCCACCCAGAACCTCCACCTCCAGTCTCTGAGATCATACAAATTAGAAATTGACGTACATTTTTCCAGGAAAGTAGCCTTTAAAATCACAAAAATTATATATAAAATGCAATAATCAAATATTAATAAGGGTATCTGTGATGGCACTATCTGCAGGGGGGGGTTAAAGAGTGTTGCATACATGACTCCAGCAGAGGGTGCTGTCTCCACAGCCAAATCACATGACAGTTTCCAGCAGGAAGACGTGTTTTACTGCAGCGTTTGCCTGCAATTATTTCTTATTATGTAATTATTGGAAATTGGTTCAAGTCCCGACCATGATGAGAAGTTGGAGTCCTTATTTATAGCTCATATAGTCCAATATTTTTGTGGCATAGAAAACCTGTTAATGACCTTCTAAATATGTTTTTTTAACATTATTAAGAGCCCTCCAGACATAAAATAACACCCCTATATTTGCCTTTACCTGTCATCATCTTCCTTCTCCTCCTCCTGAGAACTAAAACTATTAAAGTTGTCATCTTCGGCATCAAAATTGACCAGCTTCATAATTCTTTTATCACACACTTTGTCAGCCTCTTGCCAATAAAGTCCAATAGTTTTGTAGCATAGAAAACCTGTTAATGACCTTCAAAATATGTTTTTTTAACATTATTAAGAGCCCTCTATACATGAAATAACACCCCTATATCCGCCTTTATCTGTCATCATCTTCCCTCTCCTCCTCCTGAGAACTAAAACTATTAAAGTTGCCATCTTCAGCATCAAAATTGACCAGCTTCATAATTCCTTCATCACACACTTTGTCAGCCTCCTTGCCAATGAAGTCCAATATTTGTGTAGCATAGAAAACCTGTTAACGACCTTCTAAATGTGTTTTTTTAACATTATTAAGAGCCCTCTAGACATGAAATAACACCCCTATATCTGTCTTTACCTGTCATCATCTTCCCTTTCCTCTTCCTGGGAACTAAAAGTCGTCATCTTCAGTATCAAAATTGACCAGCTTCACAATTCCTTCATCACACACTTTGTCAGCCTCTTGCCAATAAAGTCCAATATTTTTGTAGCATAGAAAACCTGTTAATGACCTTCTAACTATGTTTTTTAACATTATGAAGAGCCCTCCAGACATGAAATAACACCCCTATATCCGCCTTTACCTTGTCATCATCTTCCCTTTCCTCTTCCTGGGAACTAAAAGTCGTCATCTTCAGTATCAAAATTGACCAGCTTCATAATTCCTTCATCACACACTTTGTCAGCCTCTTGCCAATAAAGTCCAATAGTTAACATTATGAAGAACCCTCCAGACATATTCCTCAAAAAACATGTTTTTGATATCATACCATTCACATATTTAACTTATCTTTTATACATTTTAAGAATTTTTTGTTTTTGTGTTACTACCCCAACCTTCCATAAGTGGGTCAAAAATGACCTGCATGCATTTTCTATGGAATCCAATAGGAACCTTTGATTCTTATCAACTCCTAAATATAATACTAAATATAATACAAGTGATTATTCCTAACCAAAATGGCAAAATTGGCATAAAAAGGCATTGATTCTAGTATGGGTCATTTAAGAGTGTAGGGTCCAGTCACTCGTGCATCTAAGGGTTAATATTGTGGCCAGTGAGCGTCTATAATGGTAGCATCCAACAACAGGTTGTTATCGGCCTTCAAGCTGATGTGATGTCTGAGCTTGATCCCTGAGAGTGTCATTTTATGGGCCGGGTGTTTATGCATCAAGGCAACAGCGTCTTTATTGAGGTGAGGGGGGGGGGGGATGAGTGCCAATATTTCACTTCACTCCTCCTTGACTTGTCAATTCACTCTCACTGACTTTTGTTCTACGGTACCATATTTGGCCTTGTGTACACTGTGAGGTAATCTTAGGAACTTTGGTAAAACCGGAGTGTTATCCGTGTTATTTTAAACACCACAAAATGAGTAGTTCGGGTGATGATTCGACGGTAGAGGTTTCCCAATTCAAATGGTATTGAAACGTCACATACACATCTGGTCCAATATCGTTAAAAATTACATTGAGTGTCCATTTAATAATAACAGACTTGGTCTTAGTTATCTTAGGAACTTTGGTAAAACCCTTGCAACGGAGTGTTATTTTAAACGCCACGAAATGAGTAGTTCAGGTGCTGATTCGACGGTAGAGGTTTCCCAATTCAAATGGTATTGAAACGTCACATACACATCTGGTCCAATATCGTTAAAAATTACATGGAGTGTCCATTTAATAATAACAGACTTGGTCTTAGTCCTCTGTTGAGGATCCTGTACCTAATTCCAATTTGAAGGAAATGGAAGCACAAAAGTAGGTGATCTTGGGTTGCCATGGTAACGGCGGAGAGCCCATTCTCCTTATTACAAGCCTGTGTGCACCACCCAAATGATTTTCAAGCGTTTCCTTTGAAGTCAATTGCAACAAATTGGTGCATTAATAGCAACGGAAATAACGTCGAGTCCATTGATTTGTGGTTCACATTCCATTTTTTTCATGTTTAAAGTTGCTTTTTATTTGTAAATATTGCTGCAGTTTTTTTTAATAATGATGCTTTATGAAACAGAATGTTGCTTTTATTGTCATTATCAATAATGACAACATTTGATTGATCATTTCGATCAACGTTGCTGCTCTTTTGAGAGCAGTTGAAAAACTGCAGTAATTTACAACGGTGCTTTGGGTTGTGCAGGGGCGTCAAACGGCTGTATGGCTATATGGAAACGTTTTCAACCCTATTAAGATTCAATTCCTGTAAATTTCAGGAGTGTATGTGGTTGGATGCCACAGTTTTTTAA
Source organism: Doryrhamphus excisus (assembly GCF_037039965.1). Lineage (NCBI taxonomy): Eukaryota > Metazoa > Chordata > Actinopteri > Syngnathiformes > Syngnathidae > Doryrhamphus > Doryrhamphus excisus. The sequence goes on along the minus strand of NC_136367.1, from coordinate 3,469,091 downwards.
TTTTAATCTTAATTAATTGATTAATTCATTTACAAGGTGTCCGCAAAGCATGCTGGGCACTCCATCATCAACTCCTCTCGACATTACAATATCTTGAGGTGATAATGGAGACCAGGAGGTGAAATAAAGTCATCAACACGGCCCGGAGGATAGTCGGTTTCCTCCTTCCCTTAACTGGACGACCTTCACAGTGCTCGCAGTGCTAAAAAAAAAAAAAGCACTGAGCATTGTTAAGGACTCTTCCCATCCTGGACTCTTCTCCATGTTTGAACTTTTACTGTGAGGCAGACATTATACGTTAATGAAATTAAGGGACAAAAAGGACTTAAAAACAGTTTTTACCCAACCGCAGTAACTACCCTCAACGCCTTAACATCGTGCAATAGAGTGAATTGAGTGAATTTTATGCTTGACTGAGTGTTTATTTTATTTTGAGGAAAAGCGATAAAAATGAATTTTATGAATTTTATTAATTTTATGAATTTTATGAATTTTATGAATTTTATGAATTTTATGAATTTCATGAATTCATGAATTTTATTTATTTAATTGTATTTATTTATTTATTCTTAATGTAGTTGACATATGAATGGTGTATGTGGTTGGAAACCACAGTCAATTAATTGATTCATTCATTTACAAGGTGCCCGCAAAGCATGCTGCGCATTCCATCATCAACTCCTCTCGACATTACAATATCATCAGGTTTTATTTTATTTTATTTTATTTTATTTTATTTTATTTTATTTTATTTTATTTTATTTTATTTTATTTTATTTTATTTTAGTTTAGTTTAGTTTAGTTTAGTTTAGTTTTTTTATTTTAGTTTAGTTTAGTTTAGTTTATTTTAGTTTATTTTAGTTTTGTTTAGTTTATTTTTTAGTTTAGTTAATTTTAGTTTATTTTAGTTTATTTTAGTCTATTTTAGTTTAGTTTTGTTTAGTTTCGTTTATTTTATTTTAGTTCATTTTAGTTTAGTTTATTTTACTTTATTTTTGTTTATTTCAGTTCATTTTAGTTCATTTTAGTTTATTTTAGTTTATTTTAGTTTATTTTAGTTTATTTTAGTTTTGTTTAGTTTATTTTTTAGTTTAGTTAATTTTAGTTTATTTTAGTTTATTTTAGTTTATTTTAGTTTATTTTAGTTTATTTTAGTTTATTTTAGTTTATTTTAGTTTATTTTAGTTTATTTTAGTTTATTTTAGTTTCTTTTATTCTTAATGTAGTTAAAATATAAATGATGCACTTTTTCAATTTTGTTGTACTTGTTACAATGACAATAAAAGATTATTCCATAAAACAAAATGGCCAGTTGACTTCAGGCAACTTGGATTTTCCAAACGTTCCACGTGTATTTTGAAATGCTGGAATTTCTGCCATATCCTGCTGTAAACAGAATTGCGTGACAAAGGCAAATAGGATGTGTCAACAATTGTATTCCTGGATTTTCTATTAACGCGCCACTGCCAGTGTTGTCAGCATGCTGCTTCTCCTCAGAAATGGAAGAGTCAGTTATGATCTTTTATCAGCGTGGGTGCCAGGCTGTGTGTGTGACACACTTTCATCGGGTGTCATTCAAGTGTATTCCCCCAGCATGAACTAAACAAACTTGCTCAGCCTTGGGGGAGGAAAGGGGGGTGGGGGGGGTGGTTATCACGTCTAAACACAAACCACACAGAATCAACTCTGATCGGCGCAAGATTTCCCGCGATGCCGCTTTGCTTACTCTAAACGGAATGATATTTAATTATAAGGTATTTGGAGGTGAATGGGGGCCAAGTTTGCCGCCCTCAAAAACACTCATTTTACAACTCATATTACAAATATACAACATAAGGTGGTCAGAAATATTTCAATATTCAACAAAGCTAAATTTGTTCTCAATCAGAAATCCCTCCACACTCTTTATTGCTCTCTGGTTCTACCATATCTTACTTATTGTGTGGAAATATGGGCTAATAACTATAAAAGCAATCTTCACTCGCTAAATGTACTGCAAAAAAAAGGCCAGTAAGGATAATTCATAATGCCGCCTACAGAGAACATACTAACTCCTTATTTCTAAAATCACAAATACTTCACCTTGCTGATATAGTTCATCTTCAAACAGCTAAAATAATGCATAAGGCTAAAAATAACCAATTAGCTAAAAATGTCATCCAATACTTCTCTACAAGAGAGGAGAAATTGGATGTACTTCAGTACATGAGAAAAAAAATAAAAAATAAAAAATTTAAAAAACAAAACCTTAATATAGTTTACGTTTTTTTTTGTTTGTTTGCGTGTTTTTTATTTTATTTTTGTCACATACCGAAGTACGAGGTGATATGACCATACAATGACATAATGGGTACCATAGTAACTGTCAATATTAAAATAAAAAATAAAAAAACCTTAATATAATTTAAGTTTTCTTTTTTTTTTACTATGTGACAAAAATAACATAAAAAGAACAAACCTGAATATTTTTTTAAATAAAATAAATAAACAAAAAACCTTAAACTATATTAAGGTTTGTTTTTTTATGTTATTTTTGTCAAATAGTAAAAAAAATTACATTAGAAAAAAAAAATATATATATACAGTTTATTTTTGTACGTGACAAAAATAAAAAGAAAAAAACAAGTTTTTTATATTTTTTAATTTACTTATTAAATTTATTTATTTTATTATAACTTCGGTACATGTTACTTTGGTACGTGACAAAAATAAAAAAATAAATAAAAAAAAATTATTTATTTTATTTTATTTTATTAAGCAGCATCGTGGGAAATATATATATATTTAAAAAAAAAACCTCAAACTATATTAAGGTTTGTTTTATTTTTATTTTATTTTTGTCACGTACCAAAGTACAATGTGATATGACCATACAATGACATAATGGTTACCATAGTAACTGTGAATACAATGATATACCCATTATGTCATTGTATGGTCATATCACCTCTTACTTTGGTACATGACAAAAATAAAAAAAAAATTAAAAAAAAACCTTAAACTATTTTAGGAAAGCAGGAAGTGAACAAATGTAACAGTTACTGATTATAAAAGTACCAGATGGAGGGGGTAGGATTTAATAAGCTTTGCTTCTTCCTACTCCTTTTGGACATGTGGAACTGTGAACTGATTATGTGATGCATTCAATTGTAATCCGATGCATGTTCAAATGAAATTAAACCATTACCATTTTCTATTTAATACACCATTTAATTGTCTTAATGTGTGTGTAAAACAAGTGGTAACGCAGACTATGTGTGATCAGGCAGCAAGAAAGTGAAGTCCCCTTACTGTGTAATGTAAACGACTACTTCAAGGACCCCTGGATGTATAAAGTTATTAAGTCACCGGCGCAGACAGAGTTAGATTTAGATGGCAGCATTTGGTTTATATCGTTAATCATGATGACACCATCTTTCGCTCTCATCCAAGGAATTTGCACAATGTAAACAAAAGCTCCCCTTCGCAGACCTCATGTTATGATTTATGGTCATATCAGGAGACGGGGCCGGGCCGGGCTTGAGCCCGTTGGCAGCTGCTGCCACTCCAGCGATGTCGACGTAAATTTGACAGCGCGTGCTAAAGTGATGGCCGACGCGACACGGCGGTGATCATTTAGCACGAATACGACGAATAAGAAAAGAAATACATCGTACATGACACTCGCATTCAGGCGCTTATAGGCCAAAGCGTGACATTTGCGGTCGGCTGTTAGCTAAGCCTCTCTGGATCAGAACCTCGCAGCCTCTCTGAGCTCGACAGGGAACTGAAAGAGACTTAGCGGTACAGTTTTTTTTTTTTTTTCCGAGGGATGAAAACACATAAATAGACATAACAAAAGCAAAGACTCACACATCTCAAATATCAGGCAGGCCAACTTGTACACAATGTTTGCATCACACACGCCGCTTTGTAACCTTCACTGCTGTCAGCATCGCCGCTTTATGGGAACCGGCAATTACATAAACAATGTCAGGTAGAGGAAATAGCTTGGATGGTCATATCACCTCGTACTTTGGTACGTGACAAAAAAAAAAAAAAAAAAAAAAAAAAAACCTTAAACTGTATTACGGAAAGCAGGAAGTGAACAAATTTAACAGTTACTGATTGTAACCCTAACCATTATGTCATTGGATGGTCATATCACCTCGTACTTTGGTACGTGACAAAAAATAAAAAAAAACAAAAAAAAACCTTAAACTGTATTACGGAAAGCAGGAAGTGAACAAATGTAACAGTTACTGATTGGAACCCTAACCATTATGTCATTGGATGGTCATATCACCTCGTACTTTGGTACGTGACAAAAAAAAAAACAAAAAAACCTTAAACTGTATTACGGAAAGCAGGAAGTGAACAAATGTAACAGTTACTGATTGGAACCCTAACCATTATGTCATTGGATGGTCATATCACCTCGTACTTGGGTACGTGACAAAAAATTAAAAAAAACAAAAAAAAACCTTAAACTGTATTACGGAAAGCAGGAAGTGAACAAATGTAACAGTTACTGATTGTAACCCTAACCATTATGTCATTGGATGGTCATACCACCTCGTACTTTGGTATGTGACAAAAAATAAAAAAAAACAAAAAAAAACCTTAAACTGTATTACGGAAAGCAGGAAGTGAACAAATGTAACAGTTACTGATTGTAACCCTAACCATTATGTCATTGGATGGTCATATCACCTCGTACTTTGGTACGTGACAAAAAATTAAAAAAAACAAAAAAAAACCTTAAACTGTATTACGGAAAGCAGGAAGTGAACAAATGTAACAGTTACTGATTGTAACCCTAACCATTATGTCATTGGATGGTCATATCACCTCGTACTTGGGTACGTGACAAAAAATTAAAAAAAACAAAAAAAAAACAAACTGTATTACGGAAAGCAGGAAGTGAACAAATGTAACAGTTACTGATTGTAACCCTAACCATTATGTCATTGGATGGTCATATCACCTCGTACTTTGGTACGTGACAAAAAATAAAAAAAAACAAAAAAAAACCTTAAACTGTATTACGGAAAGCAGGAAGTGAACAAATGTAACAGTTACTGATTGTAACCCTAACCATTATGTCATTGGATGGTCATATCACCTCGTACTTTGGTACGTGACAAAAAATAAAAAAAAACCTTAAACTGTATTACGGAAAGCAGGAAGTGAACAAATGTAACAGTTACTGATTGTAACCCTAACCATTATGTCATTGGATGGTCATATCACCTCGTACTTGGGTACGTGACAAAAAATTAAAAAAAACAAAAAAAAAAACAAACTGTATTACGGAAAGCAGGAAGTGAACAAATGTAACAGTTACTGATTGTAACCCTAACCATTATGTCATTGGATGGTCATATCACCTCGTACTTTGGTACGTGACAAAAAATAAAAAAAAACAAAAAAAACCCTTAAACTGTATTACGGAAAGCAGGAAGTGAACAAATGTAACAGTTACTGATTGGAACCCTAACCATTATGTCATTGGATGGTCATATCACCTCGTACTTCGGTATGTGACAAAAATAAAATAAAAAACTGTATGTAGTTTAAGTTTTTTTTTGTTTGTTTTTATTCGTACTTCGGTATGTGACAAAAATCAAATAAAATAAAAAAAAGGTTTAAGGGTTTTTTTTGTTGTTTTTTTATTTTATTTTTGTCACGTACCAAAGTACGAGGTGATATGATTACATAATGGATTACATACAATACAATACAATTACATAATTACATAATGGGTACCATAGTAACTGTCAGTAACAAAATAAAAAAAAACCTTAATATAGTTTGAGTTTTTTTTTTTTATATACATTTTTTTACTACGTGACAAAAATAAAATAAAAAAAAATACCTTAATATAGTTTAAGGTTTTTTTTTTTTTTACTACGTGACAAAAAAAAAAAAAATACCTTAATATAGTTTTAAGTTTTTTTTTGTTTTTTCATTTTATTTTATTTTTTTCACGTACTAAAGTACAAGGTAATATGACCATTGGATGGTCATATCACCTCGTACTTTGGTACGTGACAAAAAAAAAAACAAAAAAAACTTAAATTATTACGGAAAGCAGGAAGTGAACATGAGCACACAATAACACGTTTTGTGACGCGTTTTTTTGTGCGTAAACACCATCACCAAAAATCCCAATCGGGCATCATATCCCGCATTGTGAACATTGCCCTCGATGTCCAAATGTCAACGTCAAGATGCATTGCGGTACATTTATATTTTATGCATTCATCATTGATAGGAAGTATAACCTGGAAAGGTTACATATTTCCAAGACTCATACTCGAGTCATTATGAAGGTTGAGTGGGATACCTGACAGAAATTGATGGAGGCATCGCAGGTCAAAGGTGAAATCTGTCCCCAGCTTTGTACCAGACACAATTTTGAGCATTGCCTATTTTTATGATAGACGTATATGTGTACTACAATACATTATGAGTACTATAACAGTACTATAACACGGCTTGTTTTTATTGCACCATTGGAGAAAAATACAGCTGAAATGTTCATACTAATCAATCAAACCAAACCATTACCATTACCTAAATATGATTATTTTTGACTAATATACTGGGTTACAAATATTTTCAGAACTGGAAATAAGTCATTTTATGGAAAATTGCACTATAATTTCCCCAAACAAAGATCAACTCTTCAAGGATGCCCCACTTTCAAACATAAAGTAATAACTATAAAAGCAATCTTCACTCACTAAATGTACTGCAAAAAAGGTCAGTAAGGATAATTCATAATGCCGCCTACAGAGAACATACTAACTCCTTATTTCGAAATTTTATTTTTGTCACATACCGAAGTACGAGGTGATATGACCATACAATTACATAATGAGTACCGTAGTAACTGTCAATAATAAAATGTAGTGAGTTATGATTTTTTTTTTTATTTTGGTCACGTACCAAAGTACGAGGTGATATGATAACAAAATAGTGTCAATAACAAAATAAAAAAAAACCTTAATATAGTTTTGAGGTTTTTTTATATTTTTTTTTTTAATATGTGACAAAAATAAAATAAAAAAATACCTTAATATAGTTTAAGGGTTTTTTAAATATTTTTTTTACTACGTGACAAAAATAAAAAAAAATACCTTAATATAGTTTAAAGTTTTTTTTTTTTGTTTTTTTTTCACGTACTAAAGTACAAGGTAATACGACCATTGGATGGTCATATCACCTTGTACTTTGGTACGTGACAAAAAATTAAAAAAAATAAAATAAAAAAAAACCTTACACTGTATTATGGAAAGCAGGAAGTGAACAAATGTAACAGTTACTGATTGTAAAAGTAAGCTTTGCTTCTTCCTACTCCTTTTGGACATGTGGAACTGTAAACTGATTATGTGATGCATTCAATTGTAATCTGATGCATGTTCAAATGAAATAAAACCATTACCATTATTATTATTACAACTTGCAATATAACATAAATTACCACCGACTTATAGAATTAGATGTGTTTTTCTGCAGAAAAAAATTCTTACCAGACCAAAAAAAGATGCCCAAATATTCATGCATTGTATGTATCTATTTGATGAAAATGTGTTTTGCGTGCAGCTGTATCATCAGCATTTTACATAATGACACATGTCAAATAATAATTGGGGAACTTCACAGAGTTCCATGTTACCCAAGGAGCTGGAGATTTACCAATAAACTACAAAGCAAACAGGCCTTCACTGTGACATTTTGACAATAGCTGTCAAGTTTTACTTCAGACAATATGCAGTTTCCTCACTTGAAAGCCCCTGAGGACTTTTTTTTTTTTTAAAGAATTCCACTCAGCAGCCACGCAGCTTGTTCTTTTTCCTTCTTTTATTTTGGGAGAGTCAGCAGTTCAGCTGACTGATACGATAAGCGAGATGTTCCTTTATTTTCATTTGCCATGCAGATTGTGTACCAATATCCCCCTCCGAGGACATACCAAAAGTCAGCATCCCTCAAAGACTTATATTTAGTTAGCGTGGAAATAACTGTTTTGTTTTTTTTTGGCTTCTTTAACTTCTTTTTACACTTGTATGGCAGGATTTTTCACTTCAAGGCCGGTGAGCTCAATTTCAAATACAAAAAGCACCAAAGAACCTTTATAAATGGAATATTTTTGTAGTTAAATCATAACCTGTTGACGACCTACATATTTTAGAGCCCTCTGCACATAAAATAGCAACCCTATACTCAGCTTTACACTCTTACGGGAGACATAACGAGAGAGAATAAGGCATACTTATTCTACTACCTGTACTACCTATGGCACTAGGTGTCAGTAAAGTTACATTAGCGGCGTAACGGCGGAAAAAAAATACGTTTGGCCGCCAAGTGGAACCAAATGTCGCAATCAATGCGCCTATTGGAATCCACTGGAATGTAATGGCACGAGCCAAGTTATGCCAATCATGTTAGGAGTCCACTGGGTCGGTGTAATTATGTAATTGGCGCATAGTGGCTCACTGTGGCGCCAAATAACGTCAACATGGCAACATACCGAGCGAACATTAATTCGGTGCCACAGCGAGCCACTACGTGCCAATCATATACTAAGTCAGTCACTCAGTAGCCACGTTTACATGAGTTTTTCTTCTGTCCGAATAACTTTTTTTCCGAAAACAATGGTATACATGGAAAGGAATATTCAAATCTCTTGTCTACAAGTGGAACCAAATATCACAAACAATCCACCTATTGGAATCCACTGGAATGCAATGGCACGAGCCAAGTTATGCCAATCATGTTAGGAGTCAACTTGGTCGGTGTAATTATGTAATTGCCGTGTAGTGGCTCGCTGTGGCACCGAATAACGTCAACATGGCAACATACCGAGCGAACATTAATTCGGCGCCACAGCGAGCCACTACGTGCCAATCATATACTAAGTCAGTCACTCAGTAGCCACGTTATTCTTCTGTATGAATAATTTTTTTCGAAAACAATGGTATACATGGAAAAGAATATTCCAATCTCTTGTCTACAAGTGGAACCAAAATATCACAAACAATCCGCCTATTGGAATCCACTGGAATGTAATGGCGCGAGCCAAGTTGTGCCAATGATGCTAAGAGTCCACTGGGCCGGCACCAGTTGGAGCCAGTTCATGCTAAATTGGCTCACTGTGGCGCAGAGTGAACATTAATTCGGTGCCACAGCGAGCCACTACGCGCCAAAAAAAATCACATGATTTTTGGCACCAACTGGCACCAACTGGCACCGGCCCAGTGGACTCCTAGCATAAAACACTGAACGAGTCCAACTATGTTTGTAATGTATTATTTTTTCATCACAAAGCGTCCTTAGCATCTCTCAAAGATACTTAGCTAGCAAAATGCCGCTTATCATGTCAAATGTAAACACAATACATATTTTTGTATATATTTATGATCACCTTTGCTCGACTAAATCGCACTTTACCCCCCCCAAGAAAATCATCTAAGTAAGCAAGAACGGAACCTACGACTTCTACCTGATTGTTCCATTAAGACATTCATCGCCAGTTGTTTTCGTAAAGGCCACAACCGTCATCTGCTGTCAAGCCGTCACACGTGATCTCAGCAGGTTCGCTATTTGGAACACGGGAAATTAATTATCCGTACGCTACACAGTAAATCACATTATTAAATCATTTATTGCATAAACACAGTATTTCTGTCCCTTTCAACTATGATGGATTACTGGGATTTTCATTTTATTTCGACATGTAAACAAATTATTATTGTGAATTTTAAATAATTAAGAACCTGTCCAGCATTGTGTGTTTACATGTATGTTCATATAAGATGTAAAAACATAAGAAAAATGACAGACATGATGATTAAAATGGGCTCTTGGGAAGACCCGGGCTACTTCTGGGAAGGAATCGGCACTGGAGTCATTTTGACGGGATGTTATTTGCTTTGTGATTGACACAGGACCCTCTTTAATTGGTCCTTGAACGCAACAGCTCCAAGGCACACACCTGTCACCCTATCACATGTACGCTGACATGTCCATGCATTATCAGGTGACCTTCTGGGAAATGATGACGCCTGCGCTACAGAATGATGTCATGCCCGACACAGAAAGATGATAGCATGCAGATATTAAGTGCCGTATCTTTTTTGCGGCCGATCGTGGTTGATATGACATCGATAATTGGCGGTTCGTTAAAAAGCTCTCGGTCGTCGCAGTCAGTTGGAATGGGCTTGGATTTCTACATTCAACACGTACCGAAGTTATAATAAAATAAATACATAGAATAAATAAATTTTAAAAATAAAAAAAACTTTTTATTTTATTTTTGTCACGTAAAAAAATAAACTGTGTATATATATATATTTTTTTTTAATGTAATAATAGTTTTCCTATTTGACAAAAATAACATAAAAAACAAACATTAATATAGTTTAAGGTTTTGTTTTTTTAATTTTATTAAAAAATATATTAAGGTTTGTTTTTTTGACAAAAATAACATTAAAAAAACAAACCTTAATATTTTTTTTTACAAAAACTTTAAACTATATTAAGGTTTGTTTTTTTATGTTATTTTTGTCAAATAGGAAAACAATTATTAAATGAAAAAAATAAAAAAACTTTTTCTTTTATTTTTGTCACATACAAAAATAAACTGTATATATATATATATTTTTTTTTTTATTTAATAATTGTTTTCCTATTTCACAAAAATAACATAAAAAAACAAACCTTAATATAGTTTAAGGTTTTTGGTTTTTTTTATTTTATTAAAAAAATATTAAGGTTTGTTTTTTTGACAAAAATAACATTAAAAAACAAACCTTAATATTTTTTTACAAAAACTTTAAACTATATTAAGGTTTGTTTTTTTATGTTATTTTTGTCAAATAGGAAAACAATTATTAAATAAAATAAAAAATAAAAAAACTTTTAATTTTATTTTTGTCACATACAAAAATAAACTGTGATATATATATATATTTTTTTATTTAATAATTGTTTTCCTCTTTGACAAAAATAACATAAAAATCAAACCTTAGTATAGTTTAAGGTTTTTGTTTTTTTAATTTTATTAAAAAAATATTAAGGTTTGTTTTTTTGACAAAAATAACATTAAAAAACAAACCTTAATATTTTTTTACAAAAACTTTAAACTATATTAAGGTTTGTTTTTTTATGTTATTTTTGTCAAATAGGAAAACAATATTAAATAAAATAAAAAATAAAAAACTTTTTATTTTATTTTTGGCACATACAAAAATAAACTGTGTATATATATATATATATATATATATATATATATATATATACGTATATTACGTTTTTATTTAATAATTGTTTTCCTATTTGACAAAAACAACATAAAAAAACAAACCTTAATATAGTTTAAGGTTTTTGTTTTTTTTAATTTTATTTAAAAATATATTAAGGTTTGTTTTTTTTGACAAAAATAACATTAAAAAACAAACCTTAATATAGTTTAAGGTTTTGGTTTTTTTATTTTATTAAAAAAATATTAAGGTTTGTTATGTTTTGTTTTATTTTTGTCACGTAGTAAAAAAAACAAAAAACTTAAACTACATTAAGGTTTTTAATTTAATTTAATTTTAATATTGACAGTTACTATGGTAAACATTATGTCGTTGTATGGTCATATCACCTCCTACTTCGGTATGTGACTTCCTGCTTTCCTAATATAGTTTAAAGTTGTTTTTTTTGTTTGTTTGTTTGTTTTTTTTTAAACCTATGAACTCTATACACAATTGGTGTGTATGCTAAATTCTGTCAGTTTTACAATGAAACACAAAATGACTAAAAAGGTTAAAAATAGCCAAAGACACTTAATACCGATGCCCACAATACACAACACTGGTGGACTTTTTTCTCTATTCATGATAACAGCATGAACTGGTTGAGGCAGAATCTAATACCATTCAACAGAAATGTCAAGTTCAGTCACAGGTGGAAATGTCAGCGTCTCCGCTACATCTTCCAGGAGACTCCACAGATGCATCCAGCTCACCCGCCAAATTCATTGATTTTCGCCCAGACCAATTACCGCCACGTCAGAAATCTTACTCACAAGTTGCGTACAGCGGGGGGGGGGGGGGGGGGGGGGGGGGGATTCTCTGACTTTAATCACATATCAATGCAAGACCCTCGGAGCAATCTCCACTGTTTATCCCCTGCTCCAACCCTTTGCCCACTGTGTATCGATTGCTACACAGCTTTAGCACTGTTCAGCGATCCGTCGCAATCTCTCTTGTCTGTTCGCTCGCCGCACACCGCTTCGCTTCTTGGTGTGAAGTTAAAAAAAAAAAAAAAAGGCCAGCGTGGTCGTAGGAATTGGAGAAACGGATGATTTCCTTATGAAACTGCCATTGATTTTGTGACATGCTGATCCATCAGGAGACAGTGAGCAGATGATCAGTTGTAAACATCGGAATGAATAACCAGCCGTCTTCCTTAGACGTGTTATGTTTGGCACTTTACTCAGATCTGATTGTCCAGTAAAGGTGGTTTTCATCCAGATCTTCATGGACCAACAGAACAAAGACTAAGGTCTTTATCTAGTCAGGTGAGTTTGAGGGTTTAAACACTCTTCTCTATGCTGGTATGGTTTGTTTAGTCAAGTATGAATGTGGTCTACTGAACCAAACAGGTGGACTGGGACTCAGACCGTTTGAGAGATGGGTCTGGGTTCAGGCACAGTACAAAACCCAAGCGAACCAGAGCAGATTTGGCCTTTGCTGATCATTGATATGAATAATCGACAGAACACCAGAAAAGATCCAGGACATCTGTTTACATGCTACCTGGAGTTTGGTACGTTTAATTGGCAGTTGGCTCCGTTCAAGACACTGAACCATATCAGAATTTGTCTGGGACCATTCCAAGACTATCTATTTTCCCCTCTCAGTGTAGTTTACTGATGGTAAAATCGATTCCTCAAGTTCTTATGAACTCAAGTAAATCGGGTACTCAAGTCACTCGGCAGAAACTGGCACATGTGCAACAAGTTAAACCCCATTCCCCTGAATAATTCCCCTAATACTTCATACCATCTCGCTAAAATGATTGACCGGTGGCTATACGGCATTAAAGGATTAAAGGATGCTTCACCAGAATCTGTCTATCGTGTCCGATATTTTATTACAGCTCATATTTCACGTCATACTACAAGTCTTTTGCAGTCTCCTAATTTGCAGTACAATATTTTCCCCTCTCAGTGTAGTTTACTGATGGTAAAATCCATTCCTTTTGACTGAGTCAAGTTTTTATGAACTCAAGTAAATCGGGTACTCAAGTCGTTCGGCAGAAACTGGCAAATGTGCAACAAGTTAAACCCCATTCCCCTGAATAATTCCCCAACTACTGCATACCATTCGTTCTCAGTTATTTTCTGTCATGACCCTGAACACAACACTACGGCATTAAAGGATTAAAGGATGCTTCGCCAGAATCTGTCTATAGTGTCCGATATTTTATTACAGCTCATATTCCACATCATACTACATGTAAGTCTTTTGCAGTCTACTAATTTGCAGTACACTATTTTTCCCCTCTCAGTGTAGTTTACTGATGGTAACATTGATTCCTTTTGACTGACTCAAGTTTTTATGAACTCAAGTAAATCGGGTACTCAAGTCACTCGGCAGAAACTGGCACGTGTGCAACAAGTTACACCCCCTTCCCCTGAATAATTCCCCTACTACAGCATACCATTTGTTCTGAGTTATTTTCTGTCATGCCCCTGAACACAACGCTACGGCATTAAAGGATTACATGGTGCTTCGCCAGAATCTGTCTTATAGTGTCCGATATTTTATTACAGCTCATATTCCATGTCATACTACATGTCAGTCTTTTGCAGTCTACAAATTTGCAGTACACTATTTTCCCCTCTCAGTGTAGTTTACCGATGGTAAAATCGATTCCTTTTGACTGACTCAAGTTCTTATGAATTCAAGTAAATCGGGTACTCAAGTCGCTTGGCAGAAACTGGCACATGTGCAACAAGTTACACCCCTAAATAATTCCCCTAATACTGCATACCATCTCGCTAAAATGATTGACCTGTGGTTCTTAGTTATTTTCTGTCATGCCTCTGAACACAACACCACAGCATTAAAGGATGCTTTGCCAGAATCTGTCAAGAGTGTCCGATATTTTATTACAGCTCATATTCCGCGTCATACTACATGTAATTCTTTTGCAGTCTCCTAATTTGCAGTACACTATTTTTCCCCTCTCAGTGTAGTTTACTGATGGTCAAATCGATTCCTTTTGACTGACTCAAGTTCTTATGAACTCGAGTACAATTCGTTCGGCAGAAACTCGCACATGTGCAACAAGTTACACCCCCTTCCGATGAATAATACCCCTAATACTGCATACCATCTCGCTAAAATGATTGACCTGTGGTTCTTTGTTATTTTCTGTCATGCCTCTGAACACAACGCTATGGCATTAAAGGATGCTTTGCCAGAATCTGCCTATAGTGTCCGAACTGTAAAAGAACCACTAACCGTTTTTCACAGATATCACCCAGCATGAACCTGAACAATCCAGTTGCATGATTTGCAATATTTTATTACAACTCATATTCTAAGTCTTTTGCAGTTTCTTAATTTGCAGTACAGTTATAATGTGTTGCATGGAGTAAAATACTGCATCAAAGTAAAAAAAAAAAAAACAACTGGTTTAGAAAACTTTTTAATTCTGTTGCATCCCATTTCACAGCGACATTTTCTCACTGCACTGTTCAACATAAAAGCAGACTTATGCATCCCCCGCCACCCCTACAAGATTTTAAAGAGCTTAATCTACTTAACCAACTTTGAAATTCTGCTTATTCAATAGTGCATCGACATAAATGATGCAGGGCTATATGTTTAACACTAAATTAGGTCAATTCTCTGCATTAAATTCAGTCAACTTCGTGGGAACAATTGCGTTTTTAGCGGCGGAATGTAGGTCATGTGCTCGTCACGGGGGGTGCTTTCAGGGCATAGCCACGCGGTTGGAATATGTTGCATGTTTGTACGCCGCTTGCACATGGGCTGGATTTTGAGGCGTCTTCACGACGACGACGCAGTCTTTAAAAAGCAGGAGAAATACTGCACCGTTGACATTACCCAGAGCAGGAGACATCTTATGTTCAGCCGTTAAAAGTGTGATTTGTACCTCGGAGAGCCAGCCAGCTCAGATCCTGCTGAAACTACTAATTTGTACCTGGAGAAATAATAAAAAGTCAGTGTAGCATGAAGGAGCAGTAGGAGGTGTGAGCCCTGCACCCTATGGGAGAAATGTATTTAGGTCGATTGTATTAGTCATTTGGGATTTTTTTTTTTTTTTTTACTTTGTATTTCCAGCATCGAATCATAAGACTTGCATTGAAAATCCTTGACCAGGATAATAATGCTGTATTTTTATTAGCCGATCATTCACTAATTTGCTTATTTATGACCATTTATCCATTTATCTGACTATTCATTCATTCATTCATTATCTACCGCTTTTTCCTCACGAGGGTCGCGGGGGTGCTGGAGCCTATCCCAGCTGTCTTCGGGCGAGAGGCGGGGTACACCCTGCACTGGTCGCCAGTCAATCACAGGGCACATATAGACAAACAACCATTCACACTCACATTCATACCTATGGACAATTTGGAGTCGCTAATTAACCTAGCATGTTTTTGGAATGTGGGAGGAAATCGGAGTACCCGGAGAAAACCCACGCATGCACGGGGAGAACAAGCAAACTCCACACATCCCAAGTGGGGAATCGAACCTGAGTCTCCTATCTGTGAAGCCTACATGGTGGAAGTATGGTTAGCACGCAGGCTGCACTGCTTTCCACTTTGTATGAAGTTAATATTTTGAAAATGGGGTATTGTGCAATTAATCAGTTCTCAAATGAATTAATCCTGATTAATCACCATTTGCAACTATGTCCAAAATATGCCCTTTTTAAACTGTATTTTATTGAAAGAAAAATGGACAATTTGGAGTCACCAATTTGACCTAGCATGTTTTTGGAATGTGGGAGGAAACCGGAGTACCCGGGGAAAACCCACGCATGCACGGGGAGAACAAGCAAACTCCACACATCCCAAGTGGGGAATCGAACCTGAGTCTCCTATCTGTGAAGCCTACATGGTGGAAGTATGGTTAGCACGCAGGCTGCACTGCTTTCCACTTTGTATGAAGTTAATATTTTGAAAATGGGGTATTGTGCAATTAATCAGTTCTCAAATGAATTAATCCTGATTAATCACCATTTGCAACTATGTCCAAAATATGCCCTTTTTTAAACTGTATTTTATTGAAAGAAAAATGGACAATTTGGAGTCACCAATTTGACCTAGCATGTTTTTGGAATGTGGGAGGAAATCGGAGTACCCGGAGAAAACCCACGCATGCACGGGCAGAACATGCAAACTCCACACATCCCAAGTGGGGAATCGAACCTGAGTCTCCTATCTTTGAAGCCTACATGGTGGAAGTATAGTTAGCGCGCAGGCTTCACTGCTTTCCACTTTGTATGAAGTTAATTTTTTCGAAAATGGTGTATTGTGCGATTAATCAGTTCTCAAATGAATTAATCTTGATTAATCACCATTTGCAACCATGTCCAAAATATACACTTTTTTAAAGTAAGCATGTATTTTATTGAAAGAAAGATGGACAATTTGGAGTGGCTAATTAACCTAGCATGTTTTTGGAATGTGGGAGGAAATCGGAGTACCCGGAGAAAACCCACGCATGCACGGGGAGAACAAGCAAACTCCACACATCCCAAGTGGGGAATCGAACCTGAGTCTCCTATCTGTGAAGCTTACATGGTGGAAGTATGGTTAACGCGCAGGCTTCACTGCTTTCCACTTTGTATGAAGTTAATATTTTGAAAATGGTGTATTGTGCAATTAATCAGTTCTCAAATGAATTAATCCTGATTAATCACCATTTGCAACTATGTCCAAAATATGCCCTTTTTTAAACTGTATTTTATTGAAAGAAAAATGGACAATGTGGAGTCACCAATTTAACCTAGCATGTTTTTGGAATGTGGGAGGAAATCGGAGTACCCGGAGAAAACCCACGCATGCACGGGGAGAACATGCAAACTCCACACAGAGATGGCCGAGGGTGGAATTGAACCCTGGTCTCCTAGCTGTGAGGTCATTGCGCTAACCACTCGCCCGCCGTGCCGCCCCAAGCTGACTATATTATACTCAAAATGGGTCAGACACAGATATTGGAACCTAGAACCACCTAGCATTGAGTCAGATGTACTAAACACTTTTCCACAGTGCTGTCTGCATAAACTGTGTGCAGCAAAATTGCAAAAAAATTGCATTTTGGTGCAATATCCATGAAAACCGTGCATATATTCTGAGTATTACAAAACACTCGTTTCTTTACACTGTATAATATTACTACAGTAAAGTGTATTGCAAAGATAATTTTAGATATTTTTGGTAATTCAATATAATAAGCATGGAGTTCCACTGATTGCTTGGATTAAAAAAAAAAGCATCCCATAATCTAAAAATAGATTAAAGGTAATTGACCAGTTTGAATACTTCATCACTGGTATATTTGTGGGTCCAAGTGTGTGAGTTTTGTGTTTTGTTTTTGAAGCATGTGTGTACTGGCAGAAGTCTGTTTGCTTTTGTGTACGTGTATGTGTGTGTGTGTGTGTGTGTGTGCGTTTAATTTGGATGAGTCACTGCCGTTTCTGGCAAGGTCGAGGTGGGCTGGTTGGAGATGGATCGAGTTTGGATGAGGTGGAAGAGCTGACATCGGAACCTTGTCTCCTGTTCTCCCATCTGTTCTGCTCCATGGAGGTGCATGGGGGTGATAATGACACTGTGTGTGTGTGTGTGTGTGTGTGTACCGAGTGAGTGTGTGTGTGCAACTGAAACATAAAATTACAGACTTGAATGAAATTATAGACGTGGGTACGTGTTGGAAGGCTTACACACACACACACACACACACATAAAATGCCTCCGAGCCACAGATGGCGGAGAGAAGGGGATGTGGCTTCCTGAGGTCAGGTGCTTGAGCATCCTGCGGCAACATCTCCATCGCCAAATTTCATCGTCCTCCACTTCCCTTCCCTCCTGACGTGACGCTCATTCATCACCTGAAGGCAGCAGCGCTGCTTTGCAGCCATTTAAATGCAGATAGGTACATCAGCCTAACCTTGTCCAGTGGTTTGACTCCCGGATCAGGGTAGTGACTCGGGAAGAAATGACTCTTTTTTTTTTTTTTTTGGGGGTTCGGGCTTGGATGAGAAGAGTTTTTTTCTTCAGCCAATCAGACGTGGACTAGCTGGTGTGTTTCGGATCATCATCCTGCTGAAGAACCCAATTTTGGTTTCAGCTTGAGGTCACCAACAGAACAGACATCACCGAATAGTCTCCTTCATGGTTCCATTTATCACAGCAAGTCTTCCAGGTCCTGAAGCAGGACGGTCCCGGACCATCAAACTACCACCACCATATTCTACTATTGGTATATTGTTCTTCTGAAATGCAACGTTACTTCCAAGCCGGATGTAATGGGACACACAAGTTCCAAAAAGTTGAACTTTTGCATGTTTTCAACCTTTCAAACAGTATTAGAGCCCTCTAGACATAAAATAACACCCCTATAGTCACCTTTACACTTGTATTACCCAATATAGTAGACATAGTAAGACAAAATATGACATAAATAAGACTTCATGTCGGGCTGCAATGCGCAGACCTCACAGCTAGGGGACCCGGGTTCAATTCCACCCTCGGCCATCTCTGTGTGGAGTTTGCATGTTCTCCCTGTGCATGCGTGGGTTTTCTCCGGGTACTCCGGTTTCCTCCCACATTCCAAAAACATGCTAGGTTAAATTGGTGACTCCAAATTGTCTATTTTTCTTTCAATAAAATACAGTTTAAAAAAGGGCATATTTTGGACATAGTTGCAAATGGTGATTAATCAGGATTAATTCATTTGAGAACTGATTAATTGCACAATACACCATTTTCAAAATATTAACTTCATACAAAGTGGAAAGCAGTGAAGCCTGCGCGCTAACCATACTTCCACCATGTAGGCTTCACAGATAGGAGACTCAGGTTCGATTCCCCACTTGGGATGTGTGGAGTTTGCATGTTCTCCCCGTGCATGCATGGGTTTTCTCCGGGTACTCCGGTTTCCTCCCACATTCCAAAAACATGCTAGGTTAAATTGGCGACTGCAAATTGTCTATTTTTCTTTCAATAAAATACAGTTTAAAAAAGGGCATATTTTGGACATAGTTGCAAATGGCGATTAATCAGGATTAATTCATTTGAGAACTGATTAATCGCACAATACACCATTTTCAAAATATTAACTTCATACAAAGTGGAAAGCAGTGAAGCCTGCGCGCTAACCATACTTCCACCATGTAGGCTTCACAGATGGGAGACTCAGGTTCGATTCCCCACTTGGGATGTGTGGAGTTTGCATGTGCATGCGTGGGTTTTCTCCGGGTACTCCGGTTTCCTCCCACATTCCAAAAGCATGCTAGGTTAAATTAGCGACTCCAAATTGTCCATAGTTATGAATGTGAGTGTGAATGGTTGTTTGTCTATATGTGCCCTGTGATTGGCTGAGCCACCAGTCCAGGGTGTACCCCGCCTCCCAGTTCGAAGACAGCTGGGATAGGCTCCAGCACACCCTTGTGAGGATAAGCAGTAGAAAATGAATGAATGACCTGAAAGATTTATGACAAACGTGTATCCGATGCAGGCGTATCATATTCATTATGCTAGTCAATGTCCCGTCCAATACATAAACACACCTTTCTCCCACAATCCCACCTCCCCCGCGTGTCTCCAAACAGGTGTCATCCTGTGCTGTCCCTCGTTTGAAATAATCTCATACAACAGATGGGTCATTTTCTCCAAGCCTGCCAGCCAGACCGGCACAGCTCCGCGGGAGTTCTGTGGCAGCAAAAACACTATCCACACCATGCCAATTTCTCATAGCAGTGGCCGTCACATTGGTCTCCTGTCTTCTTTACCAGTACCAGTACAATACCATTACTGGCATTTGTTTGTCGATTTCTGGCTGGAGACTATCCCAGTCGCTCAAGCCCCCAGATAAATCACCAAACCCTTGTGGTGAGATGCAACGCTGACCGTCAACGGTGTAAAAATCAACAACAAAAATATCATCAACCTCGAATCAAGACCTGCTTATCCATTCGCTTCGTCCGTCGTTTGGAGTTGGAGCCTTTCCCAGTGGACCTTCGACAAATGGCAGGGACTGGACGCCAGTCAATCACAGGGCACATTAGAAAAACAACACTCACATTCCCAGGATGATTGACTGATTCATGGGTGCAGAATGAAGACTCAAGTTTCACTGACTCACGGATACTTGTTGACAAAGATTCGAATTTCACTGATTCACAGGTGCAGAACGAAGACTCGAGTTTCACTGACTCACAGGTTCTTGTTGAAGACTCAAGTTTTACTGACTCACAGATACTTGTTTGACACAGATTCAAATTTCACTGAATCCCGGGTGCAGAATGAAGACTCAAGTTTCACTGACTCAAAGATTCTTGTTGAAGACTCAAGTTTCACTGACTCACAGACACTTGCTTGACAAAGATTCGAATTTCACTGAATCACGGGTGCAGAATGAAGACTCAAGTTTCACTGAATCACGGATGCTTTTTGAAGACTCAAGTTTCACTGACTCAGGGATACTTGTTGACAAAGATTCGAATTTCACTGATTCACAGGTGCAGAACGAAGACTCGAGTTTCACTGACTCACAGGTTCTTGTTGAAGACTCAAGTTTTACTGACTCACAGATACTTGTTTGACACAGATTCAAATTTCACTGAGTCCCGGGTGCAGAATGAAGACTCAAGTTTCACTGACTCACAGATACTTGTTGACAAAGATTCAAATTTCACTGATTCACAGGTGCAGAATGAAGACCCAAGTTTCACTGACTCACAGATTCTTGTTGAAGACTCAAGTTTTACTGACTCACGGACACTTGTTTTGACAAAGATTCGAATTTCACTGAATCACGGGTGCAGAATGAAGACTCAAGTTTCACTGACTCACGGGTGCTTTTTGAAGACTCAAGTTTCACTGACTCACGGATACTTGTTGACAAAGATTCGAATTTCACTGAATCACGGGTGCAGAACGAAGACTCGAGTTTCACTGACTCACAGGTTCTTGTTGAAGACTCAAGTTTTACTGACTCACAGATACTTGTTTGACACAGATTCAAATTTCACTGAATCCCGGGTGCAGAATGAAGACTCAAGTTTCACTGACTCACAGATACTTGTTGACAAAGATTTGAATTTCACTGAATCACGGGTGCAGAATGAAGACTCAAGTTTCACTGACTCACGGATACTTGTTGACAAAGATTCGAATTTCACTGATTCACAGGTGCAGAATGAAGACTCAAGTTTCACTGACTCACAGATTCTTGTTGAAGACTCAAGTTTTAGTGACTCACGGACACTTGTTTTGACAAAGATTCGAATTTCACTGAATCACGGGTGCAGACTGAAGACTCAAGTTTCACTGACTCACGGATACTTGTTTGACACAGATTCGAATTTCACTGAATCACGGGTGCAGAATGAAGACTCAAGTTTCACTGACTCATGGATGCTTTTTGAAGACTCAAGTTTCACTGACTCACAGATTCTTGTTGAAGACTCAAGTTTTACTGACTAACGGACACTTGTTTGACAAAGATTCGAATTTCACTGAATCACGGGTGCAGAATGAAGACTCAAGTTTCACTGACTCATGGATGCTTTTTGAAGACTCAAGTTTCACTGACTCACAGATTCTTGTTGAAGACTCAAGTTTTACTGACTAACGGACACTTGTTTGACAAAGATTCGAATTTCACTGAATCACGGGTGCAGAATGAAGACTCAAGTTTCACTGACTCATGGATGCTTTTTGAAGACTCAAGTTTCACTGACTCACAGATTCTTGTTGAAGACTCAAGTTTTACTGACTAACGGACACTTGTTTGACAAAGATTCGAATTTCACTGAATCACGGGTGCAGAATGAAGACCCAAGTTTCACTGACACAGTTGGAGCCTTTCCCAGCGGACCTTCGGCAAATGGCAGGGACTGGACGCCAGTCAATCACAGGGCACATATAGAAAAACCGTTAAGTAGCAGGATGGAATGGGTTCCATACTGTATACCAGGGGTCTCAAACTCAATTTACCTGGGGGCCACTGGAGCTCGGATCTGGGCAAGGCTGGGCCGCATCAGGTTTTAAAAAAAAAAAAAATGCATTTATTAAAAACAGAAAAATATACAAACTTTTTCAGTGCTTTGGTCCGATTTTCTACAATAAAAGCTCTGATAAAACATTCCACTGTTCTCAAATATCTTAATTTTTATTTTTCTGCACAAAATAAGATGAAAAATAAATAAATCAAGAATAAAGAAAATCAATCAATCAGTAATAAATAAATATAATAATAATAATAATAAAACGGCAAATAATAAAAACTTGAAAAAAAGTTACACACATGCTAACTCGCAAACTAGAGAGCTAGCGACCTAAACGGTAGCCTTCAAGTTATTTTCTTTCAACTTAAATAGCCCAAAAACTTACCACTTCCACACGGATAGGGAGGATAACTATTAACAGTTATTTAACCTTTAACATGAACATTAATCAAACGTAATAATTTTTTCTGGGTACATGATACCATACAGCATCCACATCAAACTTTCATATCAAGGCGGGGGCCTCAAACTAGTGTCCTGCGGGCCACATTTGGCCCGCCGGCCGCATGTTTAAGACCCCTGCTATAAATGGTAGCAGATATAAGGCTTTAGTTAGTGAGTTTCTGTCTCTTCACACTAACGCCCCACACTTATGGGACCCCAAAAATTTTTTTCAGGAATGAGAAGCTTTGACCCCGATCCTCAAAAGTGCAAAAGCAGTACTTTAGGTAGTACAGAGCCATTAGAGTATAACTTGTACAAGGTATGTATGGTATGTATCAGAGTTTTGTGTACATTACAAAGTGAAAGACTCCCCATCCTCATTAATCGTCTATATTGTTCCCCAAAAGACCCGCCCCCCCCCCCTTCCACCTGTACGTCATCTCATAAAGCTTTATGTTCCTCCATCAATCCTCTCTCCCCTTCTTATATTCTGTCTCCGTTGCCTCATTAATATCTCTTGAAATTCCTCTTCCCAAAAAATTCCTGTCATCCACCATCAGCATTCATCCATTTCCCCTTTCCCCGCGTCCTCTAAGCGTTGTTCCGTTACAGCTTAGATGGTGACTGCTCCTTTTGTGCCACGCTGAAAAGGCTCACGGCTTCTGCGCACCAGCAGGAATGGCAGGATTATTAGAGATGGACGTCGACGACGAGAACCTCATTTCCATGGAGCAGTACGGAATAACATGCATCAGTACGGAATAACATACATCATGCATGCAGTTCATATGCAGTTTTCACAATTCAGTCATCAGAATGGTATACAGCAGCGGTCTCAAACACGCGGCCCGCGGGCCAAATGTGGCCCCGCAGGGCACTAGTTTGAGGCCCCACCGCCTTGATATGAAAGTTTAATGTCAGTGCGGCCCCGCGCAAGTTTGATATGGATGCTGTATGGTATCATGTACCCAGAAAAAATTATTACGTTTGATTAATGTTCATGTTAAAGGTTAAATAACTGTTAATAGTTATCCTCCCTATCCGTGTGGAAGTGGTAAGCTTTTGGCTATTTCAGTTTAAAGGAAATAACTTGAAGGCTACCGTTTAGGTCGCTAGCGCTCTAGTTTGCGAGTTAGCATGTGTCTCAAGACCCTGCAGTTGCGCAATATGTTGTAAATAAAAAGAGTATAAATGTGACTATAGTCGTGTTTTGTCATGTCTACAGGGCTCTAATAATGCTGATAGTTTATATTTGATATTATTTTTGTCCCTTATATATTTTGCTGTATATTATCAGTCATAATATAGTGACAATATTGTGTAAGGACTGTCCGATTTCCACCTCAAACACACACAACAGTGCATAAAAGTCAATAACGTGCAGCACAATAGCGACACAATAAAGAGCTGCATGTTTTGAAGCCCAGTAGAGCATGACACTGAAGAGAAGTAGCCTTGTTAAGAGCTCAGGCAAACTCCGTGCCTCCCGCTAATGGATGGGTAAATTTAGAAATACAGTCAAAAGAGAAGCGCCGGGGAGGAAATAGTTCCAGCCCGCGGTGTCTTCTTTTTACAGCTGAGGATTGTAAAGAGCTTTCCTTCATACGCTAGAAGGGGTTTTAAAAAGAACAACCTGCTCAAAGTGGTTTAATCTCCTGCAAAAAGAATACACTTTTTCTTCAAAAACTTGTCATAGGAATAATACTTGCTCCGGAGTTAACAGTCCAAGAACACATTGCAAAATAGACTGGAAATATGATCAGATGAAAACGGCTGGAGATAGAATGGACCTGTGGGGATGACATCACCGTAATGATACTCGTCCTAATGCACCATCTGGTGTAAAGGCTTTTTTTTTTTTTTTTTTTTTTTTTTTGCATGGGGGCCATGACCGAGCCCCGAGCCATAATGACTTATTCACTTATTGACACTGGCTCCCTTTATGGATTTATGACGGAATAAAAGTTTACAATTACACCGGTCCGGGGTAATTATTTCATGTGGGATATTTAGCTTCCTGTGGCTGAATCTTGCGATCCCGGATCATCAGAACAAATACTTTTCATTGTAAACAATCCAGAAACAATACAAGCAGTTGATGTTTAAATAAGATGAAAAATAAATAAATCAATAATAAAAAAAATCAATCAATCAGTAATAAATAAATATAATAATAATAATAAAACGGCAAATAATAAAAACTTAAGAAACCACATATAGTTGGTGGGTAGACAAATTATTTTTTTTCAGATTAAAATGAACAAAGCATTATTAGAGCCCTGTAGACGTGACAAAACACGACTATAGTCACATTTATACTCTTTTTATTTACAACATATTGCGCAACTGCAGGGTCTTGAGACACATGCTAACTCGCAAACTAGAGAGCTAGCGACCTAAACGGTAGCCTTCAAGTTATTTCCTTTCAACTTAAATAGCCAAAAACTTACCACTTCCACACGGATAGGGAGGATAACTATTAACAGTTATTTAACCTCTAACATGAACATTAATCAAACGTAATAATTTTTTCATAAGCATCCATATCAAACTTGCGCGGGCCGCACTAACATTAAACTTTCATATCAAGGCGGTGGGCCTCAAACTTGTGTCCTGTGAACCACATTTGGCCCGCGGGCCGCATGTTTGAGACCCCTGCCTTAAACTGTACTAGGAAAGCAGGGAAGTGAACAAATGTAACAGTTACTGATTGTAAAAGTACCAGATAGGATTTAATAAGCTTTGCTTCTTCCTACTCCTTTTGGACATGTGGAACTGTGAAGTGATTATGTGATGCATTCAATTGTAATCTGAAAATCATTACCATTACCATTTTTGCAAGGTGAAGGTGTATTATATTGACAGATTTAGCATTTCCATTACCCTTATTAATCTTAATTGAATTGTAAATAATAACAAAAATATTAAAAATTGACAGTACAGAGTGTGTACTTTTGTGATGAAAATGCAAAAATCCTTAAATTTATTCATGCAATACATCATTGCCCATTATTTTAGAAGCGGACGTATTTTGGCTAACTTGTTAGTCGCTGCACACACAAAATCCTCAACAACTTGTCCTCAAGGAAGTCGCAGTCACCAATGCAATTCCAATTACGTTATTAAAATATTGTAAAATATTATAAACGTTAGTAAAATATTTTTTATGACACCATTATTTTGTGTATACAATTACTATGTGGCCAAGAGCTCTTATTTTGAAGGTTGGAAGTGTGTTGTGTGTGTTGACGGTTAAAAGGAGCTGGGAGAAAGATTTAATGTGCCTCAGAACTTCCACAACATTCACAGGCTTAGTAATGTTGACAAAAAAATTTTTTTAACTATATTAGGAAAGCAGGAAGTGAACAAATGTAACAGTTACTGATTGTAAAAGTACCAGATGGAGGGGTAGGATTTAATAAGCTTTGCTTCTTCCTACTCCTTTTGGACATGTGGAACTGTGAACTGATTATGTGATGCATTCAATTGTAATCTGATGCATGTTCAAATGAAATACAACCATTACCATTACAATTACCAATTGTATTGTATTGTCTTGTCTTATTACACAGAGCTTCCCAAAGACAATACATTACCAGTGGTTATTGTTGATAGTCCTAGCCACAGTTTTCTGGCCTTTATGTACCAGAACCGACATAGAAAACCTCAACAGGACAAGTCCAGCTACGATAATGTAGCATCCCACTGAGACACTGCTGCTTTTCAGAAGCTTTATTGCCAAACCACAACAGGTGTCTGTGAACTGTAACTTACGGCAACGACAAACAAGGGGCTTCCTTAAGGCCATCAGAGCGGCTAAAAGACTCATTCCTTCTCCACATGTGTGTACACACACACAAACACACACACATAGCATGCAAAGGAGGGAAGCCTACAGTATCAGTGGCCTCACATTACCTGAACGCACCATCATCATCATTGTATGATCGGTCAAGTGAGTCCTTCAAATGTGCCCTTCAAAACTCGCAAGTATTTTTACTGAACCGGGACTCACGGGTACTGGTCTCTGTTGATTTGTTCATTTACTCACCCCCGCTAAGTTTTAAAAGCCCCACGGCAAAAGCAACAGATCAAGTCCTTGCCTCAAAGCAACTCTCTTTTACCCTTCCTACCCAAGCTGCGTCGCGGGTGCTTGGTGGAGACGCCAGTTTCATGGACTAACAGGTGCTTGGTGAAGACTCGAGTTCACCGACTCACGGGTGATTGACGAAGACTAAAGTTACACTGACTCATGGATGCTTGTTTGACAAAGATTCAAATTTCACTGATTCATGGGTACAGAATGAAGACTCAAGTTTCACTCACTCACAGATTCTTGTTGAAGACTCAAGTTTTACTGACTGACGGACACTTGTTTGACAAAGATTCGTATTTCACTGATTCACGGGTGCAGAATGAAGACTCAAGTTTCACTGACTCATTGGTGTTTGACAAAGATTCGAATTTCACTGAGTCACGGGTGCTGGGCTGGATGGAGACACAAGTTTGACAAAGACTCATGGGTATTTGACAAAGATTCGTATTTCACTAATTCACAGGTGCTGAATGAAGGCTCAAGTTTCACTGACTCATGGGTGTTTGACAAAGATTCAAATTTCACTGATTCATGGGTGCAGAATGAAGACTCAAGTTTCACTGACTCACGGATACTTGTTTGAAAAAGATTCAAATTTCACTGATTCACAGGTGCAGAATGAAGACTCAAGTTTCACTGACTCACAGATACTTGTTTGAAAAAGATTAGAATTTCACTGATTCACAGGTGCAGAATGAAGACTCAAGTTTCACTGACTCATGGGTGTTTGACAAATATTCATATTTCACTGATTCAGGGGTGCAAAA
The DNA here is from genome assembly GCF_037039965.1 of Doryrhamphus excisus. Classification (NCBI taxonomy): domain Eukaryota; kingdom Metazoa; phylum Chordata; class Actinopteri; order Syngnathiformes; family Syngnathidae; genus Doryrhamphus; species Doryrhamphus excisus. The sequence goes on along the minus strand of NC_136367.1, from coordinate 3,441,533 downwards.
TGGAGACTAAAGTTTTACTGACTCATGGGTGTTTGACAAAGATTCGAATTTTGCTGAGTCACGGGTGCTGGATGAAGACTCAAGTTTGACAAAGATCCGTGGGTGTTTGACAAAGACTCGTATTTCACTGATTCACAGGTGCTGAATGAAGACTCACGTTTCACTGACTCACGGATACTTGTTTGACAAAGATTCGTATTTCACTGATTCACGGGTGCAGAATGAAGACTCAAGTTTCACTGGCTCACGGATACTTGTTTGAAAAAGATTCGAATTTCACTGATTCACAGGTGCAGAATGAAGACTCAAGTTTCACTGACTCATGGGTGTTTGACAAATATTCATATTTCACTGATTCACGGGTGCAAAATAGAGACTAAAGTTTTACTGACTCATGGGTGTTTGACAAAGATTCGAATTTTGCTGAGTCACGGGTGCTGGATGAAGACTCAAATTTGACAAAGATTTGTGGGTGTTTGACAAAGATTCGTATTTCACTGATTCACAGGTGCTGAATGAAGACTCAAGTTTCACTGACGCACGGATACTTGTTTGAAAAAGATTCGAATTTCACCAATTCACGGGTGCAGAATGAAGACTCAAGTTTCACTGACTCATGGGTGTTTGACAAAAATTCAAATTTCACAGAGTCACGGGTGCTGGGCTGGATGACGACTCAAGTTTGACAAAGACTCATGGGTGTTTAACAAAGATTCGTATTTCACTAATTCACTGGTGCAGAATGAAGACTCAAGTTTCACTGACTCACTGATACATGTTTGACAAAGATTCGAATTTCACCGATTCACAGGTGCAGAACGAAGACTCAAGTTTCACTGACTCACGGATACTTGTTTGAAAAAGATTCGAATTTCACCGATTCACAGGTGCAGAATGAAGACCAAAGTTTCACTGACTCATGTTTGTTTGACAAAGATTCCAATTTTACCGAGTCACGGGTGCTGGACTGGGTGAATACTCAAGTTCCAGTGATTCACGGGTGCTAGATGAAGCCTGGTGAGACTTGAGTACCTGATTAGAGCCCTCTAGACATGAAATAACACCCCTATAGTCACCTTTACACTCCAATTTAAAGCCATTTAAGAGGTAAATACAACTCAAAAGTAGTGGAGCAGAATGGGTGGTGGACAGGAAGTGACGCCAGGGGGTTCAAAGTTGAGTTTTAGCTTGTCGTGGGTTATCGTCGCAACCGTAGCCCGAGTTGTGGCCCCGTTGTTCCAGCTATGCCGTGTAAGAGGAAACACAGCCAGGGTTGCTTGGACAAGCGAAATAGGCATCAATTCAAATCAACTTGTCCTTTTGAGTCATTGGAGACAATTTCATGCTTTTAGGTACTTTTGAACAGAGTCATCCTTCCCGATCTTCATACAAAGTTAAGCTAAATAGCTAACGGCTTCATGCAAAACCTATTTAACGCACTGTCAGTCATCTCCGTCTCCAAAGGAAAGTTATAGCGGCTATATTGCTTTAAAAGTCCACAAGGAGAATTCCCGAAACCCAAACTTTGAGGTAGTCCGCTTTTTTTGGAGATAAAGTCGATAAATGACTGAACTCCATTTCCCACTTCAACATTCCCAACATCTGCAAAGGAGGTGCAGCCTCTCGAGGGAGGATTTTGCAGCTCCCAAGTGAGTTCCGTTCTCCAAAAGAACAAGGACAAGCGGAACGTTACCGAAGAACAGCAGGTGGGTTTTGTTAACCAAAGCTGGGCTCAGTACAAATTTGGTACTTTGGAATATTTTCCAGAAAAATTAGTAAACCAACAATCCCACCCTTCCTGACTCACGGGTGCTTGTTGACGACTCAAGTTTCACTGACTCACGGATACTTGTTGACAAAGATTCAAATTTCACTGATTCACAGGTGCAGAATGAAGACTCAAGTTTCACTGACTCACGGATACTTGTTTGACACAGATTCGAATTTCACTGAATCACGGGTGCCGAATGAAGACTCAAGTTTCACTGACACATGGGTGTTTGACAAAGATTCGTATTTCACTGATTCACGGGTGCAAAATGAAGACTCAAGTTTCACTGACTCATGGGTGTTTGACAAAAATTCGAATTTCACAGAGTCACAGGTGCTGGGCTGGATGACGACTCAAGTTTGACAAAGACTCATGGGTGTTTGACAAAGATTCGTATTTCACTGATTCACGGGTGCAAAATGAAGACTCAAGTTTCACTGACTCATGGGTGTTTGACAAAAATTCGAATTTCACAGAGTCACAGGTGCTGGGCTGGATGACGACTCAAGTTTGACAAAGACTCATGGGTGTTTGACAAAGATTCGTATTTCACTGATTCACGGGTGCAAAATGAAGACTCAAGTTTCACTGACTCATGGGTGTTTGACAAAAATTTGAATTTCACAGAGTCACGGGTGCTGGGCTGGATGACGACTCAAGTTTGACAAAGACTCATGGGTGTTTAACAAAGATTCGTATTTCACTAATTCACTGGTGCAGAATGAAGACTCAAGTTTCACTGACTCATGGGTGTTTGACAAAAAATCGAATTTCACTGATTCACGGGTGATGAATGAAGACTCAAGTTTCACTGACTCACGGATACATGTTTGACAAAGATTCGAATTTCACTGATTCACGGGTGCAGAATGAAGACTCAAGTTTCACTGACTCATGGGTGTTTGACAAAGATTCGAATTTCACTGATTCACGGGTGCTGAATGAAGACTCAAGTTTCACTGACTCACGGATACATGTTTGACAAAGATTCGAATTTCACTGATTCACAGGTGCTGAATGAAGACTGAAGTTTCACTGACTCACGGATACTTGTTTGACAAAGATTCAAATTTCACTGATTCACGGGTGCAGAATGAAGACTCAAGTTTCACTGACTCACGGATACATGTTTGACAAAGATTCGAATTTCACTGATTCACGGGTGCAGAATGAAGACTAAAGTTCACCGACTCATGGGTGTTTGACAAAGATTCAAATTTCACTGATTCACGGGTGCTGAATGAAGACTCAAATTTCACTGACTCACGGATACTTGTTTGACAAAGATTAAAATTTCACTGATTCACGGGTGCAGAATGAAGACTCAAGTTTCACTGACACATGGGTGTTTGACAAAGATTCGTATTTCACTGATTCACGGGTGCTGAATGAAGACTCAAATTTCACTGACTCACGGATACTTGTTTGACAAAGATTCAAATTTCACTGATTCACGGGTGCAGAATGAAGACTAAAGTTCACTGACTCATGGGTGTTTGACAAAGATTCGTATTTCACTGATTCACGGGTGCCAAATGAAGACTCAAGTTTCACTGACTCACGGATACATGTTTGACAAAGATTCGAATTTCACAGAGTCACGGGTGCTGGGCTGGATGACGACTCAAGCTGGGCTCAGTACAAATTTGGTACTTTGGAATATTTTCCAGAAAAATTAGCAAACCAACAATCCCACCCTTCATGTAGCTGATCCAAATGGCAGAATATGTTACAGCTGTGGTTTAAAAAAAATAAATAAAAAGATTCAATTTAATCCCCATGACGTGCTCCAGTATTATTGTTCTGGTTTCAGCGACAGCCTCCTGCCTGCCATAAGACACTCGGGCACAAAGACGCACACCACAGCCATGCAAACACGATTTTTACACTCCGAGACAAAATGAGATTATTCTTATTTATTTATTTATTTAGGTTTGCCATTGAGGAGATTCCAGCGTTCCTGTTGTGTCTCAGTACCGCAAAAGCACATATCAGACTTTACTTTATCCGTGGAAAAATGTAAAAAAAAAAAGGACAATATTCCAAGAGTGGGCTCACATTCACTTTTCCGATTTCCTGAATTTTTGAAGTACAGGTGGTCCTCGGTTTGGGACGGTACTGCGTTCAGATATTTGGTTCGTACTGCGTTCAGATATTTGGTTCGTACTGGGTTTACATATTTGGTTCGTACTGCGTTCAGATATTTGGTTCGTACTGGGTTTACATATTTGGTTCGTACTGGGTTCAGATATTTGGTTCGTACTGGGTTCAGATATTTGGTTCGTACTGGGTTCAGATATTTGGTTCGTACTGGGTTCAGATATTTGGTTCGTACTGCGTTCAGATATTTGGTTTGTACTGGGTTTAGATATTTGGTTCATACTGGGTTCAGATATTTGGTTCGTACTGCGTTCAGATATTTGGGTCGTACTGCGTTCAGATATTTGGTTCATACTGCGTTCAGATATTTGGTTCGTACTGCGTTCAGATATTTGGTTCGTACTGCGTTCAGATATTTGGTTCGTACTGGGTTTAGATATTTGGTTCATACTGCGTTCAGATATTTGGTTCATACTGCGTTCAGATATTTGGTTTGTACTGCGTTCAGATATTTGGTTCGTACTGGGTTTAGATATTTGGTTCATACTGCATTCAGATATTTGGTTCGTACTGCGTTCAGATATTTGGTTCGTACTGCGTTCAGATATTTGGTTTGTACTGCGTTCAGATATTTGGTTCGTACTGAGTTCAGATATATGGTTCGTACTGCGTTCAGATATTTGGTTCGTACTGCGTTCAGATATTCGGTTCGTACTGTGTTCAGATATTTGGTTCGTACTAGGTTCAGATATTTGGTTTGTACTGGGTTTATATATGTATTTGGTTTGTACTGGGTTTACATATTTGGTTCGTACTGGGTTCAGATATTTGGTTCGTACTGCGTTCAGATATTTGCTTCGTACTGCATTCAGATATTTGGTTCGTACTGGGTTTAGATATTTGGTTCGTACTGCGTTCAGATATTCGGTTCGTACTGCGTTCAGATATTCGGTTCGTACTGCGTTCAGATATTCGGTTCGTACTGCGTTCAGATATTCGGTTCGTACTGCGTTCAGATATTCGGTTCGTACTGCGTTCAGATATTCGGTTCGTACTGCGTTCAGATATTCGGTTCGTACTGCGTTCAGATATTCGGTTCGTACTGCGTTCAGATATTTGGTTCGTACTGCGTTCAGATATTCGGTTCGTACTGCGTTCAGATATTCGGTTCGTACTGCGTTCAGATATTCGGTTCGTACTGCGTTCAGATATTTGGTTCGTACTGCGTTCAGATATTTGGTTCGTACTGCGTTCAGATATTTGGTTCATACTGGGTTTTAAATATTTGGTTTATACTGGGTTTAGATATTTGATCTGTCAGTGGTTAGTGGTTAGTGCAGGCCACACAGCTAGGACACCCAAGTTCGATTCCACCCTCTCGTATCTCTGTGCAGAGTTTGCATGTTCTCCCCGTGCATGCGTGGGTTTTCTCCGGGTACTCCGGTTTCCTCCCACATTCCAAAAACATGCTAGGTTAATTAGCCACTCCAAATTGTCCATAGGTATGAATGTGAGTGTGAATGGTTGTTTGTCTATATGTGCTCTGTGATTGGCCGGCGACCAGTCCAGGGTGTACCCCGCCTCTCACCCGAAAACAGCTGGGATAGGCTCCAGCACCCCGTGGGCTTTGTCTTAATTTCTATAAAGTGGAGGTTTATTATTAATAACTGGTGGGAGGACCAATCACACAGATTATAATCTGTCTAAAAAACTGGACTTTCGGCATCAAACGTATCAAAGCATGCCCTGCATTGAGAGTGAGTGCACTTTTAAGAGTCTCCCCTCTTGTTGTTGTTGCATCTCTGCGGGAAATAAATTATATGCCAGGCTGCAAAAATAAACAAACTTTCCGGCTACTTCTAAAAATGAGAGATGCCCCCCCCCCCCCCCCCCTCGTCCGTGGCCACTTTGGCTTGTGGTGGGTAGAATTGTCCACGGTATCCAAGGAGGGACGTTGTGATGGAGAACGAGCAGCTGCAGACATCAAATCCCATAATGATGTCATCATCTTAACAACCCTCTCGGTGAACATCCAGCAACTTTGCGCACTGCTTCTTAGATTCCGTGCAAGGTTTTAAAAAGCGGAATAATGAATTCATCGCCTCACTTTCAGGAAGTCGGATGCACTGCTCGTTGAATGTGATCAGCGGCGAGTCCCGATCAAAAAGGGACTCTGCGACGTACAAACGCACTGTAGTAGTTAATATCCAGTACTCTCCTGTGAGGCTTCAAATTGCAGCAATTGGATTTTAATCTGTGTACCACTGATTAGTCATTTGGCTCCCCAGCCACTGTGTAATTTGTTCCACAACAGAGAGCGGAACAGTCACGTGCACACACACACACACACACACAGCATGCACATAGTTCACAGACACACAAACACACACCAGCGAGCATGCATGACTGCATGCCGGGAGAAGAAAGGCGGAGAAGGATGGGAGGAAAACGACATTGTAAAGTATCTCAGCACCATCTCATGGCAACAGAAAAGCACATCATGAACGCCACAAATGGAGATGGATTGTGCGCAGTGAGTCAGTGTACACGTCGCCTGAGAGCATGGCCAAGGTCGTTCGGTCTTCTTAAGTAGTTTGGAAGGAAATAGACAAGTCATTTTAGCTGACTGATTGAGACCGGGACTGCAAGGGGACATTATTGGGTAACTTGGACACCGCATGTTTTACTATGGAGCCAAAGGAACCATGAGGCTTGTCCCAGCTAATTAGCAAAGAAAGGATAGAATATCATTAACCAATATGAAATGTCTGTATAAGATTTAAAAAAATAAATAAAAAATAAAAAATAAAAAAATAAAAAAAAAAATAAAAAATAAAAAATAAAAAATAAAAAATAAAAAATAAAAAATAAAAAATAAAAAATAAAAAATAAAAAATAAAAAATAAAAAATAAAAAATAAATTTACGAGAATAAAATAATATTACGTGACATAAATGTCAGATAGAAAAGGGAAGGACGAGCAAGCTTTTATTTACAAAGTGGCAGCAAAATAAAAAAAAAAAAAAAACATTTCTGAATGGAATCTTTCTGACTTACTTTTCCAAAAACAATGATATGCTTGGAAAGGAAAAAAATTAAACTTTTATTTTCGTAATGTTACGACATTTGCCGCAAATTTATGACTATTCTCATGAATTTAAAACTTTCTCTGAATTTTCCGACTTTTTTCTTGGAATTTTACAACATTATTATTATTTTTTTTTTTATCTTTTTTTCCCCCAAAGTGGCCCTCATACCCCACAGTAACAATACACTGATGACACTATTAACTCATGAATAGATGAAGATTCTTCAGCGTAAATCATTTCATTTTTTAATTTTTGGACCCAAATGTCATAACCAGAGTCACCAGTGCAGGCAAGGAAAAGGCAACCTTAACGTAAAAATATTCAATAAAAAAGGGAGAAAAGAAATAAAATATAATGGAATAAAAACAAAAACAATTGAGAACAGTCCAAAAGTCAAACATTACAAAAAGATACTTAAAAATATTAATATTAATATTATAATATTTTTAGGTATATAATATTATATTCTATAATATATATAGAATATATATATATATTCTATACATATAGAATATAATATAATAGCATATGATATATAATATTAATATTCTTTTCTCCCTTATTATTATTATTATTATTATTATTATTATTATATTAGTCATGTTATTTTTTAAATTATATCACAATATAGTTGATTTTTTATTTCTAATTACATTCAAACTAATGAAACACAAAAAAAAATACTGCTTTATGATTTAGAGTAGTTGTAATATGCAGTTATGACCACCAGATGGCTACAGTAAACTATGTGCCATGTGTTACTGATTGTTGGTTGCCATGGTAATGCTTCCCACACCACAGCATGGGAACACTTCCGACTTGATGTATTGTTTTCTCTTCCATGGAACCTCAGTTTTTCAGCTTTGGACAAAGGACAGGGATGAAGTGTGATAGTTTGATTCCTCATCATATGTAATATATACGATGATATTTATAGTTCAGTTGCTGCATGAAAGGGTTTGAAACGCCTAAAGAGGATGTTATTATTGTAATAAATGACAAAGTCCTACAAACCCCGACAGTAGACACAAAGAGAAAACTGAATCCATCTTGTTTTAGCTGGGTCACAAAGGGGATCCAGTGGGAGGCGGGTCCGCAACAGCACGTAGCAAGTGATTACTGAGAGCGTGTGAACCTCTTCACTGCACTACACAATTATGTTGGGGGGGGGTTGGGGGGGGGTCGTCACAGAAACTAAATAATGATCTGTCTGGTGTGTCTCCACATGGTAGCTGATATTGAACTGAATGCATATGTTATTGTAGTCGGCCATTTTCATCTATGTATTCCTCTTCTTATTTTTTTTGTCCCCCATCACATTAGGAGTAGGTTCCTTCATACCTGGTGCTAGCAAAGTATTACATTTAAGTATTAAATAGTATTTTTAATAATAAAAAATACCAAATACTCCAAATTGTCCATAGGTATGAATGTGAGTGTGAATGGTTGTTTGTCTATATGTGCCCTGTGATTGGCTGGCCACCAGTCCAGGGTGTATGTACCCCGCCTCTCGCCTAAAGACAGCTGGGATAGGCTCCAGCACCCCCCGCGACCTTTGTGAGGATAAGCGGTAGAAAATGAATGAATGAATGAATGAAAAATACCAAATGCATTCAGAAGATGCATTCAATGATATGATATACTACTATGTAGTATTCTACACTGGTCACTAGGTGTCAGTAATGTTACATGGATGAAATGGCAGTTAAAAAGTGCAACAACATTCATCCATGTTCTACCTATTGCTTATCGTCACGAGGGTTGTAGGCGTGCTGGAGCCTATCCCAGCTGTCTTCGGGCAAAAGGCGGGGTACACCCTGGACTGGTCACCAGCCAATCACAGGGCACATATAGACAAACAACCATTCACACTCACAATTTTCGGAAAAGTAATTCGGAAAGATTCCATTTGGAAAAAAAAAAGATGAGAAATTCCAAGAATAATGTTGTCAAATTCCAAGAAAAAAAGTCGGAAAATTCAGAGAAAGTTGTAAATTTGTGTGCAAAAGTCATAACATTACGAGAATAAAAGTCATAAGATTATGTGAAATAACATTATGATTTTTTCTTATGAATTCATTAATTTTCTATTGCTTATCCTCAAATGCTGGAGCCTATCCCAGCTGATTTTGGGCGAAAGGCATGGGTACACCCTGGACTGGTCGCCAGCCAATCACAGGGCACATATAGACAAACAACCATTCACACTCACATTCATACCTATGGACAATTTGGAGTCGCTAATTAAACCTAGCATGTTTTTGGAATGTGGGAGAGGAAACCGGAGTAAAACCCACGCATGCACAGGGAGAACATAAAAACTCCACACAGAGATACCAGAGGCTGGAATCGAACTCGGGTGTCCTAGCTGTGTTGCACCGTGCAGCCACTGCAACAACATATGTGAGTCAATATTATGCTTTATATGCCTTATTCTCTCTCATTATGTCTCCCGTAAGAGTGTAAATCTGACTATAGGGTTGCTATTTTATGTGCAGAGGGCTCTAAAATCCAACTCTATGGAGATTACTGCATACATAAATCAAAAAACTTTGAAACTTCATGTGGAATCCGTCAAAACTGTGACAGTGGTATCTAAGGTAACACATTTGACTTTACAATGCTGACCTTTCTTCGTACAAACATCACAGACTTTGTTAAAACACTAACACACACACACACACACCTTTCCGAGATAGACAATGTGACCTTTAACTATTGACATTTTACATGTGAAAATGTGAAGAAAACTTTTAACCTAGATTAGGGAAATTATGCATGAAATATGAGCTACAATGTTGATAAATACGGGCTTGTATTGATACAATGTAGCGATGATAGTGAAGTAATTCAATTTTGCTGTGACTCTGATACCTCATTTTGACTTTTGGGTGAACACCGCCACCCAAACGGGGTGAGAGCAAGCCAACTAGGACAGTTACACATTAAATTATTCAAAAGTGAAGAACACGAACACGGCCCCAAGCCTAATGATCAAATTAAAAGAAACTGAATAAGTTGGTAAATAAATATTACCAATTATGTACCCATTATGTCATTGTATGGTCATATCACCTTGTACTTTAGTACGGGACAAAAAAAAAAAAAAAAAATTTTAACTATATTAGGAAAGCAGGAAGTGAACAAATGTAACAGTTACTGATTGTAAAAAAAAAACAGATGGAGGGGTAGGATTGAATAAGCTTTGCTTCTTCCTACTCCTTTTGGACATGTGGAACTGTGAACTGATTATGGGATGCATTCAATTGAAAAATAAAAACTTAAACTATATTAGGAAAGCAGGAAGTGAACAAATGTAACAGTTACTGATTGTAAAAAAACCAGATGGAGGGGTAGGATTTAATAAGCTTTGCTTCTTCCTACTCCTTTTGGACATGTGGAACTGTGAACTGATTATGAGATGCATTCAATTAGGAAAGCAGGAAGTGAACAAATATAACAGTTACTGATTGTTAAAAAAAAACAGATGGAGGGGTAGGATTGAATAAGCTTTGCTTCTTCCTACTCCTTTTTGGACATGTGGAACTGTGAACTGATTATGTGATGCATTCAATTGTCATCTGATGCATGTTTAAATGAAATTAAACCATTCCCATTACCTAAATATGATTATTTTTGACTAATATTCTGGGTTACAAATATTTTCAAACCTAATCCCGACACTCCATTCTCCACCATGGAGCCAAAACAAAGACCAAAGCCAACAAATTGCCAATCGGAGTGTGTTCACACACACATTTTCCATCAGTACTAAGTGGTGTTTTTATGTCCGTCAGCAGCCGAGGCGGCGCAGACTCAATTCTGTGTGTTCCACATGAATCATTTAAGTCAGTCGCTAAGCTCTTTCTCATCATAATCACTTGTCATCTCATTTAATCCACTTTCTATTCTTCGTCTCATCTATTTCATTGCTTTTCATCTCCTTTTTTCCTCGTACTTTTTTGCTCTTACGTTCTGCTTCACGGCGCCGAGGTGAAGTTATGTGAAATTCATGTTCCGGTCAAGTGAAATTAAGATGTTCAGGAGTCCTTGGGTGAATATTTATTATGAAGATGCAATCGGTTGTTATTGTCTGCTAAGTCGTCTTTATTATTAAAAAAAAAAAAAAAAACGTGCACCATTGACACCATGACAACCGAAGCCAAATCAGTGTTTGTATTGATCCTCTTTGGCTTTTGGTTTTTTTTTTTGCCCCCCCCCCCCCCATCCCTCTTTCTCTTCTCCCACCCACCTATCTCCAGGTTGCTAAGAAACCAGTCCTCCTTGAGGTCATGTGGGAGTGCATTGTGGGCCAAGTGTCACCATGCGGGTTATTATCTTTAATTTTTTTCATGTTTTTTTCATGATTATCACTGGCGGTTGAACGGGAGTGGGGGGTTGGGGGGGTAGGGGGGGTACCAACCAGTGAAAGACCCATAACAATGTCTACAGTATATCTTCCATTTTTCATTCATCAGACTAACGATTGTGTCTTAGGACACAAATATGGTGCATTCAGGGACCGCCGAACAAAGTGGGAAATCTGAACAGGCTGCGTGGGGGGTTGGGGGGGTTCCAACCAGTGAAAGACCCATAACAATGTCTACAGTATATCTTTCATGTTTCATGAACGGATGGAATCAGAATAACGATTGTGTCTTAGGACACAAATATGGTGCATTCAGGGACTGCCGAACAAAGTGGGAAATCTGAACAGACTGCGTTGGGGGAGTGTGGTGTGGGGGGGTGGGTACCAACCAGTAAAAGACCCATAACAATTTGCCAATAACTTGGCATTGTGGGCCAAGTGTCATCATCAGGGGTCTCGAACTTTCAAAAAAAAAAAAAAAAACGCATTTATTAAAAACAAAATTTTTTTTAAAAACTTTGCTTTGGTTCCAATTTTCAACAATAAAAGCTCTGATAAAACATTCCACTGTTCTCAAATATCTTACTTTTTATTTTTTTACACAAAATAAGATGAAAAACAAATAAACAAATCAAGAATAAAATATCAATCAGTAATAAATAAATAAATATAATAATAATAATAATAATAATAAAACGGCAAATAATAAAAACTTAAGAAACCACATATAGTTGGTGGGTAGACAAACTAGAGAGCTAGCGACCTAAACGGTAGCCTTCAAGTTATTTCCTTTCAACTTAAATAGCCAAAAACTTACCACTTCCACACGGATAGGGAGGATAACTATTAACAGTTATTTAACCTTTAACATGAACATTAATCAAACGTAATAATTTTTTCTGGGTACATGATACCATACGGCATCCGTATCAAACTTGCGCAGGGCCGCGCTAACATTAAACTTTCATATCAAGGCGGGGGCCTCAAAGTAGTGTCCTGCGGGCCACATTTGGCCCGCGGGCCGCATGTTTCGCACCTCTTTAAATCTTTATTACATGCCGGGGGCTGATGGGTAGCTGACGGAGGGGAAAACACGTGTTCATTTCCAGCTGCTGTAGTGACAACACAATCACCGAGGATGAGTCCCTACAGCTGGATGCAGCCATGATGATGATGATGATGATGGTTAATTAGTAAGCTCGGGCTGAGTGATGATGCAATATATTTAACGGAAAACAAAAGTGCTAAGACAACCATAGGAATAAAAGTTTCCATCCATCCATCTTCATCAGATAGTCAGGAACAACAATAATATCAGCCCAAATATAATGTATTAAAATACATGCATGGACATATTAATGCTATTCATAGTATCATAACTGGATGGAACATTGGAGTGGGAGTATCACTCTTGAGCTAATTAGGTGAACAAATTACACGGCACAACACAAATAGAAACACGCCGCAATAACACATCAGAAGCAACCGCCATAGCAACGATGCTGCCTCCCCGCTTCTGTCGCCCCCAGAGGGCAAACACACAGCGTGAGGTCTTTTTGGATGTTTTTTTTTTTTTTTTTTAATGTTTGATTCAAAGAGTAAACGAGATTAAGAAGACAACATCAAATCCTTTCGAGTTTTGTCATATAATTAATCATTTGAATTTATATTGATGTTTGACATCAAGGCTGTTCTCGTGTACGACTTGTGAAAAGTCAGACGGAGGTTTCATTGGTTTAAAAAGTTTGGTCAATTTTTGTTTTTGTGTTACTACCCCAACCTTCCATAAGTGGGTCAAAAATGACCCGGTCAGGTTGTTTTCTTGAAATATCTTCGTAATGAAAATTTTTCATAATTTCATATTCCAGGTATTCCTGGAAAAAAACATGTTTTTGATATCATGCCATTCACATTTTTAACTTACATTTTATATATTTTAAGAAATTTTTGTTTTTGTGTTACTACCCCAACCTTCCATAAGTGGGTCAAAAATGACCCGGTCAGGCTGTTTTCTTGAAATATCTTAGTAATGAAAATTTTTCATCATTTCATATTCCAGGTATTCCTAAAAAAAACATGTTTTTGATATCATGCCATTCACATTTTTAACTTACTTTTTATACATTTTAAGAAATTTTAGTTTTTGTGTTACTACCCCAACCTTCCATAAGTGGGTCAAAAACGACCCGGTCAGGTTTTTTTCTTGAAATATCTTCATAATGAAAATTTTTCATAATTTCATATTCCAGGTATTCCTAAAAAAAACATGTTTTTAATATCATATCATTCACATTTTTAACTTAACTTTTATACATTTTAAGAAATTTTAGTTTTTGTGTTACTACCCCAACCTTCCATAAGTGGGTCAAAAATGACCCATACTAGAATCAATGCGTTTTTATGCCAATTTTGCCATTTTGGTTAGGAATAATCACTTGTATTATATTTAGTATTATATTTAGGAGTTGATAAGTTGATAAGAATCAAAGGTTCCTATTGGATTCCATAGAAAATGCATGCAGGTCATTTTTGACCCACTTATGGAAGGTTGGGGTAGTAACACAAAAACTAAAATTTCTTAAAATGTATAAAAGTTAAGTTAAAAATGTGAATGGCATGATATCAAAAACATGTTTTTTGAGGAATACCTGGAATATGAAATTATAAAAAAAAATGTCATTCCGAAGATATTTCAAGAAAACAACCTGACCGGGTCATTTTTGACCCACTTATGCATCTAAGTGTTAAGGGACCCCAGAGACACGCAGGTTATGTTGTGTTTAATGGTAACTAAGAGGGGAGGAAAAAAAAATTTGCCTTTCAAAAGCTTGTAATATTGAATAGACCACCACATCACATTACACACGCTTGTGAACCGCATTGATATTTGTATATACTACATTCTAACCTAGTTTCTGGTCACCATGGTTACCTCTGGCTCTGCAGTGTTTCTGTATGAGATAGCGAGATGGACCACAAACACTCCAAAACATCATTCGAGTCTTATGATTGAATTCACAGGTTCCTTCGAACCCAACATGTCTTCACAAGAGAGGGTACACCGTAATACTTCATGGTTGAATTTAGAAAAAAAAATATATATGTGACAGTTCTCAAAGGAGGAGTTATTTTTACTTGGAAACAAAAATTGGTGTGATTTATTGAGAAGAATGGAGGTGTGCGTCTCGATCCGATAACCCTGATACAAAGCTTGTAGCACCTTCATAAATACTGTATACTATATGCCTGATAGTATTCCACTGATATGCATGCCTTTTTAACAAGATTTTAAGGAAAATACTGCTCCAAAAGACTCATAGTAATGTTTTGTTGTCTTTATCACATTGTATTTAAACATACTTAACATACAAAACATTGCCAATAAACGTTAATCTCAGCTTTGTTAAGATATCCTTTAATGAGATCCTGTCTTGCTAAATTACTGTAGTATTTTACAAAAATACTTAGAGGAGCAGTGAAGTAGGTCTTTAGCTCCCCATAAACACAATTAATACACTCCTACACCAGTGTGGGAAGCACTGGAGGCAAAGTGGGTGACGCAACAACAGTGACTGGGTGGAGGCAGCGAGAATCGAACCGCCAACTAAAATACGTAGCCTGTACTGAAGGGGTTGTTTTTTGAAAAATGAATGAATTAAAATTGACAGTTTTTGTGTGAAGCACGAAATCCAAAGACATACACTTGAATAGGTGCAGATTCTGGAAGATCTATAAAGATTACTCTGCTGGTTATCGTGTGGACAAATGGCCAAAAAAACGAGGATCAAACCGCCAACCTTCTGATTTCTGAATGATCTGCTCCACCTCCTGAGCTGGTTCCTTCCACGACATCTGAAAAATTTTCAATAAAATCTCAAAAACTCAGCACCTTGTGCCACCAAAGACATACAGCTGAATAGGTGCAGATTCTGGAAGATCTATAAAGATTACTCTGCTGGTTATCGTGTGTACAAATGGCCAAAAAAAACGAGGATCAAACCACCAACCTTGATCTGCTCCACTTCCTGAGTTGGTTCCTTCCACGTCATCCAACAATTTTTCAATAAAAACTCAAAAACTCAGCACCTTGTGCCACCAAAGACATACAGCTGAATAGGTGCAGATACTGGAAGATCTATAAAGATTACTCTGCTGGTTATCGTGTGTACAAATGGTAAAAAAAACGAGGATCAAACCACCAACCTTGATCTGCTCCACTTCCTGAGTTGGTTCCTTCCACGACATCCGACAATTTTTCAATAAAAACTCAAAAACTCAGCACCTTGTGCCACCAAAGACATACAGCTGAATAGGTGCAGATTCTGGAAGATCTATAACGATTACTCTGCTGGTTATCGTGTGTACAAATGGCCAAAAAAACGAGGATCAAACCACCAACCTTGATCTGCTCCACTTCCTGAGTTGGTTCCTTCCACGACATCCGACAATTTTTCAATAAAAACTCAGCACCTTGTGCCACCAAAGACATACAGCTGAATAGGTGCAGATTCTGGAAGATCTATAAAGATTACTCTGCTGGTTATCGTGTGTACAAATGGCCAAAAAAACGAGGATCAAACCGCCAACCTTACGACCTCCTGAGCTAGTTCCTTCCATGACTTCCGAAAAATTTTCAATTAACACTCAAAAACTCAGCACCTTGTGCCGCCAAAGACATACAGCTGAATAGGTGCAGATTCTGGAAGATCTATAAAGATTACTCTGCTGGCTATCGTGTGGACAAATGGCCAAAAAAACGAGGATCAAACCGCCAACCTTCTGATTTCTGGATGATCTGCTCCACCTCCTGAGCTGGTTCCTTCCACGACATCCGAAAAATTTTCAATAAAAACTAAAAAACTCAGCACCTTGTGCCACCAAAGACATATAGCTGAATAGGTGCAGATTCTGGAAGATCTATAAAGATTACTCTGCTGGCTATTGTGTGTACAAATGGCCAAAAAAAGCGAGGATCGAACCGCCAAACATCCGATTTCTGGATGAACTGCGGATAAAAACTAAAAAACTCAGCAACTTGTGCTACATATTTATAAGAAATATAACTCTTGCATTGACAGAAGTTTGACGAGCATTCAGTGATATTATATGAAGTAGTATCGTGTGGAGGCGTGCAATTAATGTAACTGTAATTTGTGTTGCATTGTGGGTTTGCAAGGCTTATAAAACAATCCTTGAACACTACCTTTCAGCATTGACAGGGTGATCTGCCATGTTGGAAACAGCCTTGTACTCAAAGTGCTCATGCAGATATTCTACTGTATAATCTTAAACCCACAGCCAGGTGAAAAAAAACATGCCGACTTGAGAAGTTGTTGAACCTGATGACCGTGACCTTGGCCGACAAAATGGTAACAACAGTTTTTAGTCTGTATTGTGATTAAAGTGATAATGGATGCTCGGTTAATGGTTGTTTGTCTATATGTGCCCTGTGATTGGCTGGCCACCAGTCCAGGGTGTACCCAGCCTCTCGCCTAGAAGACAGCTGGGATAGGCTCCAGCACCCCCTGCAACCCTCAACAATAGAAAATTAATGAATGAATGTATTTTTTCACAAAAAGCTTTTTAGTCGGGAACTAACATTTTCCTGAAACGTACCCCTGTTCTACTGCTGATTACTAAAGAACCGACAAAGGTAGAAATAAACTTTTTTTTTCTGATGCATGACGGGAGTCTAATCTTTCATTTGGTAGGTTCCATGTTTATATAGCCATATAAACCAATATTCTGTGTGCCTTGGAAGATCGGTCAAAATAGTCTAAAATACGTAGCCTGTACTGAAGGGGCTGTCTTTTGGAAAAAAGGTTACTGGGATTAAATGAGTTAAATTAATCATTTGTAGCCATTCAGTTAATTATTGTGAACCCCCAGTGATCCTAAATCAATGAATTAATGAACGAATGAATATACGTAGATCAAACAAGCAATAAGCATATTGTGGATGTTTATAACGTGGGTACATAATATATTTTATTATGACAGTGGTCATAATACGAGTTGGGCCAAAGGTGGAATAAATTAAAAAAAAAATTTAATTAACAGCTTTTGCGGGAAGCACAAAATCCAAAGACATACAGCTGAATAGGTGCAGATTCTGGAAGATCTATAAAGATTACTCTGCTGGTTATCGTGTGTACAAAAAGGCCAAAAAATTACATAATAGTTCCCCTTTAAATAAAATTTGTTGGTAATATTTTACAATAAGGCACACAAAATAACAGTAGTTAATGAAGAACAAACCCTAGACCCTAGACCCTAGACCCTAGACCTAACTACTACTAATTAGTTCCTAATTAGTTCAATAACGACTTAAAATGTATGTACTTTAGTTCCTCATTAACTACTCATTAGTTCATTAGTTAAACAGTAACTACTGCATGTTTGTGTACCGCCTTCAGTGTGTGGTGTTACGTCTATACAATGTGCCCAGGGCCTTCAGTATCAGGAGTGCTGGCCCCTGTGAGCACTCCTCCATCATTTGATTGGTTAATGGTTGAGTAGCAATCATGGTATTCATCCTCAATTCTGTAATACCACGCACTTCTTTGTCTGTTATTGACAGTTAGTGTCATTAGTGTTAGTGGTGTTACTAAGAGGTGGATTGGGTACCCACTGAAGGCCCAGCGATGAAACACAATGGCCGCCACTGATATATTGATATTGTGGGAGAAAGGCTTATGTACGGTTGTTTTACAGGGATTCACATCAGACTAATGTGTGGAACACAAACATAAAGACCCCCCCGACCCCCGCCCCTCCCCAGGGAGCCAGACCACACAAATTGCCATCAATCCACAAATTGCTTTTTTTTTCCTCCGTACAGTTTATACTCTGATGGTGAGTAATTAGTGAGCTTCAAGGCTGTAGAATCAATGGATAATTATCGAGCGCTCTGCTATCGACCCCCCCCCCTTACAGAAAACAACTGTGTATGTCGATAAATGCAACCAAGTCCCAACATCAGTGATTAGAACATGCGCATATAATTAAGCAAATCTCCGTTACATGTTTCTAACATTCCGAATTCCGAGATCAATGCTTGTTTTTGGTGGTTTCTTCAACTACAACTTTAGTCTGTATAATGTATTCCACGGCCCATCCCACTCCCTGTGATTGGTCATACGCCCAAATTGCTTCCTGTGAACCATATAAGGAAGTCCGCCTCTCTGTGACATCACAAAAGGGGCAGTTTTACCACGCCTTTTGAAACAGAGCGTTTTGAACCATCCCAAACTTCTTTCAGGGCTCACTTCCAAATACATAAACCTCATTATCTGAAATTAAAATTTCTTAAAATGTAAGTAAAAAATGTGAATGGCATGATATCAAAAACACGTTTTTGAAGGAATACCTGGAATATGAAATGATAAAAAAAAAATAATTACGAAGATATTTCAAGAAAACAACCTGACCAGGTCATTTTTGACCCACTTATGGAAGGTAACACAAAAACTAAAAATTCTTAAAATGTAAGTTAAAAATGTGAATGGCATGATAGCAAAAACATGTTTTTTGAGGAATACCTGGAATATGAAATTATAAAAAAATTTCATTACGAGGATATTTCAAGAAAACAACCTGACCAGGTCATTTTTGACCCACTTATGGAAGGTTGGGGTAGTAACACAAAAACTAAAATTTCTGTGATTGGTCATATGCCCAAATTGCTTCCTGTGAACCATATAAGGAAGTCTGCCTCTCTGTGACATCACAAAGGGGGCAGTTTTACCACGCCTTTTGAAACAGAGCGTTTTGAACCATCCCAAACTTCTTTCAGGACTCACTTCCAAGTACATAAACCTCATTATCTGAAACTTTGGCATGGTTTAACACCAGAATAGAACATTTTAACTACATTTATAGGTCAGAAAAGTGGAAAAACTGGTTGCCTTTAAAGAAAATATTGAGTTTTTATATTAGTATTTCAAATGGTTGTAGCTTAAAAATGGTAATAGATAAATACATACTGTAAATGAGAAAAATCGTTATCATGACCCAAAGTTTGTGATGGGAGTAAATTTTAATTGAATTTAATCTTTTACTTAATCTAATCTCACCAGGCTCGGAAATGGTCAGATCCCTATCTCCACGATACTCAAAATGTCTGATCCACTTGTCATAGCGCTCCCCCAAACCCCCCACCATACCATTGGTATTTATTTTGTCTGGTCCAAAATCATTCAAACCTGCCACCCCTGGTTGATAACCATTGAAATACTGCAAAACCATTGGTCAAAGATCCTCTATATGGCAGTGTTATGCTGCAAAAATTATAGATGTTCCCAACTTTTGGACTAAAGTGGCGACTGGTCAGGGTAAAGCAATCACTCACAGAGGCTGATTGACAGCAACGTTGTCTCCTTAGTTCGTAATGATACAGATCAACGGTAGCCTCAGATGAAGGCTCATCACCAGGGATGAGGGTGGATTACATTTAAGTCACAATGACATGAGGTTAATCATCAGGCATGCTTATTAGCAATTACATACTGTTGATGTACACCTCTTGGAGTTAAGGTCATTTGCTATCATGAATATATATATATATAAATATTTATAAACACATATATGAACACAAAGTTCAATAAAAAAAAATAAATAAAAATATTTTTTTGTTTGTTTTTTAATTTAATAAAATACATATTTTTTAATTTTTATTTAAAAAAATTATTTTTATTTAAAAAATAAAATTAAATAAAATAAATACATATATATTTTTGTTTGTTTTTTATTTAATAAAATACATATATTTTTTTATTTATTTTATTTATTTTTTCTATTTTATTTAATTTTTTTATTTTATTTAATTTTTTTATTTTTATTTTTTTTTATTGAACTTTGTGTCCTTGCTTTAGACCTGAATAATTTGCTGTGATCTAACTTTCACATGACATTTACCCACGTCGTCCCCAGGTAAAGTGAGCCTGAGCGAAAACCCCTCAGCAGAGTGTGAAAATGTCACATAATATTGATCTCCCTTCATATATATATATACACAGCCTAAATTTAGCATCAGGTAATTTTTCAACCTGCCTCCCCATGAATATTGTTAGTTAATAACTTCAAGAAAAGTGGCAAGCTACGCAACAATTTAAGCTACAATTTATGTACTTGAAGTCAAAAATCAGTTGAACCAAATCCTTTAGTAGTTGTACACGCACCTCGAAAGAAATTGCGTACTCAGAATGTCCTCAAATGACAAAAAAAAATGTGAGTATTTCAGACTATTATGACACTAAACCAACGTTACTAAACTACCTGCCTCCCTCACTCACGGTGCAACCAGAAATATGAAGAAACAAGTCAAACACATAATGTAACCGCACCATTAACGCTTACACACAAAAATACATGCAAAATAATACAGTTTCAGGCCCATTTATAACCCGCAAGGCATGCTGGGTAACTTGTGGTTGTGACTGAACTATTAGGTAGTACAAGGGGGGGTCCAAATGATGTAAGGGTCACTTTGATATTTGGTAAAAATGTGATATCGGTTGATATCGGTCTCAGACTTTTTCCCGATCATTATATCGGACATCCCGAGTAAAAAAGACAATTCCTATTATATTTTGCTCTTTATATCTTCCATTTTTTTCAAATTTTCCAAATATTTAAAGTTTTTTATTAAAGAATTTTTCTTCCCATTATGTTCACATTTTTTCCCAAACTTAATTTTTGAAAATGAAAACTTTATTTTGTTTTATTTTTCTTAAAAATATGACATTTTTTTATTGAATATTCCAACTCTTTGCTAATCCGTCCTCATATTTCAAGTCTATTCCGCTACTGTTTGTACAGTTTTCCAACTACTTTCTTCTTGTAAATGTTTTTTTCTAAAAATTACAACTTCATAGTTTCTTTTTTTCATATGTCATAGTTCTGATTTTTGCTAGATTTCAACTTTTTCCCCCTTTGACATTATTGTTGTAAAATTGGTTGGTTACTTTAATAAGTTATCTTATGAAAGTATATTTTTTAAATGTACTGCAAGCTAATAATTAAAAAGTCACGGTCAATAAATGGCCCCTAGCCCACACTTTGGACACCCCTGAGTGTTGTTTACAACATTCTTAACAACATTACTGCGTATTAAGTACTAGAAAGTCCAACAAACAAATACTATAACGAGTAAGGAAGAGTGACGTGATTTTTTTTTGCTTCTTATTACGTGTAAAAAAAAAAATAAAGAAAAAAAGAAAGTAAATTAAATGGGCTGGATTGCTGCATATTTATGGTGATTATGATTAATATTCCCTCAATGTCTGTTTTGAGGGAATATTCACCGTGCGTAAAATGTGCGCTCTGGTGAGGGACGCGACAGAGGAGGCAGGACAAAGGAGCGCCACAGCACGAATCGGCAGCAAACAGGTTGTTGCGCGTACTTCCATTCTCTCCTCTTTCTCCTCCTCCTCCTCCTCCTCCCTTTCTGTGCTTCCAGACGCGCCAGATGTGAACATCTAACCACCTTTAAAGGGCGCGCTAGGCTTATTTTGCGCATGACTTCTCCTCCGTGCCGTGACCAAACATGTTAAGATTGTGTGGTTGTGCGTTTTAGTTGACACCATCATGCCACAGCAGCAACATAATGGCGTTAAGGAGCGGTTGCTGCTGCAATTCCGGTCCAATCAACGAGGACAACGCGAGGTTCCTGCTGCTGGCCTTGTTCATCATCATTTATCTGCTGTGTGGAGCAGCCGTCTTCTCCGCGCTGGAGGAGCCGAAAGAGAAGGAGGCGAAGGAGAGATGGGCGCAGAGGTTCGAGCTCTTCAGCAAGACCTACAACCTGAGCAAGAAGGAGCTCAACAACTTCCTCAGGAACTATGAGGAAGCCAACGTGGCCGGGATTCGAGTGGACACCATCAGACCTCGATGGGACTTCACCGGAGCTTTTTACTTCGTGGGGACTGTGGTTTCCACGATCGGTGAGTGACAAGAACTAAGGAAAAAACTATGTCTACGATTATGGCATAAATCATAGCCGAGGTAGAACCCATTATTATTTGGCGTGATTTTTTTCCTAATACATTTATCAAATTTTATTTTTTTTAAATATATACAAATATTACAATTATATATATTAATTTTAAAATATAAATATTTATAAAAAATACATATATAATTCTACACATATCTAATAATTTAAAAATTCAAAAAAAATAATACATGTAATATTATTATTGTTTTATTATATCATTCAATTGGAGGCAATTATTTCCCAATATTATTATACTATGTCTACAATTATGGCATAAATCATAGCTGAGATAGAACCCATTATTATTTGGCGTGATTTTTTTCTAATATATTTATCTAATTTTATTTTTAAAAAAATATAAAAATATTACAATTATATATATTATTTTAAATATATAATTATTTATAAAAAATACATATATAATTCTACATATATCTAATTATTTAAAAATTCAAAAAATAATACATGTAATATTATTATTGTTTTATTATATCATTCAATTGGAGGCAATTATTTCCCAATATTATCATACTATGTCTACGATTATGGCATAAATCATAGCCGAGGTAGAACCCATTATTATTTGGCGTGATTTTTTTCAAATACATTTATCTAATTTTATTTTTAAATATATATTAAAATATTACAATTATATATATTATTTTAAAAATATAAATATTTATAAAAAATACATATATAATTCTACATATAATAATTATTTAAAAATTATAAAAAAAATAGTACATGTAATATTAATATTGTTTTATTATATTTTTTTCAATTCAAGGCAGTTCAGGCAATTATTTCCCAATATTTTCATACTTTGCCTCACATTAATGGCATAAGTCATAGCCGAGGAACAACTCATTATTATTTTGTCATCATTCTCAAAAAATATATTACATATATTTATATAATAATATATATTATAATAGCACCATTTATTATTTTTACTATTTATTTGGTGTGATTGCTGTCTAATTTATGTATATATTATGCAACTATATTAATATAAAAAATGTAAATACACATACATAAATACATCCATGCATATATTACATAACATACTAAATCAAACGTATAAAAATGTATACAACAAATATATATGTTAAATATTAACAAATATTAAATAAATTTCTTTAATATAATATAAAACAATAAATAATTAATATAGCTTTATAAAAGTATTTGAGTTCTGCACAATGCATGTTTCTGTCAGTATGTGATGCCCAGCATCATTTCAACATCACTTGTAGAGCTGTCACTCAAACAGTGACAACCCGTGTGATTGGCTGCCTGGCAGGGCCCGTATAATGAGGGCGTTGATGGATATTGGGGACCGTGTCGAGTGGATTTTCACAACCCAGCACATATTTAACCTATGGCTGAACTCCATTGTGATTATTGGCAATGCGGGCGGGTGTCAAATATGGAGCTGTGGTTTTCCTGGCCACTGAATAATAGGAAATACGTGTTTAATCATTCTTAATGTGCATCTCCGCTGTCGCTGGCAGTACAGTTTTATCTTGGATCACTGTGATTAATTCTTCAAATCTTAATTTTAATCTTGGGATCTCAATGTTTTATAACTGGATAAGCATCAATGGCAGAATCGCCTCCAGGACACAAAAAGTTCATTGTTGGCATCACTGGCAAGAGTAAGCGTCTTCACCTACAGTGAAGCAGGTGGTACAGCGTCTCACACTCTTTATTGCTCACTGGTTCTACCATATCTTACTTATTGTGTGGAAATATGGGCTAATAACTGTAAAAGCAATCTTCACTCGCTAAATGTACTGCAAAAAAGGCCAGTAAGGATAATTCATAATGCCGCCTACAGAGAACATACTAACTCCTTATTTCTAAAATCACAAATACTTCAACTTGCTGATATAGTTCATCTTCAAACAGCTAAAATAATGCATAAGGCTAAAAATAACCAATTACCTAAAAATGACATCTAATACTTCTCTACAAGAGAGGAGAAATATGATCTCAGGGAAGAACTACATTGGAAACACTTCTATGCTAGGACTATGTTATGCAAGCCTTGCATTTCAGTATGTGGAATCAAACTATGGAATGGATTGAGTAAGGAAATCAAACAATGCACAACGATGAGCCAATTCAAGAAACAATACAAGCAGTTGATGTTTGCTAAATACAAGGATGAAGAGTCTTGAACCAGTCATGATGTGCTATATATATCACTATATTGACACTTACTATGGTACCCATTATGTCATTGGATGCTCATATCACCTTGTACTTTGGTACAGAACAAAATTTTAAAAAATTTAAAAAAAAAAAAAAAAAAATTTAAATGTAAAATTTTTTTTTTTTAAATTAAAAAAATTTAAAAAAGAAAGAAAAAAAATTAAAAATTATTAAAATAATAACAAAAATAATAATAATATTAGGAAAGCAGGAAGTGAACAAATGTAACAGTTACTGATTGTAAAA
Source organism: Doryrhamphus excisus (assembly GCF_037039965.1). NCBI lineage: Eukaryota > Metazoa > Chordata > Actinopteri > Syngnathiformes > Syngnathidae > Doryrhamphus > Doryrhamphus excisus. Next base: position 3,416,745 of record NC_136367.1, on the reverse strand, counting down.
GTACCAGATGGAGGGGTAGGATTTAATAAGCTTTGCTTCTTCCTACTCCTTTTGGACATGTGGAACTGTGAACTGATTATGTGATGCATTCAATTGTAATCTGTAAAAACCATTACTATTACAAATGTAAAACAGCTCTTATACGTGATTATCTCTGAAATATATTTCTATCGATAAAGAACTGATACTTGTAACATTCTGTATACACACAGATGCCATCAAAAAGTTTACCGAACAAGAAGGATACCTGCATTTTCTTCGAGAACTGAGTTTGTGACTCATCCTTAATTATCACATTGAGAACAAGCGTGAAAGTGGAAGCAATCAAAAGACCCAGAGCGGCTTTGCACAGCGCAGCAGACTGGCAATTAGTCTCACTCATCAGCTACCGATGTGCCGCACAGTATGTTGCGTTGACAGCTGCTATAAGGACAATGTCAAAGTAGACCCTAATTGTGTTCACTGAGGGAAGACAAAGGGACAGTCGACCAGAGGTCTCCAAAGTGCAGCTCAGGGGCTGTTTGAGGTCTGTGGCTGTTTTTATTATTTTACATTCTAAACATATAATTTAATTTTTTTTAAAAAGCTGAGCTTTTACCCGTCATATATTTTAACTTTTTTTTTTTTTACTGATTTTTCATTTTTTTTGTTATAAAATTAATTTTTAGTATCAGCTACAGGCCACAAATGGCCCCCAGGCTACACTTTGGACACCCCTACTGTGAATCGAATGTCCGTAAGCTGTAGATGCTTGGCGTTGACGAGTACCCGGGTTCTTCGAGTACTCACCGTTAGCCAGCAGCTGGGACAGGAAGAGGTATCGGCCATTTCAAGGCACACAGAATATTATCTTATTTAGCTATGTCAACATGGAACCTACCAAAAGACAGATTAGATTCCCGTCTTTCGTCAGGAAAAAAAAGTTCGTTTTTATCTTTTTCCATTCTTTAGTTATCAGCAGTAGAATATAGGTAAGTTTCAGGAAAATATCAGTTCCCAACTAAAAGGCAGCTTTTTGTGACGATGCATTTCAAGCATAACTTTCACTTGACTGACCGCTCAAATGTCTAAACCACTCTAGTTATCAGCAGTAGAATATAGGTAAGTTTCAGGAAAATATCAGTTCCCAACTAAAAGTGAGCTTTTTGTGACGATGCATTTCAAGCATAAATTTTACTTGACTGACTGTTCAAATGTCTAAACCACTCTCGTCATCAGCAGTAGAATATAGGTAAGTTTCAGAAAAATATCAGTTCCCAACTAAAAGGGAGCTTTTTGTAACAATGTATTTCAAGCATAAATTTTACTTGACTGACTGCTCAAAATGTCTAAACAACTCCCGTCATCAGCAGTAGAATATAGGTAAGTTTCAGGAAAATATCAGTTCCCAACTAAAAGGGAGCTTTTTATGATGATGCATTTGAAGCATAAATTTTACTTGACTGACTGTTCAAATGTCTAAACCACTCTAGTCATCAGCAGTAGAATATCGGTAAGTTTCAGGAAAATATCAGTCCCCAACTAAAAGGGAGCTTTTTGTAACAATGCATTTCAGCAAAAATTTCACTTGACTGACTGTTCAAATGTCTAAACGACTCCCGTCATCAGCAGTAGAATATAGGTAAGTTTCAGGAAAATATCAGTTCCCAACTAAAAGGGAGCTTTTTGTGACGATGCATTTGAAGCATAAATTTTACTTGACTGACTGTTCAAATGTCTAAACCACTCTAGTCATCAACAGTAGAATATAGGTAAGTTTCAGGAAAATATCAGTTCCCAACTAAAAGTGAGCTTTTTGTAATGATGCATTTCAAGCATAAATTTTACTTGACTGACTGTTCAAATGTCTAAACCACTCTCGTCATCAACAGTAGAATATAGGTAAGTTTCAGGAAAATATCAGTTCCCAACTAAAAAAGGAGCTTTTTGTGACGATGCATTTGAAGCATAAATTTTACTTGACTGACTGTTCAAATGTCTAAACCACTCTAGTCATCAGCAGTAGAATATAGGTAAGTTTCAGGAAAATATCAGTTCCCGACTAAAAGTGAGCTTTTTGTGATGATTCATTTCAAGCATAAATTTTACTTGACTGACTGCTCAAAATGTCTAAACCACTCTAGTCATCAACAGTAGAATATAGGTAAGTTTTGGGAAAATATCAGTTCCCAACTAAAAGTGAGCTTTTTGTGATGATGCATTTCAAGCATCAATTTTACTTGACTGACTGTTCAAATGTCTAAACCACTCTCGTCATCAGCCGTAGAATATAGGTAAGTTTCAGGAAAATATCAGTTCCCAACTAAAATGCCTTTTTGTGCATCAAAGGCTTTGGGATGACCACACCCGCCACCATCGGAGGGAAAGTCTTCCTGATGTTTTACGGCCTTCTAGGCTGCGCCGCCACCATCCTCTTCTTCAATCTCTTTCTGGAGCGGGTCATCACCGTCATCGCCATTGTCCTCAAGTCTTGCCAAGAGCGCCGCCACAACAAGGTTCTTGTCCCCCAAAACGGTCAGCGAGTCGCCGCAAAGTCCAGAGGGGAGGATCTGGCCGGGTGGAAGCCGTCAGTGTACTGCGTCATGCTCATCCTCGGGGCGGCGGCCATGTTGGTGTCCTGCTGCGCTTCCTTTATGTACTCTGTAGCTGAGGGTTGGGGATACCTGGACTCGCTTTACTTCTGCTTCGTGGCTTTCAGCACCATTGGTTTTGGAGATATGGTGAGCAGCCAGCGTCTGGTCTACGAGGGCCACGCCACGGCGGCGTACCAGCTGGGCAACTTCGTGTTCATCCTGACGGGCGTCTGCTGCATCTACTCTCTCTTCAATGTCATCTCAATCGCCATCAAGCAGGTTCTCAACTGGCTCCTGAGGAGACTCGACGCTCCATGTAAATGTTGCTACCCCAGAAGAGGCCGCCCGCATCGGTACCCTCGTCGCAATGTCGTGGCCCCGGGTCACTTGCGAGCCCGAAGGGAACCTTCCATAGAGACAGACGCCGTCAACGAGAGCGAGACTGACGCCGCCGGGCGCAGGATGTCTGGCGAGATGATCTCCATGAGAGACTTTCTAGCGGCAAATAAGGTGAGAGCGTCTAGTCTAATGCAATCACATGTGCTCCTACAAGCACCATGTTCAATTCCTGCCCTGACTAATTCCATTAAACTGCTCTCATGCGAGGCATCACCGACACCGACTCCATAATCGAGTTTCCCTGCAATCGTTACTGCAGTCACATGATTGAATTATGACTGCACGGTGGATGAGTGGTTAGTGTGCGGACCTCGCAGCTAGGAGACCATGGTTCAATTCCACCCTCGGCCATCTCTGTGTGGAGTTTGCATGTTCTCCCCGTGCATGCGTGGGTTTTTTCCGGGTACTCCTAAAAACATGCTAGGTTAATTAGCGACTCCAAATTGTCCATAGGTATGAATATGAGTGTGAATGGTTGTTTGTCTATATGTGCCCTGTGATTGGATGGCCACCAGTCCAGGGTGTACCCCGCCTGTCGCCCGAAGACAGCTGGGATAGGCTCCAGCACCCCACACGACGCTTGTGAGGATAAGCCGTAGAAAATGAATTACACAAACTCAATAACAGCCTTCCTCACGGTGCAACAAAATAACACATCACTACTACTACTACTATTATGATGGTAATAAACAACAATTTAGCACCAACAACAACAACAACATGTAAAATTCACTTTTATTCACAAGCACCCACAAGGCATGCTGGGTAGTCAGTGCCAACTCCCCTCTAACCCATTCATTCATTCATTCATTTTCGACCGCTTATCCTCACGAGGGTCGTGGGGGTGCTGGAAAACCTATGGTCATTAAATGGAAGAACAGCCTTACTCACGGTGCAACAAAATAACACATCACTATTACTACTATTGTGATGATGGTAATAAACAACAATTAAGTACTAACAACAACAACAACATGTAAAATTCACTTTTATTCACAAGTGCCCACAAGGCATGCTGGGTAGTCAGTGCCAACTCCCCTCTAACCCATTCATTCATTCATTCATTTTCGACCGCTTATCCTCACGAGGGTCGTGGGGGTGCTGGAAAACCTATGGTCATTAAATGGAAGAACAGCCTTACTCACGGTGCAACAAAATAACACATCACTATTACTACTATTATGATGATGGTAATAAACAACAATTAAGTACTAACAACAACAACAACATGTAAAATTCACTTTTATTCACAAGCGCCCACAAGGCATGCTGGGTAGTCAGTGCCAACTCCCCTCTAACCCGTTCATTCATTCATTCATTTTCGACCGCTTATCCTCACGAGGGTCGTGGGGGTGCTGGAAAACCTATGGTCATTAAATGGAAGAACAGCCTTACTCACGGTGCAACAAAATAACACATCACTATTACTACTATTATGATGATGGTAATAAACAACAATTAAGTACTAACAACAACAACAACAACATGTAAAATTCACTTTTATTCACAAGCGCCCACAAGGCATGCTGGGTAGTCAGTGCCAACTCCCCTCTAACCCGTTCATTCATTCATTCATTTTCTACCGCTTATCCTCATTATAGTCGGGGGGAGCTGTCTTTGAGTTAGAGGCGGGGTACACCCTGGACTGGTGGCCAGCCAATCACAGGGCACATATAGACAAACAACCATTCACACTCACATTCATACCTATGGAGTCGCTAATTAACCTAGCATGTTTTTGAAATGTGCGGAGAAAACCCACGCATGCACGGAGAGAACACGCAAACTCCACACAGAGATGGCAAAGGGTGGAATTGAACCCTGGTCTCCTAGCTGTGAGGTCTGCGCGCTAACCACTCAACCGCCGTGCAGCCTTTCGACAGCACTTCCAGACCCTCAGAGGTGTCATCTGATTTTCTACATTTCCATAAATGATACACGGCGTCTCAGATAAGAGGAACAGGCAGTGCGAGCCGCTGGATGTCTAATCAGTCACCGGGTGATTACTTTAAATTGAAACGGAAACTAAAGATTCAATCTGATGCTTGATGATCTCTTTGAATAATTAGCTTGTGTGTGTGAACGGTATTTGTTACTGCGAAACAATGCTTTATTTTACCTATTTATCTTATGAAAATAAAGACTAATTAGTTGTAATTAATAATTAATTTATGTTATTATCAAACATGATTGATTTTATATAACACTACAAGTCCCACAAAGCACTGCTATAGCTAGCATGTCAAGCTAGCCGAACCCCGCTGCTCTTTCTTGTTTTACTCGTTAATTAACTCTTGTAAATGTTTGAAATCAAGTTTATGTGGTAGTTTTATGACACAAATGTGCGGTTTAGCTTACCAGTTTGAAACAAATTCTATTTCTTTGTTTTGTTTTTTTAAGCTGTGTAGCAAGTTTGCTAGCGGCTATTCTAGCTAGTGTGAATCTGAAACTTAGCAATGTTCTACTGCTGATTACTAAAGAATATAAAAAGGTAGAAACAAAGTTTTTTTTTCTGATGAAATATGAGAGTCTAATCTTTCATTTGGTAGGTTCCACGTTGATATAGACATATAAAACAATATTCTGTGTGCCTTGAAAAATCTGTCAAAATCATCTAAAATGGCCGCTACTGAAAGGGTTGAATATGGTGATTTAATTAGTTAAGAATGGTGCGTCTTTTCCCACAATACGTGTCTTCATGTGCTCTGCCATTGGCTGCCAACCAGTCCAGACAGCTGGGATAGGCTCCAGCATACCCCTGCTACCCTAATGAATATAAGCAGCACCCAATATACCCAATATAGTAGCTTTAATAAAAGGGGGAAAAGGCTGCAAACATGTTCTGCGGGGTGGGGGGGCGGACAGGTTTTAGCTAGGTGTGGGTTATTACCGCAAAAGTAATTTTGGTTCGGAATTATTGTGACTACGGAGATAATTTAAACCTGTAATAAAATCCTGTTGTTTTGGCGATCAAGTTTGGTGCTTGTGTGTCTCACCGAACAATACAGTGACATTACTGATAAATGATTCTTCTGATAGTTGTATTTTATGATTCATGAATCTACCAAAGTATGAAGTTCACAGGAATGGAGAATGGAAGTGCTGTTGGTAACCTAGCAACAATCAGACCCAATTAGTCCTCTGCCAATAAGGATGCCCCAGTGGGCACAGACTCTCCACCAAACACATTTGCTCTATTCTGTCCAAAAAAAAAAGAAGAAACATAATTTTCTTGTCATTTTTGTTCATTTAACTAAAACAAACAAGCGACATCAGACCTTCCATCTGTTCAACAACACAAGACCCGACTCATCTGTTGTCTCGTCTACCTTCCGCCGCAGGTCAACTTGGCAATCATGCAGAAACAGCTCTCCGAGATGGCGATCGGGCACCCACGCCAACCCGGCTCTACTTCACGTCAAAACGGTTTCTCTGAGGGTGTCGGGGCCCTCGGTATTATGAACAACCGGCTGGCAGAGACCAGCGTGGACAGATAAGAGGAAGACTACTCAAAAGGATGGGAAAACAAGATTCCCCCCCCTGGAGAGTTCAATGTATGGACTTTAGTGTATTTTCCGGTATGAATGATGCATGACAAGTGTGCTGGAATCTTACATGTTCATCTCCGGTGGAATTCAGTTGCTATGGTGATGAAGAAGCCTGCCTTTTTTTTTCCTCTTGCTTCCCAGCTTTAAATGCTTCTGTGCCATAGGCGACACAGCCAACTTCCACTTCACTGAATAAATACTGGACAGTATCACATGTCGTTCTGGATGGTCACATGGATACAGAAAAAAACTCCAATAAACTGGCTTTTTTTTATTATGTGTGTTTTTGGGTGTCACTTTGATGCTTTTTACCTATTCAATGTATGCTACAATACAGGGAAACATGGCCGCTATTGCATAAAACAGTGATTCCTGTGACCCGGATCGCCTCCAAAATGTAATCGGTTCTTCCAGATCCCGTTTCCGACAATTGCTGAAAATTTGATCCGAATCCATTTTGAATTTTTCAAGTTATTTTGACAACAAACAAACAGACAGAGGTAAAAACACAACCTATGCCAAGCAATGCATTTATATTTCAACTTTATTCATAAATAATATTTGTAAATGTTATTTTTGTTATGTTATGAATTTTATTTTTTGATCATTTTTATTATTTGAATTTTCCCTAAGCGACATTTTGTTTTGTTTAGCTTTTTTAAAAAAAAAAAATTAACTCTATGCAACCAAAATTACATTATTTTTCCTCAAAATATTTACAGTTTATTCTTCTAAAATAAAATAATTTTAATACAACAATTTTTTTTTAATATTTTGACTTTATTCTCCGAAAAATTGCAGCTTTTTTTGTAGTTTTTTTTGTTAAATCATATTTTAATCATGTGCTGTGAGTCAACCATTTGAACTTTCCTGATGTAAACTCTCTCCTCAAAACGATAAATTTATTCCCCACAATATTTTGACTTTATTCTCATAACAAATAATCATAATCTGCAACTTAAGGAGAAGTGAGGCATGTGGATAAGGTGATATAGCACAACGCCGTGACATTTTCTCACCCAGATGTTCCTGCCGTTGGGTGTCATTATCTCATTTTAGCTCAGGTGTATGTGTGTGAGTGTGAGTGTGTGTGTTAGAGTGTGTGTGAGAGATTGTGTGTGTGAAGGATGTGGATTCACAGCCCCGAGGACAGAAAATTAAAAAAAGACTGATAGAATTCATTAAATTGCTTTAAAAGTTTTCTTTTGTTTTGATTTGTTTTTCAGCACCTGTTAAGCCATGTTGTCCTAAACATTGTAGTAGTTTATATTTTTAATTATTCCCAGCATTTCATATACCAAAAATAATGTATTTTTGTTATAAAATTGTTTCTTCCAAGCAACATTAAGACAAAATACTATAGAAGACATCATGCAATTATGCCTCCTAGTGGCTGTAAGATGAGATACATCTATAAAAAAAGTGACAAATCAGCTCTACAGTCCAAGCCATGCATAACTACTACAATGGCATTTAATTGGGGTGTGCAGTGGAAAAAGTGGAAAAAAAGTGGAAAATATAATGTAATAAAATCTGTATAATCAAATATTGCAAGTAAGTAAGGGAGGATCAACTTTTTCAAAAACAAACTCCATTAAAAAAAACTGGCAATGGTGATTTACTTCATTTTAAGGTTAGTTCAAGGACATGCGTTACAAAACGGTGAGCAGATTTCTAAACCAAAAGTGTGCCAATCAGATTCAAATCTGATTGAAAAAGTCACGTCAAATTTAATGATAGTTACGGACATAAAAATATCGCATAAAACACAAATATTATAAACATTTCTTAAAGTATGGACACAGCATGAAAACAGTAAAAACTGCATGTGTCTGCGATTCTTTTTTTTTTAAGTAACAGTAACGCCCCTCTCCAGACGAAAGGGGGCGGTAACGAGCTTATACGTGACAGTCAACGTCATACGAAGATGAAGCCAGCCTGCGGTGGCACCGTGACGTCACTCCAGAGCGACGACAAACAATGGTAAGTGAGCAAGCAATTTTCTCTCCGCACTTAATATTTAGTATACCAAAACATTTTATTGCCTCAAATCGGGCAAAAAAAGCTACTCGTATCCTTATCTTAACTATATTGTTTCGTGAGGGGGGAAAAACGGCCATTCGCCGTTCATACAAAAAGCACTACATTAAAATACAATGTAGCCTTTTAGCCCATGATGGTGCGCAGCGTTAGCTTTACTGTCATCTTTTTCTGTCACGGATGCCGGTTGTACAGCATTTATTATAAGTAAAATATAAACGTTCTAGAAGATTAAGTTATATATTATGTGTGTCGGAGCATTTGACTTGGATTAGCTAACGGGACTGAGCGCTATGTGAAGGTAGCTAGCTCCGTCATTCAAAGTTATAAATACAAACCTACATGAGAATGTTCCATATAACAAACATACGACTGCCAGTTTTAGTAACATTTGTGTGACATGTCAAGGGTCAAAGCCAGAGCGGGGGCCACGGTCCAGGAGGAGGCAAGAAGGATGACAAGGTAAGATGAACATAGCTAATGCTAGCTTGTTTTGCTAATATCAATACTATAGGTGAAAAGATTGTCAGTATGATACAAAACATTGGTATGATCAGAGGCTACTATGCTTGATTGCATATAAGTTATGTTTTCACTGCAATAATTAGACTGCTAATGTTCTACTTTTTTAGGATAAGAAAAAGAAATATGAACCCCCGATTCCTACCAGAGTTGGCAAGAAAAAGAAGAAGACAAAAGGACCAGATGCTGCCAGTAAACTACCTTTGGGTAAGCAACTTTAAAATACATTTTTGATCAGTTCATATACATGTTTACCTCAATAAACCATTGAAAAGTCCATGTATTGTTGTAGTTCTGTTCAAATGGTGGACTATTACATTCTATAGATTCACTAAAGAATGTAATTTTTTTTTATGATTATAACTCCAGACTAATAAAACCCCCAAATTCAATATCTCTGTAATAATATTTCATGTTCTCATCAGCACTGCAGAGCATTCCGTTGGTACTTTACTCTGAAATCAAATAACTTTTGCATTTCAGATGTAAACAAACATCAAGTTAATCATCAATTGTGATTAATATCGACACAGTAATTTTTGATTTATGTTTTCAGTCACCCCTCACACTCAATGTCGCCTGAAGCTCCTGAAGCAGGAGCGGATTAAAGACTATCTCCTAATGGAGGAGGAGTTTATCCGAAACCAGGAGCAGATGAAACCCTTGGAAGAAAAACAGGAGGTCAGCCTTTCTGATGATTAGTACTATGGCCATGAACTAAAACTAGCAGCTACACGTTAGGTGTCAAAAAGTCATGTGATCGACATCAACCGGTTACTTTCACAGGAGGAGAGGTCCAAAGTGGACGACCTGCGAGGGACCCCCATGTCTGTGGGCACTCTGGAAGAGATCATTGATGACAACCACGCTATTGTATCCACCTCAGTTGGATCAGAGCATTATGTCAGCATCTTATCCTTTGTGGATAAAGATCTACTGGAGCCGGGTTGCTCAGTCCTGCTCAACCATAAGGTATGCTGCCTTCACAACACAAGTCATATAGCCGCCGAATGTATTGTTTTATCCCACAGGTCCACGCCGTTATCGGAGTGTTAATGGATGACACTGATCCTTTGGTGACTGTCATGAAAGTGGAGAAAGCCCCGCAGGAAACCTATGCTGATATTGGCGGACTGGACAATCAGATCCAGGAGATAAAGGTATGGAGAAGTCAAAAATATAAATAGTCAAACTTTGAGATGCCCATAAAATGTCTATTCTGACAAAAGACACAAATGTCACCTTCAAGGTGCAACCATAAATAATACTAATGGAGGACACAATGTTACTGTACCACAGACTAATTATTGTCTGGCTCGCTTTAGGAGTCAGTGGAGCTGCCTCTCACACATCCAGAGTATTATGAAGAGATGGGCATAAAGCCCCCCAAAGGTGTCATTCTCTATGGACCTCCTGGCACAGGTGAGCATACAGTAATAGAGTACAGAAATACTACAGTTAGCGATAACACTGCTATTACTTTGCACCAGGTAAGACACTGCTAGCCAAGGCCGTAGCCAATCAGACATCTGCCACCTTCCTGCGCGTGGTGGGCTCAGAGCTCATTCAGAAGTACCTTGGAGATGGGCCCAAGCTGGTCCGAGAGCTCTTCCGAGTGGCAGAGGAACACGCGCCTTCCATCGTCTTCATCGACGAGATCGACGCCATCGGGACCAAGAGGTACATGGTGGATGTTGTTTTTTTTTTTTTTTGTTGTTGTTGGCGATCTACGTAGCTTATGTTCTCCTCACGCAGGTATGACTCCAACTCTGGTGGCGAGAGGGAGATCCAGAGAACCATGTTGGAGCTCCTCAACCAGTTGGACGGCTTCGACTCGAGGGGTGACGTCAAAGTTATCATGGCTACCAATCGGATAGAAACTTTGGATCCTGCCCTCATCAGACCTGGTCCGACTCAACTCCTACTTTTACGTGATATTCCCTCCGCTGTACTCAAGGCTTTTTTTTTTTTTTTCCTCAACAGGAAGAATTGATCGTAAGATTGAGTTTCCCTTACCTGACGAGAAGACCAAGCGGAGGATCTTTCAGATTCACACGAGCCGCATGACGGTGGCGGATGATGTCACCCTCGATGACCTCATTCTGGCCAAGGACGACCTATCAGGAGCAGACATTAAGGTGAGGGGGAAGCGTATCAATTTCAAAAATGAAAGGATGCAAGAGACACTTTATTCCACATGTTTATATTAAATTCCCATACATAACTTTCCCCCAATCAAATTTTCTAAAAAATTTGTTTCCCATTATGACTTAAAAAAATTTACTCTGTGCTACTAAAATACCATTATTTGTCCTCAAAAAGTCTATTTTCATATAATTACACACTCTACTCAGTTCCCAGTGACTGTATACTGCATTTGTATGTTTCAGTTCAAACTTTCAGAGTTGTCTGTACTGCCCTCTAGTGGCCGAGAATAGCACACACATATAGTTGGTTAGCTATTGAGCAACCCCACTCCTTTTTTGGACTACACTCGCTGCAGCACTTATGTCTTCGTCTCTCCTTGTGCCCTGCAGGCCATCTGCACAGAGGCAGGCCTCATGGCTTTGCGGGAACGCCGCATGAAAGTCACCAACGAGGACTTTAAGAAGTCCAAGGAAAATGTCTTGTACAAGAAGCAGGAAGGCACACCGGAGGGGCTTTACCTGTAACTATTTGTTTTTGTTCTTTTTTGGGTTCCCCCTCCCCCAATTTCACCTTCCTACATCCATCACAGTGTGGAAAAAAAGTGGGGACGGGGCTGCAGCTGAGTTGTCTCCATTACAGAGTGCTTTTTTGATATATTTTGTGCATGTCAGGCTTATCCACTCTGTTTAGGTTCCATGTTGAAGAAATGAATAAAAATGATTGAATATCTCTAAACTCAATCTAGTGTATTTAAGTCATTCCAAAAAAAAAAAAAAAAACAGACATAAATAACGTGCTTGACTTTCTTAGAACTCCCACACACGACACCTACATAGATGCATAGAAATAAAATCCAGTGCTCACAGAAATACCATTTCTTTTGGACATTCCATCTGCGTTCCGAGTAAATGAAATTGAGTTTTAGTACGCTCCAATACCATTATATCAAATGCAAGAGTGCACTCCTCGCTGGAATCTGCTGTCGTACTTTAATCAGCAGTTAAATTATTACAGCATGGATAAGTAAATCCAGCTAAGCTGCCCCGTCTGACACACGGTGCAACAAAACAGCAGCGCTGATTTAATTCCTCTCCATGTGGAGCCACGTGTCTTATCACCGTGCTCAGCAAAAACAGCTTCCATGCAGCAAGCATCTCCTCTCCAGAAACTCTATTAAATCAGTCCATTTCAACTGCACGTCGCAGCACATTTAGCAAATGGAAGCAAAAAAAAAAAAAAAAACATGGCGTGGATGGATGTGTGTTGTAATGAAGCGTCCGCCCTGTCAACCCCAGGCAACTGGGTTGGATTCTTCCAGATGCGGGACGGGGCGAACTGTGGTGTGGGCTTCCTCTGAAATGTCACATCCACATGCTCATTCATTCATGATGCATACACATTGTGCTCCGCTTGTTAACTTGAAATGTGACAACGCCAGGGAATAGGCACACCACATCGCTTCAAGAATTACATGTCCTGTTTTTTTTTTTTTTTTAACAGCGCCCTTAACTCGTTCACTTGCACCCTGCTACTGATTCACGAGTACCCGAAGAAGACTCAAATTTCACTGACTCACGGAGACAAGTTTTGTTAACTCACAAGTGTGAAACGAAGACTCGAGTTTCACTGACTCATGGGTGCTCAACAAAAGCTCGAGTTTCACTGACTCACGGGTGCTCAACAAAGACTCAAATTTATCTGACTCACGGTTGCTTGACGAAAGACTCAAGCTCCACTAACTCACGTTTGCAGGACAAAGACTCGCGTTTCACTGACTCACGGGTGCTTGATGTAGACTAGAGTTTCATTGATTCACGGGTACTCGACAAAGACTCAAGTTTAACTAGCTCACGGGTGCTCGGCAAAGACTTTGGGTTTCTCTGACTCATGGGTGCCGAACGGAGACAAGTTTTACTGACTCATGAGTGCGAGACGAAAACCCATGTTTCACTGATTCAGTTGCTCAATAATAGAACTGACTCACGAACGCTTGAAGACTCGACTTTCTTTGACTCACGGGTGCTTGATTTAGACTAGAGTTTCATTCATTCAAGGGTACTTGACAAAGACTCAAGTTTGGGTTTCTATGACTCATGGGTGCCGAACGGAGACAAGTTTTACTGACTCATGAGTGCGCGACGAAGACCCATGTTTCACTGATTCAGTTGCTCAATAATAGAACTCACTCACGAACGCTCGAAGACTCGACTTTCTCTGACTTACGGGTGCTTGATGAAGAATCCAGTTCCACTTTCTCAATTGCTAGAACAAGACTCGAGTTTCACTGATTCACGGGTGCCAATGGATACTTTCACTGACTCATGGTTAGAGTATAGTATAGGATTGTTTGCTTTTATTTTTCACTATTTTGTGCAGATTACTGTGTGTAATAAAAGGGAATAAGCGAATCGTTTTATGTTCTGATAATAATCAAGATCAACAAATTAAAGTCAAAATCACAAGACCAAAAACACTAACTTTTGTCGGATCGATATCGTAATTTGCAGTCTCGACCATCTCTGTTAAAAAGTCATTCTGCTTTCTGGCCACTGGATGGCGCTTCTGAGCAAGGTCCTTGCTTCCAAATAATTCCCACTCCAACAGTTAGTATTGAGAGCAATATGTCAACACTGTCTTACTACACTTCCACATTTTGCTTCGTCATTCATACTTTTTTTTGTCTTTTCACTTATAAGTGAACAAGAATATAAGAAGCAAAGTCGTTAAAGTCATCACACTGGCAAGAGGTTAAAATAAGCAACCCTGCAATGCCGATAATAAAGTGTACATTTCATGTGGGCCTGACACACTAGCGCTAGCTAACAGTAAATCTGCCTTCTGCTCGTATCAGTGGAGAAAAAAAATGTTACGTTTTATATCTGTCCTCATAATGTCACACGATGAGAAAATAAAGCTCTTTGCAGTCCGTTGCTGAACGGTACATTACTTTTCAAATTTCCTAAATTTATGTTTATTATATTCCCATCAAGCGCCACTGCCTGGTGCAATGCAGGTCCCGTGTATCCAATCAGAGAAGGCGACACATTGAGTATAATATTGCGGGTCTAATGTAGCCAATCAGAAACGACTTCACACAACCAATTCTCCAGTGTCAACCGTAATACTCCCTATACACGCGGAATCCTTCCGCAGAAGTAAACTAGTGCTGTTGCAAGTGTTTGCTGGTGTGTGTCTTTAAAAAAAAAATAAAAGCGATTTGGCATTTTGTTTTTTTTTTATGTTTATGTATATTTGTTATAAAGATTTGTGTTTTTTGTGTTATGTTCTATAATTTAAAGTGTCTCTTTATAGAGTTGTGTAATTTTACAGTAATGACACGATTGTTTCCCGACAAAGCAACAGGTTGCATTTATTTTAAATAAAGATGATGTGCATTTGTGCTTTTATAATGAACAAGTAGCTTTTTTCGGTGTGCACTGTAAAAAAAAAAAGCAGGAAAATGTGCAAAAATGACATTATAATTTAATATTGAACTACCGCATTGTTACTGCTGATGATAATGATGGTGATGCACGCATTATTTCTGACTATACATTAATTAATTAAAAAAAAGGGAAATAATATTTTATATAGAGTTCTGTAGTAAAAGAAATAGAATATTCCGACTGTGAAACTGCACTGAAGTAAAACCAGGAAGTGAAGTGATGAAGGGCTCTAGGCGGAGGGATACACGGACAATCCCCCCCTTCTGGTAGCGGCAATATACACGGCGTTCACCCGCCAGTGGAGCTCCATCTAACGGACGAGCACATTCCTGGTCAGCCTCCACACACCGACAAGCACACAATCCATCCGACATGGTATGTATTGTCCTTTATTCTCTTTTTATTTACTTTTTTAAAAATAACTCAACCCAGCATCTTGTCGCTAAATCGTGTAAAAAGATGATTTCTCGCGCCAACCGGGTTATTATTATTCATATGCGGAGAGGAAAACGCCCGCGAAGCGCGTTTAAATATGCAGAGTGAGCTTATTAATGTGAAAACATTCCGTTATGAATTAATATCAATTTTCATTGCTGTTGGAGAAGAAATTTACTGTTTTAAAACCGCATTTCCTCACAACTGCGCAATGGAACCGTGCATTTATGCGCCTCAATGGGGAAGAAAGCGGCTGCATTTCCCGCTGAATATTACTATGATTATTCAATTATTATTATTGCGGTATAATATGTGCATAAAATTCCATTTCCCAATCCGCCTAAGGAGCGCAGGCGCATTGGGACGCCTACCTTTGCCGCTATTACAGGCACACGCTGACATTCTTCTCTTTTAGGACATGCAGGAAGTGTGGGAGATGGTCCTCTTACTCCGTGGATCTTTGCCCACCAGTGCCTGTTCGATTTCCTTTCCAGGGTCTGTTTAATGAGATGGAACATGCAAGACAATGTTAGAACTGCATTGCAGCCTGCTGGGGCTATTTTTGGTTGATATTTTTGTCAATTATTCACATTTATTGACGTAGCCTTTGTGCAAATATTAGTAAAAAGCTCTTATTTTGGCATTTTTACTCTTATGACATGATTGGTTGCTGCTTTGAAACATTAAAATATATATTTATTTTATTTTAGCTACAGAAATGCATTGCAAAAAGGCGATAAAGGCGTATGCTAACATTTGTAAGTCGTGAATAAATCAACACAAGGCCTCCTTTATGTTGTTGTTATAAAATAGTATCTACTGCTCCGTTATTAAACAAGCAGTGTTATTAAAGACATGCTTGGGAGCTCAATAACGACCCAAGAGATGCAAGGCGTCCCTCCGCTGTTGCGATCAGATGTCCTGTTCAAGTTATTGGCTGCAATGCAGCACAGTAGTTGACGCGGGAATTGTTTTATTTCCTGCCTCCCTTTTAAAAAAAAAAAAAAAAAAAAAAAAAAAGTTGAAGCCCCTTATCTGCATCGGTACACCCACCGGAGTGTAAACAGCCCCCTTACCCCTCCCCTCACTTCAATGCGGTGCAAGTATTGACCACGCGAAGCCCCGATCTCATTACTGCTCTGCTCTTGTTTCCCGATGCATGTTTTGTAACTTGAAGGACATCTGATCCGCAATGAATAATTGACACGCTTTGGCGGACAACACCTTGTTCCCAGTTACTTGGAGTGAGTGGTGCGGAGGAGTACCCGGCCACCTACGGCCAAACCGAGGCCATATGGTGGACCAGCCTTGTCCCGCAGGGTGTCGGGAAGTTGGTGTTGTTTACAACCATCCTGTCTCCACCGCGCCTCTAGACTCTTGCTTTGTGTATTGTTGAGCCCATACAAAAGAGATAGTGTGTGTGTGGGGTCACGCTGACGGTGTCCAAGTGAATGGAGTGTTGTGTGTTTGCGTGTCACGCCCATCTGCCGGACCGACAGCTGGTTTTTGCACATTTCGGTTGGTGAATAATGTGACTCATGTTCATAAAACTGATTCATTTATACCGTTTTGACTTAACCGTCCGAAAGCGTGAGTGGATCCCCTGGCCTAGTGAACTACCTCATATGCCTGCTGCGGTCCCGGCTGCCCAGGCAACAGTGGGTGTGGCTGACCCACTCGTGCCAACGAAGACACAAAACTGCAATCAGGTCTTATGGATTGTGAATCACGGGGAGTTTCCTCGGAGCAGTACGTGAATGGGAAAAAGACGGGAAGTGTCCAAAAGAGGAGTTGCTGTGGGCTGAGGTCCAAAAAAGAAAGAAGCAGGACCAAAAAAAAAAAAAAAAAAAGGGAATAGAGGCTAGTTGTCGGCCTGCTGCTGCAGCACTTGAGTCCCTGACAGCTTGGACCTAATCCAAGGGAGGAGATCCATAGCAGTGACTCACCAAAACCGCACACCCTGTCCACTCAGGGAGACGGTGGGTGGCCGGAGAAGCGGGAGCAGCGATACATGATGACAAAAGGGAAGGACCTTCAAATGGGAACATTCCCTTTTTGGAAACTAACCCACATTTCTTGGTGGGGGGGGAGAAAAAAAAAATCACACAAAAACTGCAAATCACCCAGGACATAAAGTATTTGTCATAAATATCTAAAAGGGAATTATTTTTGGACTTTTTTCCAAAGTGTCGATTTGGTCCCATTATCGGAAAAATAAAATAATTTACAAGCTAAAAATTCCGACTTGCAAGTTTTCCCATTTCATGTCAACTCAGTGGGGTTCACTGACTCAGGGGTGCCCAACCATCTTCAGCGTAGTATTGGCTAATATAAAAAGTGTGCTGCTAACCATAGAACAGAACAAAACATCTAAATTGGAGAATATTCTAAAAGTTGAAGAATAGAATTTACACGGTGAGTCGAATATGAAAATAGTTGATTAATTGGACAGTCGATTAATTGTTGCAGCCTCTAAAAAAAAAGTCGACTGTCTACTGTATCGATAAAAGAATCCAATTTACAAGGTAACGGCTACAACTTAGGTTAATTAGCGACTCCAAATTGTCCATAGTTATGAATGAGAGTGTGAATGGTTGTTTGTCTATATGTGCCCTGTGATTGGCTGGTGACCAGTTCAGGGTGTACGCTGCCTAAATCAGCTGGGATAGGCTCCAGCATACCCTTGGTAGGATAAGCAGACGTATGGAAGTAAAGAGGCTAACATGCTAACATGCATACAGTATGTGGTACATTTGTAATACATCAAAGTTAACGGTGATGACGCCAATTAGTTTTTTAGTTAATGATTAATGCATAATGTTGAGTTGAAACAACTCGAATAGATCATGTGGCCTTGTAGCTTCCATAATAACATGAAAAAGCAGCTCATTAATACATACAAGACACGCCAGAAAGACCGAGATCATTAGCTAAGATGAGCATATTGACATTTCCTTTTGTCACACTACAAATAGAGGCAGGAAGGAAGCAGAAAAGCGAGCCGTGTTATTTGCCGGAGAGGTTATTGAATTATGTCGGCTAATCTTATGAGTGCTGCCGAGGTTATTCACCATTCCCTGGCTGGCTCTATCGATTCATCCGGCGTTTGCTACTCAAGTCATGAGGAGAGGCATTTTGTTTTCTGCATAGCTGAGTTAAAAGGTCAGCTTGGAGGAGTGTGTCATGTGGAGAGCGGCTGAATTACATAGAATTTAACAGTACCCCCCCCCTCCCCTTCAATTATGTGAGACAGACGCGAGAAAGACAATAATTCCATTCAATCTGAATTGGTCTGAATAATCGCTAAACATAGCAACTATGATCCCTCGTGCTACATCTTCTTATTCTCTGGCAGAACAAGTGCAAATGAGGTACAATGACATCTACTGTCCAGACTCGGCAGTCCCATTACAATGTGTTTATGAGCGAGGGCAAACAGATATGGAAATGGATGTACGGGAAGTTCTGAACACCTGTTTCCACAAATATAGAGCAACACCCCTCATCTGAAGCCATGTTGTTCTGCAGAACACTAACCAGTGGAATCAACAGCACCTCTGCTGGTTGCAGCCAAGTAGTGCACCCAGTTTTGCTTTAGTTCCATTGGGGCAATTATTTAACGCAAAATGTTATCATATAATTATTCCCAGTTTAAGCTTATTTCAGTTATTTCTTGGAATCTTAACAGATTTAAATTACCGGCAAGATATACACAAATAGCTCCGACCACGGTTGTTTTTCCACCACTCTGGGATGCAGCGATGACCTCAACGTGTGGCTATATCCGGAGCTAATTTGCAGGTGCAAACATTTAAGTGCACCAATCGGCTGTGGGAATTGGCTCGGAGGCATAACTTGGCAAATGTGACTAATTCACTGGAACCATGGGAATGGAAAGTTTTGGTGTTCAGGAAAAATGTCATTCAAAGGTGCGTTTGTTTGTTTGCGTGTGGGCATCTGCCACTTTCACTTGTGTTCCTTTTTTTGCCGGGCACACAAGTTATGTCAGTGTGGTGCGTCAACAACAATTGTTTTCTAACGCAGGCAGTTATCAAGCCTACCAGCAAGCATCGTTGGTCCCCGGTGATCGGAATATAGAAAACACTCCCATGCCGATTATGTCCTGAAACAACCCTGTGTGTGTTGTCTCTCTCGACAGCATTGCCATTTTAGTACCGTGCTGTGTTTTCTCCTTTGTGGCTACACTCTGCTTTTTCAAATATGATATCCCATCTCTGAAAAAGTCGTTCAAACTTGGACCAAAACCGGTGTATGATATATATCACAATATTTTCAAGTTTTGCCAAAAGTCGAAGCCAACTACGCGTGCAAAGTTTCATTAAAATGTCAACAATCTTATAGAACAATAGCCGCTGAAAGTCGAAGACTCGACTTTCACCGACTCATGGGTGCTCAACGAAGACTCAAGTTTCACTGACTCATTGATACTCGACAAAGTTTTGAGATTCGTTGACTCACAGGTGTTTGACGGGGACTTGAGTTTCACTGATTCACGGGTGCTCGGATACTCAAGTTTCATTGACTCACAGGAGCTTGACAGAGACTTTAGTTTCTCTGACTCGGGTACTAGACCGAGTTTCACTGACTCAGGGGTACGAGACTGAGACTCGAGTTTCACTGACTCAGGGGTACTAGAGTGAGACTCGAGTTTCACTGACTCGGGTACTAGACTGAGACTCGAGTTTTACTGACTCAGGGTCACTAGACGGAGACTCAAGTTTCACTGACTCAGGGGTAGGAGACAGACTTGAGTTTCACTGACTTAGGGGTACTAGACTGAGACTCGAGTTTCACTGACTCAGGGTTACTAGACTGAGACTCGAGTTTCACTGACTCAGGGTTACTAGACTGAGACTCGAGTTTCACTGACTCAGGGGTACTAGACTGAGACTTGAGTTCTACCGACTTAGGGGTACTAGACTGAGACTCAAGTTTTACTGATTCACTGGTGCTCGACGGAGACTCGAGTTTTACTGACTCAGGGTTACTAGACTGAGACTTGAGTTTCACTGACTCAGGTACTAGACTGAGACTTGAGTTTCACTGACTCAGGGGTACTAGACTGAGACTCGAGTTTCACTGACTCAGGGGTACTAGACTGAGACTTGAGTTCTACCGACTTAGGGGTACTAGACTGAGACTTGAGTTTCACTGACTCAGGTACTAGACTGAGACTTGAGTTCTACCGACTTAGGGGTACTAGACTGAGACTCAAGTTTTACTGATTCACTGGTGCTCGACGGAGACTCGAGTTTTACTAACTCAGGGTTACTAGACTGAGACTTGAGTTTCACTGACTCAGGTACTAGACTGAGACTTGAGTTCTACCGACTTAGGGGTACTAGACTGAGACTCAAGTTTTACTGATTCACTGGTGCTCGACGGAGACTCGAGTTTTACTAACTCAGGGTTACTAGACTGAGACTTGAGTTCTACCGACTTAGGGGTACTAGACTGAGACTCAAGTTTTACTGATTCACTGGTGCTCGACGGAGACTCGAGTTTCACTGACTCAGGGGTACTAGACTGAGACTCGAGTTTCACTGACTCAGGGGTACTAGACTGAGACTTGAGTTCTACCGACTTAGGGGTACTAGACTGAGACTCAAGTTTTACTGATTCACTGGTGCTCGACGGAGACTCGAGTTTTACTGACTCAGAGTTAGTAGACTGAGACTTGAGTTTCACTGACTCGGGTACTAGACTGAGACTTGAGTTTTGACAGAGACGAGCTCCATTACCTCAAGGGTACTTGACTGAAAGTTTCACTAACTCAATGGTGAACGACGGAGATCGAGTTTCACTGATTAACAAGACCTCAAGGAAGATTCAAGTCTCCTTGACTGGTGGGTTCTCGACGAAGACTCGAGCTTCAGTGACTCACGATTTCTAGATGAATACTTTCATTGACAATTTCACTGACAGAACAGACTCAAGTTGAACTGACTCACGGGTGGTGGAAGAAGATTTGCGACTCACTGACTCACGGTTTTTTCAATGAATTTGTTAGTTTCATTGACTCACGGATACTCGAATAGAGAGTCGAGTGTCATTGGCTCACAGGTACAGGCAAAATTGAGTTTCTGTTCAATCGATTTATCGGTTACCATGACACGCCTCCTCACGTGCGTTTGACGAAAACTCGACCAAGATTTGAGTTTCACTGACTTGGTGGTGCTTGAAAAAACGTTCGACTGACTCACAAATACTCGGGTTACAGTTCAGCCGTAAAAAAAGAATGGCGTTTCCCCATCACTGCAAGACTTCATCGATACCACGTAACGCAGTAGCTTTGGGTGTCCACCAATTATGTTTGATTCCTTGTGATCTTTTTGCATCAGTGAGAAATTTCTTAGCAGTCAAAGCGTGACGAGGAAAATGAAATAGACTCATAATGTCATTAAAACGTGATAAGGATCAAAGCAATTTAACACGGCCTGATCACGCTTTGGTGTAGAAAATCACATTTGTGGAAGGAAAGCACGAGAAACTAAATTATTGATCAAATCCAGTCCATAGACCAGTGGGAGCTCGTTAATTTGGAGTATTGTCATTGGTAAATCTTAGTGCGCCCCACCCCCCATGGGTGTCTGCTATTTGAGGCCCCGGCTCAGAGGCCAACAGAACCCTGAACACTGTCTCCAGTGTTGCAACGCGGGGTTGGTTGGTGGGTGCGGATGATGCGGAATGTGATGACCTGTACGTTTGGGATTTTGGAAAATGTGCGTGCTGAGTAACTTGTTTGTTTGCCACCCGCTCACCCCCCCCCACCCCCCTTCTTTTTCTCCATCCGCAGGCTGACCAACTAACAGAGGAGCAGATTGCAGGTATGAACAACGCCATTTCGTTTTACTCAATGGAGCTTCTCTGTCACAGCCGTTACATAACATGGCTCAGTAACACGGAATGCAATAAAAAAAAAAAAAAAACGGACTTTTTTTACTCCCTTGGGGGAGCATTAGCTTCGCAAAATGATCAGGGATTACGTCAAAGTATTTACAGCAGCTAGTACTAAGACCCACTAAAGTGAAAAACACATTTTTTACAGTTAGTTTCATGATATGCTTGATAAATAAATAATAAGGGATTATGTTCCCAAACTGGATGCTGCATAGTTTTTTTTTTTTTGTTGTTGTTGTTTACCGCCAAACCCCCTCTGTGGCTAATTAGCTTGTGGAAAGGCTCCAAGGTTAAGCCTCAATATTCCCTGTGCTTTATATCCAAAAAAAGAAGCCTTCTTTTCATCCTTTTACACAGTAGCCACGTATACACGGACCTAAATAGTCCAATTCCATTCGGTTTTATTTACCTTTGTATACGAATGAACATATAATGGGATTCCCAGGGGTGGAATATTCCTTTCCCCAATCCGATTGAGGTATCTTGTACCCGCTCAAACGGAAAGTTGTCAGACTGCGTTCTTCTTCGTGGTGTTTTTCTTCTTCTGTTGTTTATTGGCGGTTGGCAAGCAGCTTTCAGTGTGCATTAGCGCCATCTGTGGAACAGAATCTGAACGCTTCTATACACCATTCATAAGTCCAGTTTTATTAAAATAAAGAAAATATATATCTATATAAAACATGTACTCAGCTTAATTATAAAATATTAGCAAGATGGTGTTTACGTTGTTTACGTTTTACTGGGCATGCCCCATTGACTATTCTGGTTATAGCGGCGCATGGAGACACGCGATTGGAATATTCCTTTCCATGTATACCATTGCTTTTTCGGAAAAGTCGTTCGGAAAGAGAAAAACTCCTATTTATGGGGGGAATCTGCTTTTTAACAGTGGATAGTGATGTAATTAACATTTACTTTACTTTCTCCAGAGTTCAAGGAGGCCTTCTCCTTATTCGACAAGGACGGCGATGGCACCATCACCACCAAAGAACTTGGCACCGTCATGAGGTCGCTGGGGCAGAACCCCACAGAGGCGGAGCTTCAGGACATGATCAATGAGGTGGACGCTGACGGTCAGTAAGCCATTTTTTTCCCCCACCCCCCTCGATGCATTTCAAAAGGTGCTGAATCACCAGCATGAATGTAAAATGACGGTAAAAAGGGCACGAAAACGAAGAAAAAGCAGCAGGTATTAGCATTTTGTGTAAGCGCTATTTTATTCGCCCGTGGGTGTGTGACGAGTGCCCACTTGAGCCTTCGAGAATCATCAAGGTTAAGTTGTTATTTCACTCACGCTCGCCATAAAGCCTGCGCTCGGTCGGCAAAGGGGGGGGGGGGGGGGGGGGGTCAGCAATTACCAGTTTCACTTCAATGCGATACACAGCTATGGACTTTGGATTCATGCACTCTTACGCCATCTTAGTTATGAAATTATTCATGCAGTGGTGTTGTTTATTTGCCACCTTCCCGCCGCCCCTTTTTCTGCTAACTGTCCAAGCCGACTGTGTCGCCAGCTTGATTTCCTGACAACGGTGTCGTGTCAGTGCGTGTGCAGTTTAGTCACACACCGTTCAGCTCCATCACAGCTGACCGTGTTGGGAGGGGGGGGGGGTATTCACTCAACACTTATGAGACTTGATAAGTTATATGAGTCATAAAAGAGAATGACATAAAAGGCTAGGGTCTAAAGGTTATACTCTTCCGTCTCCACTGACTTCAGTGCCTAATGTCGTTGCTGTTACACAACTGAAGACACAAAAGAGGAGGCAGTCGGCATTAGCCGTTACCTCGGAAAACATTCTCAGAAGAATTTAGTAGCAATTCATATGATTGATGGCTTAGTGAGTAAAATATCCATTAATTATATTTATCAATGCAATACATCATTAGCCAATTTTGCTCTGTGATTGGCTGGCAACCAGTCCAGGGTGTACCCCCGCCTCAGCTGGAATCGAGTCAGATGGATGGAATTGAGAAATGAACAGAGCCTGGCATGTACAATAGTCTTACAACAGCCTTATTTTGTTGACGCCACGCTCTTATTTTGAAAGCCTGAAGCGTGTTTTGTGTGTGACAATGTGTCTTGATGGTTAAGGCAGGCCGGTTTGATTACATTAAAGTGGTGAAACACAACACGGTGTAAACTCGTGGTGGGCAAAACCGGATTACGGTTTGTTCAGGAAAAAGATCCGTTCATTTCGGTCAATTGGTCGTTAGCCTGTGATCTCCCCCTGTGCATAAACCCGGTCAGTTGTGTTGAGTCAGTCCGTTCACTCATGCTCACGTTCGTTCAAACTCAACAACGCAACAACACGTAATGACGAGTGGTGTGTCAGTCATGAACGAACAGGTCAAAAGAACTAGTTCTTTTTTGTGAACGGAATGAACGAGGTCACTGACAGTGTCGGTAAATCTCTCGGTCTTTCAGTCAGCCGTGTCGAGTCAGTCCGTTCACGCATGTTCACGTTTGTTCCGACTCAACAACGCAACAACACGTGATGACTAATGGTGTGTCGGTCATGAACGACCGGATCAAAAGAACTAGTTCTTTTTTGTGAACAGAATGAACGAGGTCACCGACAGTGTTGGGTCAATCTCTTGGTCTCGGTCTTTCGGTCAGCCGTGTCGAGTCAGTCCTTTCACTCATGTTCACGTTCGTTCCGACTCAACAACGCAACAACACGTGATGACTAGTGGTGTGTCAGTCATGAACGAACGGGTCAGAAGAACTAGTTGTTTTTTGTGAACGGATTGAACGAGGTCACCGACAGTGTCGGTCAATCTCTTGGTCTCGGTCTTTCGGTCAGTCGAGTCAGTCCGTTCACGCACGTTCACGTTTGTTCCGACTCAACAATGCAACATGTGATGACTCGTGGTGTGTCGGTCATGAACGAACAAGTCAAAAGAAGTAGTTTTTTTGTGAACGGATTGAACGAGGTCACCGACAGTCGGTCAATCTCTTGGTCTCGGTCTTTCGGTCAGCCGTGTCGAGTCAGTCCGTTCACGAACGTTCACGTTTGTTCCGACTCAACAACGCAACAACACGTGATGACTCGTGGTGTGTCGGTCATGAACGAACGAGTCAAAAGAAGTAGTTTTTTATGAACGAGGTCACCGACAGTGTCGGTCAATCTCTCCATCTAGGTCTTTCAGTCGGCTAACCCCACCCACCCACAGACGAGGCGCGACGATAGGATAAGGCAAAAGGAACGGTGAACCGACTCTCCAGCCAATCAAAAAAAAAGCATTTGCAACTGAACGGGTATTTTAGGGGCGGTGACCTCGTTCATTCCGTTCACAAAAAAGAACGACTTCTTTTGACCCGTTTGTTCATGATCGACACACCACTAGTGTAAACACGACTCATCCGGCGTGAGTCGATAAACACAGTGGTACCAGCATGCTCTGCTAAACTAATCTAATCCCACTAGCTTCCATTCATGTGCTGTTTTTTTGCCGCCATTTGCACACGTTTACTTTTCAGGACATTTTGCGTTTGACAGTAAATTCAGTTTTTTTTTTGGCCATTTGCAGAAATCATAGGGCACTACTCTCTCTCGCTCCTTTGCAACGCCCCTTTCAGCGTGAAAATTTCTGTATAGTCTTTCTGCAGTTTAGTAGTTTGTGGCTAAAATACTCTATTTTGATCATGACAAAGTACTCTTTGTACCGTTTTCTAACAAATACTCGTGAGAACACATCGGACCCGGCGGTGCCGTGTTAGCTTAAAGGATTTCCGCATCGATCAGGAGGAATCAATCGCACCGCAGGTTGGCTGTCTCGCTATCAAAGCATCCTTTCACCGTCCTCAGTGCCCACCCCCCCACTCACTTTCACATCCACCCAAGAGTGAGCATTTACACACACACACACACACACACACACACGCCATCACCAACATCCCCTCGTTCTGCCTCTGCCTCCCTTGGCTGATGCAATCTAGGTCAGACAGCAATGAAGCTAGTAATGGAAAATAAAAGTGGTTACATAAGGCCTCTCTGTGCTCTGCACATCCAGTACCCACATCAGCAGCCATGACATGTAAGCCGGCCCATTGAAAATCACTTTTATTTACCAAACAAGGCGGCTTTCCAATTTCACTGAATTCATGCGCTTAATTTTTACGTACACGCTGCTTTTTTACCGTTGATGGCGTGGCCCCTTTAAGAAGCGTCGCAAAGACTTGATGAGCACACAGCCCAAGTGTGCCGAGAAGCCTCAGCCTTCTATAGTTTGCATCAGCGCCTCTTATGTGTAATCACACCATCTCCCACTCGGTTCACTTCTTACACTCTCCTCTCCTCTTCGCATCTCCATCTCCCTCTCCGACGCCCACTCTCCCTCCCTTACCGTACTTTTTTTTTTTTTTTTTACTTTGCCTCCCTCCCACTATGATCGGTCTCTTCCTCCCAGTTTTTCTCATAGCTCCTTCTTCACTCATTGTTCCCCTTTTTTCCCTCCACGAGCTGTTCTTTCCTTTACCCCCCCCACCCCCCTTGTGTGTTAGATAACAGGTCCTTGGATTGTTACCCTGGGCCACAAGTTCACCATCTGCCCTATCACATCACTGCATCCCTTTTTTTGTTCCCTCGCCCCTCACAACATCCATCCCAGATTTCCATCCATCCGGCATCTCAAGGCGTTGTCGGCCATTGTCTAATCTGTACAATCCCCCCCCCAGTCCGTCTGTCCCACCCACCGTAGGGCTAATCCATCTTGGTTCTTTACCCTCAGTGTTCCTGACCTTCAATTGGAATTTCATTATTTTTATTTGGGTTTTGTGTTTTTGTTTTGTTATTTAAATCAGAAGACACCCTTGCATGAAGCTACTATCATGTAGAAAGTAGAACCTCCACCTACTTCTCTCGTAGCCCCCCCCCCCCCCCCCCCTTCAAGAGGGTCTGATCCCCTGGTAATCTCGTAATCAACATTAACAACGTAGATATTGATCCTGATACATGCGCCACCTGGACAGCTTACATAACATTCGTTTATATATGTGCCGCTACCCGCTAGCCGCTACCTGCCCCCCCCCCCCCCCGCCCCACACTAATAAAACACACTGGAAATGTCAGTGAATGTTAGCGTGTTGTTCCAACTCCACACAGTAGATGGCACCGTACGTCCTTAAACACACCACACAACTGGCCCGCCGGAGAGAATACGACGACGTAGCAGGAGAGGTTAGCGGTTAGCAATTTAGTCATTTTGTCGTTATGGTTAGCGAGCATCCTTAAAAATCACGGCATGGCCAATTATGTAACGTAGATGGTGACATCATCAACAGGATGTGGGACAGGACTATATATATATATATATATATATAAAATATAATACATATATAACAAAATAATATTTTTTAATTATATGTATATATTTTGTAATATATATTGATATACTAATATGTATTATATTATGTATATTAATATTTCTATTAATATATTATATTATATTAATGTATATAATAATATATATAAAAATATATATTTTAAATTATATATATATATTATTATATATAATTATATTATTTTATACAATATTATTATATATTATTATTATATTATTATTTTTTGTATTTTCTGTACACATTAATATATTATAACATATATATTATGTATATTAATATGATGTATTAATATAAATAATATATCTAATATATGTTATATATTATTATATATACATTAATATATAACAATAATATAATACATAACAATATATTAATATATATTAAAACATATATAATAAAATAACAAAAAATATATAAATAATTATCATAATTATAATTATATATATATATATATATATATTTAATGAATATCCTTCTGGAGGTCGGGTTTTTCGCCACCAGGAGTCACGAGCGTTTTATGTATACAGCCTTCTAGAAGGCCTAAGCTGCACGCGCTCCATGTCTACATTATGGATGAGTTGCTATGGGTCTTCCCGCCCCGCCCCGCCCCGCCCCTCCCCCGCCTCTTCCCGCAATCCTGCTGAGCTGTGTGTAACATATGCAGCATCTTCACGGGGCTTCCCTGAGGAAGACACGCACGTAGTTCCTCTCACGCCAACCCCCCCCCCCACACACAACCCCCCACCCCCCCCTGCGGTCGCTGCATGTGTCACAGTGATGAAGGTGTGCACTAAAATGCATCAGCGTCATCAAGTCGGCGCCCCGGTATGATTACCATCAGACATGAAGTGCCACGTTAATGCTTTCATCGAGGTGTTTTCTCATCAACTAAATGTTGGGTCGTGCTATCCACTTATCCGACTCGGCTTTTACGGAATTGCAACGCGGATTAAATGTGCGCCTCTCCTCGTTGCAGGTAACGGAACCATTGACTTCCCAGAGTTTTTGACCATGATGGCCAGGAAAATGAAGGACACAGACAGCGAGGAGGAGATCCGCGAGGCTTTCCGGGTATTTGACAAGGTATGCGTGTACCAAAGTAACCGTTACTGCATAGTAACATACGTACAAAACACATTTTAGACAAAGTCACAATCTCCATAGGCTTCCCTGCATGCTTTGCGGGTTCTAAAATGATATTTTGCATGTGCGCTAGTGTTCTACACGCGTTACATATTTTGGGCTGCACCGAGAGTGAGGTCCGGATTAGACTTTGCGGTGTGTGAATAAGAGTAAATATCGAGAGCATCCTCGGGCAACGTGTCGTTTGCCTATGCATACTTTGTGTGCCACTCAAGGTGTACAAACGTCGGGTTTTCTACCCATTTTTGGGAATGAGCAGCAAACAATTTGATCATTTATCGCTCAGTCAAACACTTGACTTGTATCCAGGATGGAAACGGCTACATCAGCGCCGCAGAACTCCGTCATGTCATGACGAACTTGGGAGAGAAGCTAACGGACGAGGAGGTGGACGAGATGATCAGAGAAGCAGACATCGACGGAGACGGACAAGTCAACTATGAAGGTATGAGGGAACAAATTCACGGTTTGCATTTAAAAAAATTTTTTTTTTAGCAGCACACACCGTTTGGTAAAATGATGCAAGGTCAAGTTCATCTCGCAACTTGATTTTATGGACCTTTTTAACATTAGAGCCCTCTAGACATGAAATAACACCCCTATAGTAGTCTTCACACTTGCATTTATTTTTAGCAGCACACACCGTTTGGTAAAATGATGCAAGGTCAAGTTCATCTCGCAACTTGATTTTATGGATCTTTTTAACATTAGAGCCCTCTAGACATGGAATAACACCCCTATAGTCGTCAAACTTGCATTTTTTTTAGCAGCACACACCGTTTGGTAAAATGATGCAAGGTCAAGTTCATCTCGCAACTTGATTTTATGGACCTTTTTAACATTAGAGCCCTCTAGACATGGAATAACACCCCTATAGTAGTCGTCAAACTTGCATTTTTTTTTTAGCAGCACACACCGTTTGGTAAAATGATGCAAGGTCAAGTTCATCTCGCAACTTGATTTTATGGACCTTAACATTAGAGCCCTCTAGATATGGAATAACACCCCTATAGTCGTCTTCACACTTGCATTTTTTTTAGCAGCACACACCGTTTGGTAAAATGATGCAAGGTCAAGTTCATCTCGCAACTTGATTTTATGGACCTTTCAAACATTAGAGCC
This sequence comes from Doryrhamphus excisus, assembly GCF_037039965.1. Classification (NCBI taxonomy): domain Eukaryota; kingdom Metazoa; phylum Chordata; class Actinopteri; order Syngnathiformes; family Syngnathidae; genus Doryrhamphus; species Doryrhamphus excisus. The sequence goes on along the minus strand of NC_136367.1, from coordinate 3,387,101 downwards.
CTCTAGACATGAAATAACACCCCTATAGTCGTCTTCACCCTGGCATTTTTTTTAGCAGCACACACCATTTGGTAAAATGATGCAAGGTCAAGTTCATCTCGCAACTTGATTTTATGGACCTTTTTAACATTAGAGCCCTCTAGACATGGAATAACACCCCTATAGTCGTCAAACTTGCATTTTTTTTAGCAGCACACACCATTTGGTAAAATGATGCAAGGTCAAGTTTATCTCGCAACTGGATTTTATGGATCTTTTTAACATTAGAGCCCTCTAGACATGGAATAACACCCCTATAGTAGTCGTCAAATTTGCATTTTTTGTTAGCAGCACACACCGTTTGGTAAAATGATGCAAGGTCAAGTTCATCTCGCAACATGATTTTATGGACCTTTTTAACATTAGAGCCCTCTAGGCATGAAATAACACCCCTATAGTCGTTTTCACACTTGCATTTTTTTTATCAGCACACACCGTTTGGTAAAATGATGCAAATAGCAAAGAAATGCATAAAAAACAGTCAATTTTCAGTAAAAATCGAAGTACCATGGGCATGCTTCCCCAACAGGAAGTTACCCAGCATGCCTTGCGGGTTCTAAAACACCACAACACACGACTATTTTGCATGTATATTACACATGTTTTTTCATGTATTATGTTGTTATTATTAGCGGCACGGCGGTCGAGTGGTTAGCGCGCAGACCTCACAGCTAGGAGACCATGGTTCAATTCCACCTGGAATTTGCATGTGTGTTTTCTCCGGGTACTCCGGTTTCCTCCCACATTCCAAAAACATGCTAGGTTAATTAGCGACTCCAAATTGTCCATAGGTATGAATGTGAGTGTGAATGGTTGTTTGTCTATATGTGTCCTGTGATTGGCTGGCCACACTAAGTAAACAAATAATTAAAACATAATAAAAATGTCAAAATTTGTGCTTCAAAACTATTTTTTTCTTTTTTTTCTTTGTCTCTGCAGAGTTTGTACAGATGATGACCGCAAAGTGAAGCTCGCCTGTCCCGTTCTGTCCCCCTCTTAGAAGAAAAAAGGAAAAAAAAAAACAAAGAAAAATATGACAAAAAAAAAAATTCCCAAATGTTTTACTTACCTCTTAAAGAAGAAAAAAAATGTTCATTTATTCATACTGTTTCTGTATAGAAAAAATAATTGAATGTTGAAATAAAAATATCCTTCTGTCCACACAGGGAAATATTACAAAAAAAAATATATATATATATACAAAAATATCTGCATGAAAAAAGATGGTTAGTGATCCTACCCCTCCCTCGCCCCCCCCCCCCCCTCCCTGGAGATCAGTTTAGCATCAGTACTGAACAAATAACATCCACCCTGTAAACGACTTATTTCAGACTAAAAACTATTTTGGTGTCCAGTTCCATTTGCTTGTTTTAAATGTCCGAGCTGGTCATCTTCTCTTTATCTCTTTTTTTCTGTTCTTTGTGCATGCAGCTTGAGACCGGAGCACACACACACACACACACACACACATATACCCGACCTTTTCCCTAAAAATTCCCATCCCTCCTGCGGCCTATCGGAGCGTGCTAATTCCACTATACGCTGTCCTATTGATGGTTTGGTACAGTTTTTTTGTATTTGCGGAAGAACCCAGTAAAAATGAGATGATATTCCAGGTTTAACTCATAAAAGAGGAACGGGGATTAAATGTATGCTAGTTAAAACGGGGGGAATGATGTTTAAAAAAAAAAAAAAAAACATTTTGGCATGTTTTTTTATGTTCTATGGACGACCATCTTAGTAGTGTCCTGCCCTTTAAAGAGGAAGAGGAAGTGAAAAAAAAAAGGGGGAGGGGCTTGAAGAGTCTTACAGTGAGCTTTTATTTTATTTTTTTTTGTTTTCTTTGCTAAGATGGCATGTCTGTCCTGTTTTTCTTGCAAGAGAGAATCACTGGCCTTCACTTTTTTTTTTTTTTTCTTCTGTTTTTCTCGACTCGGACGAGACGGGAGCGAGCGGCGTGCTGCGTTCACGGGGCACGCCGACACGCTTCGATCTCATGAGTTCAGTTTACATTCATTCCAAGTTGTACATGCTATAGTTTTGTTTTTTTTTTGTTTTTTTTTTTCAAATAAAAACCATGAACTTTATTAATGTCTTTTGTCATTATTATTTTTTTTTAATTAAAAAAATAAAAATAAATTATTATAATAAGCATTTGCACGAGTACCTTCACTGGAGGAGGCGGGGCTATCAGCACGTCACGCTATGCTCCCATTTACACGCCACACGCTATGATGCCTCTTTCTCTTGCAAGACCTGGATGGTTGCTAGGTAACACGAGCACTGGAAGAGAGAGAGAGAGAGAGAGGGGGGGGGGGGATTGAAGGACTCCATGTTAATTTTCGGTAAAAAAAAAAAAATCGGTAAAACAAAGCGGGAATGCCGTCTGCTTTGCCTCCTAACACCTTCCCCACTTCAACATCAAGTCAAGCAAGAACCGCACCGCTATGCTATATTTGGACTGTACTCCGCCATGTTTGGGAAGGGGCTCTACACACCCCCCCCACCCCCTCCAACACACACGTCTCAACATCATAGCTGCTATTTATAGCACAACTTGGTACCCCTACCGATGTAGTACAGTTCCATTTCCGCTCTTAACTACAGTATTAACCGAAAACAACATGTGGCGTTGGTTCCAATATTCTGGGAAGTCTCTGTGGAAATTTTTTTGTCCGTCTGTGAGGTCAAAGGTGACTGGTTGCAATCGGGGCTTTCGGTCAAGTTCATCTCGCAACTTGATTTTATGGACCTTTTTAACATTAGAGCCCTCTAGACATGGAATACCACCCCTATAGTCATCTTCACACTTGCTTTTTTTTTAGCAGCACACACCGTTTGGTAAAATGTTGCAAGGTCAAGTTCATCTCGCAACTTGATTTTATGGACCTTTTTAACATTAGAGCCCTCTAGACATGGAATAACACCCCTATAGTCGTTGTCACACTTGCATTTTTTTTTTAGCAGCACACACCGTTTGGTAAAATGATGCCAGGTCAAGTTCATCTCTTGATTTTATGGACTTTTTTAACATTAGAGCCCTCTAGACATGGAATAACACCCCTATAGTCGTTGTCACACTTGCATTTTTTTTTTAGCAGCACACACCGTTTGGTAAAATGATGTCAGGTCAAGTTCATCTCGCAACATGATTTTATGGACTTTTTTAACAGTAGAGCCCTCTAGACATGAAATAACACCCCTATAGTTGTCTTCACACTTGCTTTTTTTTTAGCAGCACACACCGTTTGGTAAAATGACGCAACGTCAAGTTTGTCTTGCAACTTGATTTTATGGACCTTTTTAACATTAGAGCCCTCTAGACATGGAATAACACCCCTATAGTCGTCTTCACACTTGCTTTTTTTTAGCAGCACACACAGTTTGGTAAAATGATGCCAGGTCAAGTTCATCTCTTGATTTTATGGACCTTTTTAACATTAGAGCCCTCTAGATATGAAATAACACCCCTATAGTCCTCCTAGCAGCACACACCATTTGGTAAAATGATGCAAATTGCAAAGAAATTCATTAAAAAAAACAGTCCTTTTTTTGTTCAGATTAGCCATTTTCAGTAAAAAATCAGAGTCCATGAGCACGCGTCCCTAACAGGAAGTTACCCAGCATGCCTTTCGGGTTCTAAAACACCACAGGTTCTAAAATTGCATCTTTTTTTGCCAAAACAGTAGCGCAGTCGTACCGAGTATTACTGCCGAAGCAGTAGAGATATTTGGGGAAAGCACATGATACACAAAAGGGGAAAAAGCAGGAACTTTGGTCTTTCCCACAATTTTTGGCAAATTATTATTATTTTATAATTTTTCGCAAATAATTTCTGTAAAAATTCTATACATAATATACATGACTTTATTCCATAATATTTTGACTTTGTTACCATGAAATTGGGAATTTTTCCCAAAAAAATACATCAATTTTTTGTTTCTCATATTACGACTTTTCAAAATAATGTTTTCTTTGATATTATGAAAATTAAAAAAATTGAAATTTTTCCTCATGTATATTCTCAAAACATTCAGAATTTTTCCTCTCGTTGGAATACAACTATTTTGGCTTTATTGTTGTGAAATTACAGCATTACTACTATTGTATTTTATTATTTAGTTATTAGAATTATTTTTCTTTCTTTTCTTTGCATAATATTTGGACATAACTCTACATAACTTACATTTTTACACAGGCCATTTTTCCTCAGAAAATTATGAGTCTATTCTCATGAAATTGCATCTTTTTTGCCAAAGCAGTAGCGCAGTAGTACCAAGTATTACTGCCGAAGCAGTGGAGCTATTTGGGAAAAGGACATGATACACAAAAGGGGAAAAAAGCAGGAACTTTGGTCTTTCCCAAAATTTTTGACAAATTATTATTATTATTTTATAATTTTTCGCAAATAATTTCTGTACATTTTCTATACATAAGTATCTAAATCCTGGTCCTGTTGACCAGTCCCACGACAGGAGGGGTGTGGTCTTTGGACTATGGAAGCGAGGAAAAGACACCTGATCACCCTGGCGGTTAAATTAAGAACATAAATATTTCACGTGTAAATGAAGCATCGCACTACGGAGGCCGTAATGTGAGAATGAGTTCCCGTGTCCAAATATCGTGTGTCACCCCTCAAATACCCCCCCCCACCTTGGAAAGAACAGACCCACTGACAAGATGTATGACAAAAAGGCAGGATTATTGCGGGGGGGGTGGGAGGTCTGCGACACCACCATTACTGTACTACACTGTTCTTTCATCACTTCCTAAGAGACACAAGACCCAACCATCTTGGTAACAGGGGGGTCCATGACCGATGCTAACAAAGACGATACCACCCAACCAACCATCGCTCTGCGGTCTGACGTCCCACTCCATCGTACCCAACTTCCTGTCCGGAGATGTCATAAATCCACTGGATGTTGCACCGAGTTCTCAGACTAGAGCTGTCCTATCTAGTCTTAACCCTACCTAATCTTTGAGTATACCAGACGCAAAGTGTCTAAGACAACCTGAACAGTCCATTTACCATGAAAATACACATCACCCCCCCCAACCCCAGTTTATGTTCAAGTGCACTACGTAAATTGACGAGAATAAAGCCAAAATTGTTTTATTCCAACGAGAGTAAAAAGTCCAAATGTTTTGAGAATATATATGAGGAAAAATTTTATTTTAGTCGCATAAAGTTGAAATATTAAAATTATTATGGAATAAAGTCATTTATATTATGTATGGAAAATTTACGGAAATTTACAAAAAATAAAAAAATTGCAAAAAATTGTGGGAAAGACCAAAGTTCCTACTCATAATATGCTTTTTTCCTTTTGTAACCACATTAGCATATCTACTATATATGAGTGGCCCTTGTTAGAAGATGTCCAATTTTATGGAGGTTCCAATTTTATGGTGACACAGTCACAATATTATGGAATAAAGTCATTTATATTATGTATGGAAAATTTACGGAAATTTACAAAAAATAAAAAAATTGCAAAAAATTGTGGGAAAGACCAAAGTTCCTACTCATAATATGCTTTTTTCCTTTTGTAACCACATTAGCATATCTACTATATATGAGTGGCCCTTGCTAGAAGATGTCCAATTTTATGGAGGTTCCAATTTTATGGTGACACAGTCACAATATTATGGAATAAAGTCATTTATATTATGTATGGAAAATTTACGGAAATTTACAAAAAATAAAAAAATTGCAAAAAATTGTGGGAAAGACCAAAGTTCTTACTCATAATATGCTTTTTTCCTTTTGTAACCACATTAGCATATCTACTATATATGAGTGGCCCTTGCTAGAAGATGTCCAATTTTATGGAGGTTACAATTTTATGGTGACACAGTCACAATATTATGGAATAAAGTCATTTATATTATGTATGGAAAATTTACGGAAATTTACAAAAAATAAAAAAATTGCAAAAAATTGTGGGAAAGACCAAAGTTCCTATTCATAATATGCTTTTCCCCTTTTGTAACCACATTAGCATATCTACTATATATGAGTGGCCCTTGCTCGAAGATGTCCAATTTCATGGAGGTTCCAATTTTATGGTGACACAGTCACAATATTACGGAATAAAGTCATTTATATTATGTATGGAAAATTTACGGAAATTTACAAAAAATAAAAAAATTGCAAAAAATTGTGGGAAAGACCAAAGTTCCTATTCATAATATGCTTTTCCCCTTTTGTAACCACATTAGCATATCTACTATATATGAGTGGCCCTTGCTCGAAGATGTCCAATTTCATGGAGGTTCCAATTTTATGGTGACACAGTCACAATATTACGGAATAAAGTCATTTATATTATGTATGGAAAATTTACGGAAATTTACAAAAAAATAAAAAAATTGCAAAAAATTGTGGGAAAGACCAAAGTTCCTATTCATAATATGCTTTTCCCCTTTTGTAACCACATTAGCATATCTACTATATATGAGTGGACCTTGCTCGAAGATGTCCAATTTTATGGAGGTTCCAATTTTATGGTGACACAGTCACAATATTACGGAATAAAGTCATTTATATTATGTATGGAAAATTTACGGAAATTTACAAAAAATAAAAAAAATGCAAAAAATTGTGGGAAAGACCAAAGTTCCTACTCATAATATGCTTTTTTCCTTTTGTAACCACATTAGCATATCTACTATATATGAGTGGCCCTTGCTCGAAGATGTCCAATTTTATGGAGGTTCCAATTTTATGGTGACACAGTCACAATATTATGGAATAAAGTAATTTATATTATGTATGGAAAATTTACGGAAATTTACAAAAAATAAAAAAATTGCAAAAAATTGTGGGAAAGACCAAAGTTCCTACTCATAATATGCTTTTTTCCTTTTGTAACCACATTAGCATATCTACTATATATGAGTGGCCCTTGCTAGAAGATGTCCAATTTTATGGAGGTTACAATTTTATGGTGACACAGTCACAATATTATGGAATAAAGTCATTTATATTATGTATGGAAAATTTACGGAAATTTACAAAAAATAAAAAAAATGCAAAAAATTGTGGGAAAGACCAAAGACCAAAATTTAATTTTTTCAGTTGCTGCCATGAATTGGACTGGTGAGCATGGTGCTTTCATTGTGGAAACGTTTATCAAAACAAACAAATCTGTACTCTTTCTTTTGCCGTGATGCTAGCTATGTTTCCCTTTTAAAGTTGTCACTTCCTTCCATTCCCTCTGCAGAGCCACCTATCGTAATTAGGCTGCATGGGGTCAGCCATAATACTCTTGCAGCTTCACTGCCTATTATGGGCCTTGGAGGTTGGTTTTCTCCGTGTTGTGCTAATGGAAGCTGCAGCTGTAAATCAGTCTTGACTTCAAGCAAACAGAAATTTCTAGTTGCTCCGATGTTGTTGTTCATTCATCCCCAATTTTCTGTGCTTTCTCATCGATACGTTTTTTTTTTTTTTTTTTTTTTCCCTTGACCGTCTGTCACCGTCATTGGGCATCCATGCCAGGCCTCCCTCTATTTTCCAAGAACAATAGGCTCATCCATGTTTGATTGTAAAATATTACAGAGGTGTCACGACAACTGAGCCGCCCCAAACCTCATGCAATATTCAGAGGCTGTGATATAAGATTACTGCTAATGAGAAAAAAAAAAAACAGCAGGCAATACAAACAGCTCTTTAATAACAGCTTGGTCCCTGTTCAGCTTCAGAACAGTCAGCTGGTAACTAGAGGCCACGCAGGGAGACGGCATGTCAACACCGCACCCTGTATAAAAGCCAACGTCATCAACACACGCTACGCTATGGTACACCTGCATCCTATACATCTTCTAGCAAGGGACACTCATATTACCAAAGGGAAAAAAACATATGAGTAGGAACTTTGGTCTTTCCCACAATTTTTCGCAATTTTTTTAATTGTTTTTTTTGCAAATAATTTCCGTAAATTTTCCATACATAATATAAATGACTTTATTCCATAATATTTTGACTTTGTCACCATAAAATTGGAACCTCCGTAAAATTGGAAGCCAATGTTATCAATACACACTACACTATGGTACACCTGCATCCTATACATCTTCTAGCAAGGGACACTCATATTACCAAAGGGAAAAAAACATTATGAGTAGGAACTTTGGTCTTTCCCACAATTTTTCGCAATTTTTTTAAATTGTTTTTTTTGCAAATAATTTCCGTAAATTTTCCATACATAATATAAATGACTTTATTCCATAATATTTTTACTTTGTCACCATAAAATTGGAACCTCCGTAAAATTGGAAGCCAATGTCATCAATACACACTACGCTATGGTACACCTGCATCCTATACATCTTCTAGCAAGGGCCACTCATATATAGTAGATATGCTAATGTGGTTACAAAAGTGAAAAAGCATATTATGAGTAGGAACTTTGGTCTTTCCCACAATTTTTCTAAATTGTTTTTTTGCAAATAATTTCCGTAAATTTTCTATACAAAATATAAATGACTTTATTCCGTAATATTTAGACATTGTCACCATAAAATTGGAACCTCCGTAAAATTGGAAGCCAATGTCATCAATACACACTACACTATGGTACACCTGCATCCTATACGTCTTCTAGCAAGGGACACTCATATTACCAAAGGGAAAAAAAACATTATGAGTAGGAACTTTGGTCTTTCCCACAATATTTTGCAATTTTTTTTTTATTATTTTTCGCAAATAATTTCTGTAAATTTTCTATACATAATACTATAAATGACTTTATTCCATAATATTTAGACATTGTCACCATAAAATTGGAACCTCCGTAAAATTGGAAGCCAATGTCATCAATACACACTACGCTATGGTACACCTGCATCCTATACATCTTCTAGCAAGGGACACTCATATTACCAAAGGGAAAAAAACATTATGAGTAGGAACTTTGGTCTTTCCCACAATTTTTCGCAATTTTTTAAAATTGTTTTTTTGCAAATAATTTCCGTAAATTTTCCATACATAATATAAATGACTTTATTCCATAATATTTTGACTTTGTCACCATAAAATTGGAACCCAATGTTATCAATACACACTACGCTATGGTACACCTGCATCCTATACATCTTCTAGCAGGGACCACTCATATAGTATATATGCTAATGTGGTTACAAAAGTGAAAAAGCATATTATGAGTAGGAACTTTGGTCTTTCCCACAATTTTTCAATTTTTTTTATTTTATTTTTATTATTTTTAGCAAATTTCCGCAAATTTTTTATACATAATATAAATGACTTAATTCCATAATATTTTGACTTTGTGACCATAAAATTGGAACTTTTTCCAAAAAATGACACCTTTATTTTGTTTTTCATAAATAATGTTTTCTTTAATATTTCAACTTTATACGACTAAAATGGCAATCTTGTTGGAATACAACTATTTTGGCTTTATCGTTGTGAAATTACAGCATTACTGCTATTGTATTTATTTATTATTAGAATTATTTTCTCGATTACAACTGTTTAGTTGGCTCATTATATTACTAGTTTAGTCTTGTAAAAATGCTTTATATTTTACATTTTTACACAGGCCATTTTTCCTCAGGAAAATTATAAGTCTATTCTCATAAAATTGCTTCTTTTTTCATGTTAAATTGTGACTTTTTTCCTCCTAATATTTTTGACCATTTTTCATCCGTTACATTGTATTATATTCTTCTATATTTTATTAAAATTTTTGTAATTTTCTTCTGGTAATTATGACTTTATTCTCATAATATTTTAATTATATTCTTGCTGAATTATCTTTGTTAGTGTTTTTTATGTTTATTCTCATATTGCATATGATTTTTTTCCCCATTTTTGCTGCTATTCTTGTTATATTCCATATTCCCTTACTATACACCCATAATTTATTTGTATTAAACATGCTGAAGAAGTTGCATTCAGGAACACGTGACTTCATCATGTGATGCAAGGAATGCATCGTCATTCAGACCGTACCCCCCCCCCCACATGCATGCACGCACAAACTACACACAGACAAGCAGGACGAGGGTTGACTGAGTGGCGATGCATATTGTGTCAACATCAGCAAATCTAACAGGGCTAACCCCCCCACCACCCCCTCCCAGAGTGGAGGAAGAAGAAGTGGCGGGGGGGATATCAATGCGGAGAAAGTGATGCAAAGAGACAGGAAAACGCTACAGTGAGCAAAAGAGGTGGGAGCAAAAGTGCTGATGTGGGGATGGGGGGGGGGGGTCCTCCTGCAAGGGGTTTCCCTGATTTTTTTTTTTTTTTTTTAACAACCTTTCCTGGTAATTGCACATTCATTGTTGTAATGAAAGGTGAGTGAAGAAAAAAGGTATATGAGCGCTAGGTGCAGGGGAAGAAACAGAGGTGGGGGGGGGGGGGGCTATTCCTGCAGAGGCAGATGCAAATGCAACATAATGCAGTGGTAGCTGACTGAGGCATTGCAGATGTGACAAGGCAAAAGGCGGTATAGACTGCTCCTGCAAAAGCCCCCCCCCCCTCCCTCCCCTCCCTCCCCTCGAGCATGAGTGACGCCGTTTGAAATGCATCGCCGACCTTGATGGACGTAAAAGTAGGAATTGCCAATCAACCAGATGACATGTCATGTGATGGAATAGTAGCGAGATATTGGCTGTAAAGATTGTCGATACACGTCCTTTGTATATTTAGCGTACGGGTCCGCAGCTTTATGTACTACACACGGGCCTCAAACCTACCTTGGACTAACTAGACTGTCGAGACTGTGATGTTATTTAATAATTCAATAAAGTTATGCATTTCAAATCCTTATTTCGGCTATGTCGACTATGTCAAAAATGTAAATTAAGCATTTTAAAAGCATAAAAAATACAAATAAGGCATTCAGAAGACGCATTCAAAGATGCAATAAATGATGTGTAGTACTCAACACTGGTCACTAGGTGTCACTACATTCATACAGTCATCCCTCAGTATTGTGCAGCTCGTCAAAAATGTAAATTAAGCACTTTAAAAGCATAAAAAAAATTCAAAAATACAAATAAGGCATTCAGAAGACGCATTCAAAGATGCAATAAATGATGTGTAGTACTCAACACTGGTCACTAGGTGTCAGTGATGTTACTGTAATGTTCCGGGTATAGCAGATTTGAATTCTAACAATAATTTCTAATAAAAAATCCTTCATAAAAAACGCTGTCTACTGATGCGGCCGTAATCCACAACAAGTAACTGTGATGTTATTTAATAAGTCAATAAAGTTATGCATTTCAAATCCATATTTCGGCTGCTTGCAGTCATCCCTCAGTATTGTGCGGCTCGTCAAAAATGTAAATTAAGCATTTTAAAAGCATAAAAAGTTCAAAAATACAAATAAGGCATTCAGAAGACGCATTCAAAGATGCAATAAATGATGTGTAGTACTCAACACTGGTCACTAGGTGTCAGTAATGTTCCGGGTATAGCAGATTTGAATTCTAACAATAATTTCTAATAAAAATCCTTCATAAAAACGCTTTCTACTGATGCGGCCGTAATCCACAACAAGAAGGGAGCCATTTGTTAATATTGTTGTATGTGGAATAGATTATTTATGGGGAAAAATTATTTGTTTTTTTTTTGTACTAGGGAGTCATATTCCATATTCCAACTCTAGTTGTCACTTTCCCTGCATCCTTGCTACATTTGAAGGCCAACTCGCCGACTCAGACCTTTTGTGTTCTGCTGTGATGACCCACAATTTGTGCTACGGGGGGTAAAAAAAAAAAAAAAGAGACAAAGCAAAACAAAAAAAAAATGATGGAGTAAGAGAGGTTGCTCAATTATATAATATTCATTTTGAAAAGGTGCTGACAGGAAGGACAGGGCATTCGGTCCCAGGAAGGGCCAGCCGTCAGCGTACACTAATCCACAGCTGTGGTGATTGACAGGGGGCCAACTGTCAGCAGGCGGCAGAAAAAAAACAAAAAAAAAAACAAAACAGTTGCTTCCATGTGACACGTGGCGTTTCCACACAGGACATGCTGCCTGTGTAAAAACGGAGGGGGGGGGGGGGGGCAAAGGCAGTAATTGGAAGAGACAACTTGATGTCTTGATTGACGATATGGTCAATGATATAGTACAAGTAGTTCTTGTAGTTAGAACGTTGTATTCTCGTATTAAACCATGCCAAACATTCAGATAAGGAAACAGTAATAATTGAGTGTTAAGTTTATGTGTGATGAGTTTAGTGTTCTATGTAAGATTTAGTTATACTGTTACAATGACCTAATTTCCAATGATTTGCCTACTTGTTAAGAAAAAAATAATAGTAGCTTAGGACCAGGCAGCTCTTTGACAAGAGCCAATCATAAGCTATGAAATAAAACACTTAACTCATCACACTGCGACTTAACACTGAAAAAGGTATGTATCAATACAGGTTGAATGAATCATGTTATTCTCGTTATACTGCCTATGTCCACCAGGGGAACTCATATTGGTACATGTTAGCATATTTTTTACGTATACCTTTTGAGTGTTAAGTTTATGTGTGATGAGTTTAGTGTTCTATATAAGAAAACGTAGCTTACACACCGTAATTTATGGTATATACACAGTAAAGTTTCGTTATATCGATATTCTCGATTATATTCTACCGATATAACCGGACTATCCATATATCCGATCCTGCGCCGAACTGCATTAAAAGTGGGCGGATCTTTGATATGGCATGTAATTTTCTCCTTGAGTTCATGGATTGCGTATCTAGCATGCTTTTGTACTACAATAAATAAAAATAAACTTACGCTGTAGTGATTACCGGTTACCGGGACATAATTCACCCCGGAACTATCGATAGGGAAGGTGTTGCCACCCGGAGGGGTAGGCGCGAGGGACGGGTGTTTTCCGCTGTGTGTGCTGCACTCTGGTGGTGGAAGTGTGAAAAATAAAGTTGACTGGAAGCAGCCGTTCGCCGTGTTCTTTTTTGGTATTGAAATCCTTAAGCAAAGATTGATTTAAGCTGCTTTTGTAGCGATATAAGCAGACCAAATTGGCTGGCGGGAGATGAAAAGGGTATCGTAGTAACCGGATTATCATAATAACCAGGTATCGTACTAACGGAACTAATTATATCATAAAATACTAGAAATTTGCCGGGAAATGAAAATAGTATCGTAATAAGTAGTAATTCGTTTTAACCGATATCGATATAACGAGACTTTACTGTAATACTTGGTATACAATACTAACATCATCAAAAACGCAGACGTGGACACAACAACCCGACCATAAAAATACCGGAAAAGTTTATTCTCAAGTATTACAGCATGCTAAACGCTGAGACGAGGCTGGAAGCAGAACTGGAGCCTGTCCGCCGTATGCGCCCACACATGGGCCTAGTCACCAGGTGGGCGGCTGGCAGCACACACACTCATTGGCCAGCTGAGGCCGCCTGTCTACTGAAAAAAAAAACAGGGAAAGGATGGCGCTTGGTTCTCCCAATCAAAAGAACACGATGATTTCCATCTTCTCATCCATTTATCTCCAACATAGCCTTGCTTCCGTTATGAATCAGAGCGGAGAATCACTCCGACATAAAAATAGTCTCACTATCATTACGGCCTTGATCACGATGAAAGAGAGAGGTGGGATTATTGGGAAATGTTCGTCTGACCTCGGCTCGCTCTTAAACATCAATGGTGGCAAAACACAAAAAAAAGAAAGAAAATCATACAAGCTAGCGTTTGTATTGTGTTGTATAGTACATGTCTGGAAGGCAAGTGATTCACCGGATGTTCCCTTAAAAAAAAAAATCTACGGCAAAAACAAAGAAAGCACTTCATGGTTATAAAACAACCCTAAAAAAAAAAAAACCTTCTGCAAAGGCATTCCCATCAATTACATTTTTACCGACTTTAACGCCAAGTTACCCAAATAACCGAATAACCGAAAGGCAAAATTGGACAAATGTTGTTATGACATTATAGTCAACTTGCATTGGGACCAACTGCGGCAGTATCAGATGGAACTTTCGTGAAAAAAGTCAAACTTGGTGGTCAGCACCAACTTCTCGAATACAAAAGCGGTACAACATTGAAAATAATATTTTCGAGTTCTATCAACACTTATCCTACACTGTAAACCCGAATGTTCAAAGTACTTAAATAAGTTATGCATACTCAAAGTTCTAATAACTTACTTATTTAGAGTTCATTTAACATGTTGTTCCATTTTGAGTCTAAATATACAAATATGTACCAATACAGGTTAAAGGAATCATGTTATTCTTGTTTTGCCATAATGCATTTCATTATATTGAATTACTCAACATAACAGCCTGACTCAGTGTCATCTTACATAGAACACTTAACTCATCACACAGCGACTTAACACTGAAAAGGTATACCTAAATATACAAATATGTACCAATACAGGTCAAAGGAATCATGTTATTCTTGTTTTGCCATAATGCATTCCGTTATATTGTATTACTCAACATAACAGCCTGACTCAGTGTCATCTTACATAGAATACTTAACTCATCACACAGCGACTTAAAACTGAAAATGTATACCTAAATATACAAATATGTACCAATACAGGTTAAAGGAATCATGTTATTCTTGTTTTGCCATAATGCATTTCATTATATTGAATTACTCAACATAACAGCCTGACTCGGTGTCATCTTACATAGAATACTTAACTCATCACACAGCGACTTAACACTGAAAATGTATACCTAAATATACAAATATGTACCAATACAGGTTAAAGGAATCATGTTATTCTTGTTTTGCCATAATGCATTTCATTATATTGAATTACTCAACATAACAGCCTGACTCAGTGTCATCTTACATAGAATACTTAACTCATCACACAGCGACTTAACACTGAAAATGTATACCTAAATATACAAATATGTACCAATACAGGTTGAATGAAAAAAGTATGCGAGAGAAAAAAAAGAAAAGCATTCTTTAAAATACCTCAAATTAAATAATCACGGCTATCCCAACTACTACTGTTTTTCACTTCCACTTTTTTCTTTTATTTTTTATTTATTAATGTATTTAATTATATTTATCATCCCTTCCTCTTTCCCCGTCCTACATAGTGTCATGCATTCAAATTTTGGCTGTATTATGAAATATTTAAGCATTATTACCGACTGCGGTGAATGAGTGTTTCTGCAACAACAACAAAAAAAAAAAAACATTCGAAGAACAAATAATCAATTTGTGGGTCGCAAATGTGCTTCTCTGAATAATAACGTCTTTCCCCGAGTGAATCACAACCGCATCAGTAGCAACAATGCGAAGGTAAATGTCAAACATTTAACATTTTTTTAATGCCAAGCAAGGCTTTTTAATCCATAACTGGAATTATTCTGAGCAATCACTCACATTACCGATGCATCCTTATTTCTCATGGACTTTTCCGATGCTTTCTTTTTAATTACTCAGAAATATGATCATTACATTGTGGCTTATTCATTTTACGCATCGTTTATCGGTGAAGTATTATTTGTTTCTTGTTGTTATATAAACGTGGTACTCCCCGTATTCCGTACAAATCATTATGGTTCGGTACTAAGTCAGACCAGAATTTTGCACAAAAACACAACACAAAGACCTCAGAATATGTCGTTCGTGGAGTTGCTGAAGCGAAACTGGGTGCTCCCCAAACCGAGCACATCAAGATCTGGTTCAGTTGAAGCTAAGTCTAGTTCTAATGGAAGGTCAAAGGACAAACGCAGTTTGTTCATCTAAAAATATCCTAGAGTCGAATTATAAGAACACAACAAAAACGTCTCTGCTGCCCGCCCTGATCCTACAACGCGCGGCACGACTGTTCGCTTGATGCCGCCCATGTACATGCGCTTCCTCCACGGTTGCCACGGAGACCTGCGGGGGATCTTGGAAGATGAAAACCTGAGACGGCGCCACCGAGCCCGCTGTGGCGTCTTCGGTTTCCCTCGGAAAGGCAGCCAGTGATTGACAGCCAGCGGATGATCGATCGATCGGTCGGATGATGACGGCGGTGGCGGTGGCGGCGGCAGGTGGCGGACCCGCTCAAGCCACAAAAAGCAATATTTGAGGACTCTGAATGGGCCGCTAATGAGACACCGGATCCTAAATGATAACAGGGTGTTTATGAGGGGTCACCCGAGACGGCTGCTGAATAATAGACGTGAGGATGGTGGTTAGTGCTCAGTTCAGGGACGCTAGTGTTGACATTTAGACTTAGATCTGATAGGGGCAACAGGTGAGAGGCAAACAAAGGCCATCGGGTCAAGTGGATAAGGCCAACAAAGAACCGAGTTGGGAAGCTGCCAACTAAGATTAATTTACTAAACCTTTAATTAGACCAGCGTACAATGGACATGTGCTTGGGGAAAAAGTCAACATGGCGCTTACATATAAAAACTTACTTATGAAAAATGTTAAGACCAGCTGAAAAATTTGCACTCTTGGATCTCTTGATGGCAAAGGCTGAAAAGCTTTCTCTCTTTGAACGGGTGGAGCCACATATGCAAATTCCAGGGCGATGGAACAAGAAGAAAGTCAAATGGTAGACGCAAATAAATCTCATAGACCCTGAACCGGAGAACCCGCAAGACACGGGACGATCCTTTGAGTGTAGTCCAAAAACCGTCAGTTAGACCCTGAACCGGAGAACCTGCAACACACGGGACGATCCGCGAGTGTAGTCCAAAAACCGTCAGTTAGACCCTGAACCGGAGAACCGTCAAGACACGGGACGATCCGCGAGTGTGGTCCAAAAACAGCCAGTTAGACCCTGAACCGGAGAACCGGCAAGACACGGGACGATCCTTTGAGTGTAGTCCAACAACAGTCAGTTGGACCCCGAACCGGAGAACTGGCAAGACACGGGACGATCCTTTGAGTGTAGTCAAAAAACAGTCAGTTAGACCCTGAACCGGAGAAACGGCAAGACATGGAACGATCCGCGAGTGTAGTCCAAAAACCGTCAGTTAGACCCTGAACCGGAGAACCGGCAAGACACGGGACGATCCTTTGAGTGTAGTCCAAAAACCGTCAGTTAGACCCTGAACCGGAGAACCTGCAAGACACGGGACGATCCTTTGAGTGTAGTTCAAAAACAGTCAGACCCTGAACCGGAGAACCAGCAAGACACGGGACGATCCGCGAGTGTAGTCCAACAACAGTCAGTTGGACCCTGAACCGGAGAACTGGCAAGACACGGGACGATCCTTTGAGTGTAGTCCAAAAACTGTCAGTTAGACCCTGAACCGGAGAACCGGCAAGACACGGGACGATCCTTTGAGTGTAGTCCAACAACAGTCAGTTGGACCCTGAACCGGAGAACTGGCAAGACACGGGACGATCCTTTGAGTGTAGTCCAAAAACCGTCAGACCCTGAACCGGAGAACCGGCAAGACACGGGACGATCCTTTGAGTGTAGTCCAAAAACCGTCAGTTAGACCCTGAACCGGAGAACCGGCAAGACACGGGACGATCCGCGAAAAAAAACCCCTTAAACTATATTAGGAAAGCAGGAAGTGAACAAATGTAACAGTTCCTGATTGTAAAAGTACCAGATGGAGGGGTAGGATTTAATAAGATCTGCTTCTTCCTACTCCTCTTTTGGACATGTGGAACTGTGAACTGATTATGTGATGCGTTCAATTGTAATCTGATGCATGTTCAAACGAAATAAAACCATTATCATTAGCGACAAAAACTGTAGATTACAAATCATCTGAAGCCGTCAGCTCCGTGCACGTTCACACTCACACCAATTAACTCCCGATTCAGTGAACTTGCTCGTCTGTAATGCTGTGTGCAAAGAAACCCGACACCTGAAGGGAACATGCAAATTCCATGCAATGCTTGAAGTAAGCCAAGCCGGTGCTTATTGCAGGTATTTACCAGCTACAATGTTCTAGTGGCACTTCTCTATGAAACATTAATGAGCGTTGATGTGCTCTTAATAACCCCCAAATGGAAAAACCCGGCACTCAACCTTTTGACGGAAGTGTGCGGTCCTATTATCATCATCAAGCCATAGTTGACTTTCACCGATTTGATTCCTCTGTACAGATATAACTGTTGCAAGCATCATAAAGGATAAAGATCGTATCCTTGAGCATGTTAAAGGATCAATGAAGCCAAATGAGGTTAACTTTCAATATTAACAAAAAATATTACATACTTGATGTGTTCAAGCACACTGTAACTGTTGCAAGCATCATAAAGGATAAAGATCGTATCCTTGAGCATGTTAAAGGATCAATGAAGACCAAAGAGGTTGACTTTCAATATTAACGAAATATATTACATACTTGATGTGTTCAAGCACACTGCGTAACTGTTGCAAGCATCATAAAGGATAAAGATCGTATCCTTGAGCATGTTAAAGGATCAATGAAGCCAAAAGAGGTTGACTTTCAATATTAACGAAATATATTAGATACTTGATGTGTTCAAGCACACTGCGTAACTGTCGCAAGCATCATAAAGGATAAAGATCGTATCCTTGAGCATGTTAAAGGATCAATGAAGCCAAAAGAGGTTGGCTTTCAATATTAACAAAATATATTACATACTTGATGCGTTCAAGCACACTGCGTAACTGTTGCAAGCATCATAAAGGATAAAGATCGTATCCTTGAGCATGTTAAAGGATCAATGAAGCCAAAAGAGGTTGACTTTCAATATTAACGAAATATATTACATACTTGATGTGTTCAAGCCCACTGCGTAACTGTCGCAAGCATCATAAAGGATAAAGATCGTATCCTTGAGCATGTTAAAGGATCAGTGAAGCAACAAAGAGGTTCATTTTCACCGATTTGATTCTCCATAGTTACGTCACACTGTGTACACTTGTACATCGCCAAATTTGTTGCCATAAAAAAAAAAGCCTTTTGGATTTATTTGGACTTGAAAAATGATTGGATGATGTTGCATTCCATTAGTGCCACCTCTCTCTCTCTTTCTTTCTCTCTCACATTCATGCACTTCCTCCCTCGCTTTCTCACTCTTACCCATTAGGATGCATCCATTTCACCCTTTCGCCAGCCCCCCCCCCCCTTCCCCTGCATTAGTTTACCGACAGATAAAAGGGAACAGAATGTCTCCTCATAAAGAGGTGCAGACGCATTAAGCCTATTCATTTGCGCTTTAAACTATGCATGTGGTTGCATGGGTCAGGGTACTGTAAAGGAGCAGGGTTGCGGGTTTTTTTTTTTTTTGCCTCTGAGGGTTTTGCCGCTTGTCTTTATGTATGTCTTTCCCAGTGTGTGCAGTTTTGCAGGGGGTTTTAACACGCACCCCTGGGCATGAGTGAGGCTCAATGAAGCCGGCACATAAAGACAGCCTGCTTCCTCTTGCTTTGCCCTCCTTCTTACGGGTTACATAAGAGCGGGAGATGCAGGAATACACGGCGATGCAAAAGTAGGCCCGTTAAGCCGAAGGGGTAATAGGTATGTGTGTGTTATGTTATTGGGGACCATGTGAGAGTGGGGGGGGGAAACATAGCCCCAAGTGGTGGGTAAGGCCGAGCCAAATGGAGCGTCTGCCGTACGGGGAAATTCTATTTACTTATTCATAAACATAAAGCGCTCCGGGCTGGATTTTTTTTTTTTTTTTTTTTTTTGCATGTGCGAGCACATTTTCAAAAATGTAAAGCAGAGATAATGACACATGCATGCCAGATAAATCACATCAACATAATTGGGTACATAAACAAAACACAAATAAAGGCTTTTATAGTGCAGGACACACTGATGCAGGAAGTTGCAATGAAACATTGAGTAGCACTCGGCGGCTACGCTTTCCCGCGGTGTGGAACAACACGGAAGCTTTTACCGAAGACAAGAGGACTTTATGAATATTCATATGAGAATTCGCTGAGATCAGCGACGAGAAATCCCCATTGTGTGTGTGTGTGGAAAAAAAAACACTCGCTGTACGCTTTCCATGCATGGCGAGGCTCTGTGCTCTATTTCTTTTTTACTCTCCGTCCGCCGACATCCCGCATTGCCCACGCACACCCGAATGTTGAAACACATGCACGGACGCCACCTACACGCTTTCGCCTTTTTTTTTTTTTTCCACGCGGTCTGGCCGTTTGTTCGACAATCGGGTCTCCGGAAACCCGGTTTGTCCACATCTGGCCTCCCTAACATTAAAAGTCCCTGTTGGTGCCGACCTCTGTACGACCTTGTAAAAAAAAAAAAAAAAACGACGTGGAATTTTGACACGTTCACACAGTGTTCCCTCTTGTGTTCATGAGTCAGTGCTTATCGCCGCGTCCTCGGATGGCTCGGAAACCACGTGCTCAGCACCTGCACTTTCAGTTCTCCGCGCCTGGGTTGCCACAGTAACTTTGGAGTCCCGGCGGCCGAGGCGGTGGCTCTTGATCATAAACGGCAACGACAGACTCTCTTGATGCTAGCTTTGGAGAGCGCTGACGAGGGGGCCAGGCTGACGGGGGGGGGGGGCGTGACACTGACAAGCCCATCACTTCCCCCCCCTCGTCTTAACCGCGTGATCCCCTGGCAGTGTTGTTCAGCTGACAGCTGGGCCTTTTGACGCCACGTAAGTGGGACACAGATGTAGAAATCAATGAAGCAACCAAGAGGTTGACTTTCACCGATTTGATTCCTCTGTACAGATATGACACTGACGGATACGCCATTTATGGCTGGGGTGTTTAAAGTAAGCATCCGAGCATCATAAAAGATAAAAATCGTATCCTTGAGCATGTTAAAGGATCAATGAAGCAACAAAGACTTTGACTTTTACCGATTTGATTCCTCCGTACAAATAGGCCCTTTATGGCTGGGGTGTTTAAAGTAAGCATCCGAGCATCATAAAAGATAAAAATCATATCCTTGAGCATGTTAAAGGATCAATGAAGCAACAAAGAGTTTGACTTTCCCCGATTTGATTCCTCCGTACAAATAGGCCCTTTATGGCTGGGGTGTTTAAAGTAAGCATCCGAGCATCATAAAAGATAAAAATCATATCCTTGAGCATGTTAAAGGATCAATGAAGCAACAAAGAGTTTGACTTTCCCCGATTTGATTCCTCCGTACAAATAGGCCCTTTATGGCTGGGGTGTTTAAAGTAAGCATCCGAGCATCATAAAGGGTAAAGATTGTATCCTTGAGCATGTTAAAGGATCAATGAAGTAACAAAGAGGTTGACTTTTACCGATTTGATTCCTCTGTACAGATATGACACTGACAGATACTGCCTTTATGGCTGGGGTGTTCAAAGTACAAAATAAAATTCATTATTAATGATATATATTACATACTTGATGTGTTCAAGCACACTGCGTAACTGTTGCAAGCATCCGAGTATCATAAAGGATAAAGTTTGTATCCTTGAGCATGTTAAAGGATCAATGAAGCAACAAAGAGGTTGACTTTCACCGATTTGATTCCTCTGTACAAGATATGACACTGACAGATACGCCATTTATGGCTGGGGTGTTTAAAGTACAATACCGCATATTCGGAAAATAAACTTCATTATTAACAAAATATATTTCATATTTCATGTGTTCAAGCACACTGCGTAACGGTTGCAAGCATCCGAAAATTCATTATTAACTAAATATATTAAATACTTGATGTGTTCAATCACACTGCGTAACTGTTGCAAGCATCATAAAGGATAAAGATCGTATCCTTGAGCATGTTAAAGGATCAATGAAGCCAAAAGAGGTTGACTTTCAATATTGTCGAAATATATTACATACTTGATGTGTTCAAGCACACTGCGTAACTGTTGCAAGCATCATAAAGGATAAACATCGTATCCTTGAGCATGTTAAAGGATCAATGAAACCAAAAGAGGTTGACTTTCAATATTAACAAAATATATTACATACTTGATGTGTTCAAGCACACTGCGTAACTGTTGCAAGCATCCGAGCATCATAAAGCCTAAAGATCGTATCCTTGAGCATGTTAAAGGATCAATGAAGCCAAAAGAGGTTGACTTTCAATATTAACGAAATATATTACATACTTGATGTGTTCAATCACACTGCGTAACTGTTGCAAGCATCATAAAGGATAAAGATCGTATCCTTGAGCATGTTAAAGGACCAATGAAGCCAAAAGAGGTTGACTTTCAATATTAACGAAATATATTACATACTTGATGTGTTCAAGCACACTGCGTAACTGTTGCAAGCATCATAAAGGATAAACATTGCATCCTTGAGCATGTTAAAGGATCAATGAAGCCAAAAGAGGTTGACTTTCAATATTAACAAAATATATTACAAACTTGACGATGTGTTCAAGCACACTGCGTAACTGTTGCAAGCATCCGAGCATCATAAAGCCTAAAGATCCCATCCTTGAGCATGTTAAAGGATGTGCTCCTATGAAAGCGACAGTGCAGCGGTCTTATGATTGGGACGGAAAGGTTGCTTGTGTTTTGGCTGGAAGACCAGAATCAGCACTCAGTCCCAGTGAGCCTTACGTCCCTTCAGGAGATGGTTGGAAAGGAAAAGTGTTTATGCCGTGTAAGGCTTGTGCCAATTTGCATAAGGTTCAAGGTGAAGCTGCTGGTGGGAAGATAAAGCAGCAGTGAGTTTCCTGATGCGTTGGCTGAGATTAGAAAAAGGGATAAAAAGGTAAGGGATTGTGCTCTCTCTTTTTTATTACCGTTTCATTTAATTCTTGTATTTAGTGTTTTTATTACTGCATTTTATGTCCTTGATGGGTTCTCTGTACCATGTGGCTGACTTAAGCGTTAATTAAAATACGAGTTCCGACACTAAAATTCCACTTACATTGTAAATCTTA
Source organism: Doryrhamphus excisus (assembly GCF_037039965.1). Taxonomy (NCBI): domain Eukaryota; kingdom Metazoa; phylum Chordata; class Actinopteri; order Syngnathiformes; family Syngnathidae; genus Doryrhamphus; species Doryrhamphus excisus. The sequence continues at coordinate 3,364,269 of NC_136367.1, read as the reverse complement.
GGAACGGAACTTGTTCGTAACCCAACTTATAATAATGTTTAACATGGGCTGCACGGTGGACGAGTGGTTAGCGCACAGACCTCACCCAAGTTCAATCTCTATGTGGAGTTTGCATGTTCTCCCCGTGCATGCGGGTACTCCGGTTTCCTCCTACATTCCAAAAACATGCTCGGTCAAGGGTGGACAAACTATGACCCGGGGGCCAGATCCAGCCCGCCAAGTGTTTAAATACGGCCCGAACATTTTTTTTTTTTACAAAGTATTTAATTGAAACTTAAAATACAACCTGGCATCATGGCTTGAGCCAACCTTTTGCGAGTCAAAAAGTTAGCCCACCCCTGTGCTACGTTAATTAGCGACTCCAAATTGTCCATAGGTATGAACGTGAGTGTGAATGGTTGTTTGTCTATATGTGCCCTGTGATTGGCTGGTGACCAGTCCAAGGTGTACCCCCGCCTCTCGCCTGAAGACAGCTGGGATAGGCTCCAACGAGCTAATCCATGCGACCCTTTAGCCATATTACGCTAAGGCACCATTGTTTCCACAAACTAGAAAAGAACCTGATTTACTGGTGTACGTATATACCAGGAGCCCAGACACAATACATGTAAACTTGTATTGGTACACGTTTATATATTTTCCCATGTATACCTTCTGAGTGTTCAGTTGCTGTGTGATGAATTTTGTGTTTATACACTGGAATTTGGACGAGTGGTTAGCATGCAGGCCACACAGATAGGACACCCGAGTTCAATTCCACCCTCGGGCATCTCTGTGTGGAGTTTGCATGTTCTCCCCGTGCATGTGTGGGTTTATTCCGGTTTCCTCCCACATTCCAAAAACATGCTAGGTTAATTAGCGACTCCAAATTGTCCATAGGTATGAATGTGAGTGTGAATGGTTGTTTGTCTATATGTGCCCTGTGATTGGCTGGCCACCAGTCCAGGGTGTACCCCGCCTCTCGTCTGAAGACAGCTGGGATAGGCTCCAGCACCCCTCCACGACCCTCATGAGGATAAGCGGTAGAAAATTCATGAATGTATCAAAATAATAATGCTGTTTTGACTGAGAGCTATTAATTTAAGAATATGTTGTTAGTGATGCCAGACCTGCCTCTGACATTTTGACGCTTTCAGGGCGGCTTAATGAGGGCCCCAAATCGCACCCATTATACTGTATGCTCAAATGAACACAATAGAGCAGAAACTATTAGTTGATTAATCTGTAACTATTTATAAAGCTTCCGCGTCCTGAGGAAAAGTCAGGTAAAGCCTTACCGACTGTCCTGCAACTTGATGATCCTCATATGGAGGTCTCCATCAACAGAAGCCATATGTGGTCAATATGCAAAATGATAACATACAATATTTACTACCACTCCATTCAGCTGGCAGCACATTGATTGTGGTTGTCGGCGATACGAGATGAATAAATGAGTTGACTATAGTGTGGTCGAGCTCATGCATTCGGTTTATTTGCCCCTCCAAATTTGCATAACAAAACATTTAAAAAATATGTATATATATATTTTTTATTTTTTATTATTAGTTAGTTAGTTTTATTATATTATATATTTTTATTATTAAAAAAATGTTTTAAGCAAAATACTATGCCATATAACAGGGAAGGTGTAGCTTACACTTAAAACAGTAACAGCAGCAACAATGGAGAATGCAGTTTATTAATTTATATTAATTATTATTATTATTATTACAATATATAATATATATATTATATTTAAATATATTTCATATTATATATATATATAACATTTATTAATTAATTATATATAATATTTTATAATCGTTAAATAATTTTATATTGTATTTAATATATATAATATTTATATTATGATATATAATGATAAATATATTAATTAATAATATTATGTATATTAATATTAGTTAATTAATGAATAATATATAATATGTATATTAATATTAATTAAATAATTTAATAATACATAATATAATATATATTAATTAATTTATATACTGTACAATATTCAAAGTGCAAATATGGGGAGGGGTTACTTTATCTACTGTGACTAAGTTTGTATTTTATAATAGTTAAATAATTTTATATTGTATTTAATATTATATATTTATATTATGTTACTATATAATGATATATATAATAAATATATATTAATTAATTAATAATATATAATATGTATATTAATATAAATTAATTAATAATTTAATACACAATATAACATATATTAATTAATTAATAATTTAATACATAATATAATATATATTATTTAATTAATAATTTAATACATAATATAATATATATTAATTAATTAATAATTTAATACATAATATAATATATATTAATTAATTTATATACTGTACAATATTCAAAGTGCAAATATGGTGAGGGATTACTTTATCTACTGTGACTAAGTTTGTACATTCGTCCCCCCATAACTTAATGCGTAACTAAAGTTGTGGCCAGTGGTCTGTGTTATTGTCATGGAATGTCCAAACGACAACGTATGACATCAAGTAAACAAACAACAACAAAAATAATAATCCCCGAAGGCATGTGTGTTCGCGTTTGTGAATGAAACAGGGCGAGCGAGAGAAGTGCATTAAGCGTTATCATTGTGACCCATCAAAGTGAAGCGTCGAGTAAAAAGCACCCCTGGGGGGTGGGGGGGATGGAAGGGGTTTCCTTCCCATCTTAAGACATGCCTCATTTCCATGCATCCCTCCCCCCCCCCCTCACATTTTTACTCACACTCCAGACGCCTGTGCTGTCCAGTAAAAGTACAAGTACAGTACTTTTTCTACAAGGGAACGATACACTTCATTATTCATACAGCTAGCTTTAGCTACGTTTCTAAAGTAAAACACTACTTTCAGTAGAGGCGGGTTTAATATGCCAAGTCAATTCATTTATTGCTCATAAACACATTATAATGGGACTAGCGACAAATTTGTTTTCATGTCATCCGACCCAAACCAAATATGATGAAGAGTCGTGAACCAAATGTGGCCCGCAGGACACTAGTTTGAGGCCCCCGCCTTGATATGAAAGTTTAATGTTAGCGCGGCCCCGCGCAAGTTTGATATGGATGCTGTATGGTAACATGTACCCAGAAAAAATTATTACGTTTGATTAATGTTCATGTTAAAGGTTAAATAACTGTTAATAGTTATCCTCCCTATCCGTGTGGAAGTGGTAAGTTTTTGGCGATTTAAGTTTAAAGGAAATAACTTGAAGGCTACCATTTAGGTGGCTAGCTCTCTAGTTTGCGAGTTAGCATGTGTCTCAAGACTCTGCAGTTGCACAATATGTTGTAAATAAAAAGAGTATAAATGTGACTATAGTCGTGTTTTGTCATGTCTACAGGGCTCTAATAATGCTTTGTTCATTTTAATCTGAAAAAAATAATTTGTCTACCCACCAACTATATGTGGTTTCTTAAGTTTTTATTATTTGCAGTTTTATTATTATTATTATATTATTATTATTATATTTATTTATTTTCTTTATTCTTGATTTGTTTATTTATTTTTCATCTTATTTTGAGTAGAAAAATAAAAATTAAGATATTTGAGAACAGTGGAATGTTTTATCAGAGCTTTTATTGTAGAAAATTGGAACCAAAGCAAAGTTTTTTTTAATTTTTTTGTTTTTAATAAATACATTTTTTTTTGGGAAAACCTGATGCGGCCCAATCTCACCCAGACCCGAGCTCCAGTGGCCTCCCAAGTGAATTGAATTTGAGACCCCTGCCTTAAACTATATTAGGAAAGCAGGAAGTGAACAAATGTAACAGTTACTGATTGTAAAAGTACCAGATGGAGGGGTAGGATTTAATAAGCTTTGCTTCTTCCTACTCCTTTTGGACATGTGGAACTGTGAACTGATTATGTGATGCATTCAATTGTAATCTGATGCACGTTAAAATGAAATCAAACCATTACCATGACCAACCCTCAAATAATAGAAGTTGGAATATGATTGGTTGGTTGCTGGGGAGCGAGTTAGGAATGTTTTAATTGGACTTTTTCAGAAGTTGTACATGCCTTCCTTGGAGGATACATTAATAATAATAATAATAACAACAAGAAAAAAAAGCAGACAAAACCAAGAGAAACGAAGTACCTGAGTGTGTGATGTACTCTGTCAGCATCCTGTCAGCAAGGCCTGGTTAATTAGGACTGGATCCAAATGGCTGGCTGAGCTTTGCTTTCTCATTCCACTCCACTGATTGTCTGCAACAAACAAGATACACCAAAAAATATGAATATAAATAAGTCTACATTGAAGTAATATACAGTACTGTCACAACTTGTCAATTTGACTACATTTGCATACATGAAGCCGAGTCTGGAAGGAAATAAGGGAAGATGACTTGATACACGGATATAATCTAAACTATGACACCAAAAGTCAGTATTAAAACTACACCAGGGGAAAAAAATCTTCGCTTTTGAGAATAAAGTTGTACATTTAAAACAATAAAGTCATAAATACAACTTGAGACATAAATTTAGAAAAATCTAAAAAAAAAAAAAAGTACAAAAAACAATCAAATTTTTTGAGAAAAAATGTAATTGAGAAAAAAGTCATAATATTACAAGAAAATCATCTAAATAATAAAGTTGTACATTTAAAACAATAAAGTCATAAATACAACTTGAGACATAAATTTAGAAAAATCTAAAAAAAAAAGTACAAAAACAATCAAATTTTTTGAAAAAAAATGTAATTGAGAAAAAAAGTCATAATATTACAAGAAAATCATCTAAATAATAAAAGTTGTACATTTAAAACAATAGAAATACGACTTAAGAGATGTACATTTAGAAAAAAAAATTGTGTTAAATTTTACAAGAAAAACAATCAAATTTTTTGAGAAAGAAAAAGTCATAATTTTACAAGAAAATTATAAATGTAGCAAAAAAATGGATTGTGAGTATACTGGTCCTTGTTGTAAATGTTATATACTGCTACTAATGAAAGTCATCTAAATAATAAATAAATAAAGTTGTACATTTAAAACAATAAAGTCATAAATACAACTTGAGACATAAATTTAGAAAAATCTAAAAAAAAAAAAAAAAAAGTACAAAAAACAATCAAATTTTTTGAGAAAAAATGTAATTGAGAAAAAAAGTCATATTACAAGACAATCATCTAAATAATAAAGTTGTACATTTAAAACACTAAAGTCAGAAATACAACTTGACATAAATTTAGAAAAATCTAAAAAAAAAAAGTACAAAAACAATCAAATTTTTTGAAAAAAAATGTAATTGAGAAAAAAAAAAGTCATAATATTACAAGAAAATCATCTAAATAATAAATAAAGTTGTACATTTAAAACAATAGTTAGAAATACGACTTAAGAGATGTACATTTAGAAAAAAAAATTGTGTTAAATTTTACAAGAAAAACAATCAAATTTTTTGAGAAAAAAAAAGTCATAATTTTACAAGAAAATTATAAATGTACCAAAAAAAATGGATTGTGAGTATACTGGTCCTTGTTGTAAATGTTATATACTGCTACTAATGAAAGTCATCTAAATAATAAATAAATAAAGTTGTACATTTAAAACAATAAAGTCAGAAATACGACTTAAGAGATGTAAATTTTGAAAAAAAAAAATTTAAAAAATAACTTTACAAGAAAAACAATCACATTTTTTGAGAAAAAAAAAGTCATAATATTACAAGAAAATTCTAAATGTACAAAAAAAAGCATCTGGATTAACTGGAGTGATTCTGGTCCTCGTAAATGTTATATACTGCTACTAATGAAAGTCATCTAAATAACAAATAAATAAAGTCAGAAATACGACTTGAGACGTAAATTTAGAGAAAAAAAAATTGTTAAAGAATTTTACAAGAAAAACAAATTTTTTGAGAAAAAAGTAATTTTGAGGAAAAAAAGCCATAATATTACAAGAAAATTATAAATGTAAAAAAAAAAAAAAAAAAGGCATCTGGATTGTGAGTAATTCTGGTCCTTGTTGTAAATGTTACATACTGCTACTAATGAAAGTCATCTTTCTTATTCCAGGTATTATTGGAACATTACGTGATGTTCCGGTGCTTTATTGGAGTCTGTGGATGAACAAATGATCATTTGCCTGCTGTGATAATGTTATTTTAAATGTCATCATAGCCGTCATCAGAGTAACTTTTTTTATGCTCATGCTTTGTCTGTCAGCCTCTGAGAGGAAAAAAAAAATGCTAATGGAAACAACTGTCCATGCAGGGAAAGATTAAAAACATGTTATATGTAAACACTAATTCATATAAAGAATGATGGATAATAGATGAGTCATCCTGCTTTGTTATCTATAAGTCGGTGATTAATATTCATCTGGACAAAAGGCATGTCCCGTCATTGTCAAATTTGCATAAGTGAGTAAAAAAAAAAATACAATAAAAATATTCCCTCAATGTGTTCAAATGTATCTGTGGCGGGCCATCACACAAATACGTTTGATTTTATGTGGAAAAACCTCAAGTATAAAATCTTACATATTACCGGTTATAGCAGGGGTGTCCAAAGTGTGGCCTGGAGCCCATTTGAAGCATGTTTTTTTTTTTTTTTATAAATGGGCCCACCGTATATTTTTAAAAATTTGTAATTTTACAGGAATAGTCAAAATATTAAAGAAAAAAAAAAGTAATCCGATGCGAACAAGTCAATTTTACAAGATTAATGTACTAAAGAAACAAAACAAACTTGTGATATTTGAAAAAATTGTTAGAACACAAAAATAGTCAAAATATTGTAGGAATAAATTCATGAATAAAAGAAAAAATAAAATAAATTAGCGATAAATTACATATGTCATGTTAAACATATTGGCATATCGTTTTTTGGGGGCAAAAAAGCCAATATCAAACATCCCCAAGCATAAAGATATTTAGTGCGAAGTTAGGTTCCATATTTGGTTTTAGTCAAAACAACCAAAAGAAAACATTTTAAAAATAATAATCCTATTATAAGAAAAACATTGAAACATTGAATAAAGTTGTAATTTTTGGAAAATGTGTTAATATTCTCAAATATTCACCCTTGTGTCAGTTAGTGGTCATCTTGGTGTCCAAATGAATCTGTGGCGGGCCACCACACAAATACGTTTGATTTTATGTGCAAAAACCCCAAACATAAAATCTTACATATTAATTGTTGTAGCAGGGGTGTCCAAAGTGTGGCCTGGGGCCATTTGAAGCATGCGGCTGTTTTGTTTTTTTGTGTTTTGTTTTTTATATGGGCCCACCACATATTTAAAAAAAAAAATCTGTAATTTTACAGGAGTAGTGAAAATATTAAGAAAAAAAAAGTAATCAGATGCGAATGAGTCAATTTTACATGATTAATGTACTAAAGAAACAAAACATTAAACTTGTGATATTTGAAAAATTTGTTAGAATACAAGAATAAAGTCAAAATATTGTAGGAATAAAGTCATGAATAAAAGAAAAAATAAATTAGATATGTCATGTTACACATATCAGTATCGGAAATTCAGAATTGAACAATATCAGTTAGCGGTCATCTTGGTGTCCAAATGAATCTGTGGCGGGCCACCACACAAATACATTTGATTTTATGTGGAAAAACCCCAAACATAAAATCTTACATATTAATTATTGTAGCAGGGGTGTCCAAAGTGTGGCCTGGGGCCATTTGAAGCATTTTTTTTTCAATGGGCCCACTGCATATTTAAAAAAAATAATAATTTTACAGAAATAGACAAAATATTAAGAAAAAAAAGAACAAAGCCAAAATATTGTAGGAATAAATTCATGAATAAAAGAAAAAAAACCCAAACAAAATCTTACATATTAATTATAAAATAAAATAATAATTCATATATCAATAATTCAAATCATAATTTGAATCATCTCCATGGAGAAGACAAAGGTGAAGGAAGGATGTTGATGCTCTATTAGGTTTGCCGAGTACTGTTTTAAAAGCTTTACATAATCTGTGACAATCAGTCTTATTTGGACGAATGAACTATGCAGCCATTTTCTCAGACAGGATAAATGTCATCCGTCTGAGTGGACCATTATTGCAATATATTTGGTATTAAAAAAAATTCCTTCCACGGTTCTCAAAAGTTGATTCCACTCAGCTGGAGTTGCCCACAGTATGAATCACTTTAATGGATAGCGAAGCTGACAAACATTTAAAATATGGAGATGATATCTGGAAAGGTGTAACAAGGACAACATTATCTTTTTGGAATTAGCTCAGCGGAACCACTAAAGTTGAATCAACTTCCACGATTTCATTTGACAGTAAAAAGGATGACAGGTGTAGCAAAACGGAAAGTGGATTCCACATTCCGGTCAAAAGTCTTTTACCGTGAAGAGGAAGGCTGGAGTCCAAAAAGATGCGTGGATGTTTGCTGGTAGGAAACCTCACGAGTCGCAGAAAGAAACACTTGGAAAAACAATACGACCTGGCAATGAACTGCAGCCCAAGCTGCACTAAATAGTAACATAATTACTAATAGGGGGCAGGTGTGCCCCACTGCGACCGCCAACTTAAGCCAAGGGGCCCACACAGGAAGGACATATTGGGATTTACACCAGAAATATTAGTCCTACATATTTAGAATCCGTGACCATGAAAATATACCATGGAAGGATTTGAATGACTTGAAAAAATGCTAACAATGCTAACATTCACATGCTAACACCTAGCATAATAGTGCTAAGTGTCATCTTAAGGTCATATTCATGGTAATCGCAAACATGCTAGTGTGCTTATGTGAGCACAATAGCATGCTAACACCTAGCATCATAGCGCTAAGTGTCACCTTAAGTCCATATTCATGAAAATCACAGAAATGCTAGTGTGCTCATGTTAGCACAATAGCATGCTAACATCTAGCATCATAGCGCTAAGTGTCACCTTAAGTCCATATTCATGGAAAAATCTCAAAAATGCTAATGTACTCATGTTAGCACAAAAGCATGCTAACACCTAGCATAAAAACGCTAAGTGTCATCTTAAGTCCATATTCATGGAATTCTCAGAAATGCTAGTGAGCTCATGTTAGCACATTAGCATGTCAACACCTAGCATAATGGAGCTAGTGTCATCTTAAGTCCATATTAATGGAAATCACAGAAATGCTAGTATGCTCATGTTAGGACATTAGCATGCTAACACCTAGCATAATAGCGCTAAGGGTCATCTTAAGTCCATATTAATGGAAATCGCAGAAATGCTAGTGTGCTCATGTTAGCACATTAGCATGTTAACACCTAGCATAATAGCGCTAAGTGTCATCTTGAGTCCATATTAATGGAACTCACAGAAATGCTAGTATGCTCATGTTAGCACAATAGCATGCTAACACCTAGCATAATAGCGCTAAGTGTCATCTTAAGTCCATATTCATGGCATTCTCAGAAATGCTAGTGAGCTCATGTTAGCACATTAGCATGTCAACACCTAGCATAATGGAGCTAAGTGTCAGCTTAAGTCCATATTCATGGGAATCACAGAAGTGCTAGTGTGCTCATGTTAGCACATTAGCATGCTAACACCTAACATAATAGCGCTAAATGTCATCTTAAGTCCATATTAATGGAAATCACAGAAATGCTAGTATGCTCATGTTAGGACATTAGCATGCTAACACCTAGCATAATAGCGCTAAGGGTCATCTTAAGTTCATATTAATGGAAATCACAGAAATGCTAGTATGCTCATGTTAGCACATTAGCATGCTAACACCTAGCATAATAGCGCTAAGTGTCATCTTAAGTCTACATTAATGGAAATCGCAAAAATGCTAGGTTGCCCATGTTAGCACAATAGCATGCTAACATCTAGCATAATAGCGCCAAGTGTCATCTTAAGTCCATATTCATGGAATTCTCAGAAATGCTAGTGTGCTCGTGTTAGCACATTAGCATGCCAACACCTAGCATAATAGAGCTAAGTGTCAGCTTGGCGAGGGTGGCATTTTATACCATTATATTGTAATACATCCCCAAAATATCGTAATCTATGCTAAGGTCCATATCGCCCAACCCTATTAAAAATGCTACTATGCTAATGTTAGCATGGTAACACCTAACATGTTAATGCTAAGTGTTTATATACTGTGTCTACCCATGAAAATGGCTAAAAATGCTACAATGCTAATATTAGCATGCTAGCAACGCTAACATGCTAACACCTAGTGTCATCTTAAGTCCATATTCATGGCATTCTCAGAAATGCTAGTGAGCTCATGTTAGCACATTAGCATGTTAACACCTAGCATAATAGCGCTAAGTGTCAACTCAAGTCTCTATTAATGGAAATCACAGAAATGCTAGTGTGCTCATGTTAGCACATTAGCATGCTAACACCTAGCATAATAGCGCTAAGTGTCATCTTAAGTCCATATTCATGTAATTCTCAGAAATGCTAGTGTGCTCGCGTTAGCATATTAGCATGCAAACACCTAGCGCTTGTCCTTTTCATCATAATGCCTAAAAATCATACAAACAGTTGGAACCAACCCCCCCCCATGCAGGCGAGGGAATTCCATCCAATTGGTGAATGACTCCGCTCCACTCGCTTGTTGCGTTCGATGCACGTAACCTCATCGCGAGCGCCGTTTGCCTCATCCTTTTTGATGTTAACTTATGGATGCATACATTTAGCATTCTCTTACACAATCAGCATCAAAAGGTACACGCCCACGCTGGGGCCTGCAGCGCGGCACATTTCACGCATGCACAAAGACAACCACAGTGGTACTCCCTTGAAAACACATGGCGACAACACACACACACACACACATATATATATATATATGATATATAGATATAGATGTACATCACACACAGTGGGGCTGAGATATAAGTAATTCAGCAGTGTGTGACACTTTCACGGTCTAATTAGCCCCACTGTTGCAGTAAACACCTCCCAATGACCCTTCCAGTTCTGGTTTCTCATTAAGTATGGATGACGCCCATGGCCTGGGCTTCTTATCATCCATCAGGACCTGACTCGTCACAGGAAGAAGTCCCTCCACATCCATGCAAAATGCTCCGAGCAGTCCACGGAGATAGGATCAGGATAGGATAGGTTGGGGGAGGGATGCATGTTTTTTTTTTTTTTTTTGCATGTGCACATTGACAACAAGGAATGTTGCATGCTGCTTTTGATGGCTTGATGGGGATTTTCCTTTCTCTCTCTCTCTCGCGCTCTCTCTCTCTTGCAGCAGTAGATGCAGACAAGGCCTGCAAACTGTGATCAAGCTGTGCCTTCAATCCTTCCCTTTTCCCTCTCTCTTTCTTTCTCTCTCTCTTTCTCTCTCTCTCATCAGCTGGAAGGCTTCAACAGCAGGGTGCCCCAGATTCAAAGACCACCCCCTCCTCTTCCCGTCGCTTGCAAACACCTGCAGCATTTCCAAGGTGGAGCTCTACCGACACCTTGCGGACAAACGTGACATTGCAACAGAAGCAGTCAATATTGAGTTATATTATTTACACACACGTTTCATTTTACATTTTTCATTATACATTTTGACAGCGAATGTGGAATGGAACTAAATAGTATATATTGTTTCTAATTAATTTGAGTGTTTAATTAGCATGTGTGATATTCTAATATGTCAAGCCAGGCTGTCCGTAACTGTTTTAAAGTCCGATATTTTCGTAGTTGCTTTTCATGAATTCATGAACAAATTATATCAAGTATAGTTTAATTGTAATATTTGACCACCGACTAAAGCATTAAAACAGTTAAATGGGTTTAAAATTACCTTCAATGGGCAACAGCGAGTTTGGAAATGAGCTAGCTTACCTGACACCAGTGCCATATTGGGGCAATCCGAGGTAGTCACGTGACTGTCACATGACAAACACGCTGATATGCTTCCTGTTGTATAGTACCTTAGTGATGTACGATACCACTGACTTTGATTCTGATTCGATATTGAATGAAATTCAGGCTGCTGTCAGTGATACCGATACGATAACGATAATTGGTGGAAATTCACTTACTTATTCAATAATTAATTTATGTAATTTATTCATTTTTAAAGGTGATGTATATTGAAGTAGGTAATATACAACAACAGAAAAAAAATGAAAAAAAATCATATATGTAAAAATATTTTTTTATTTATAGTTTATTTAAAACAATACATTTTTTTATTTTATTTTTATTAACTATAAGAATGAAAACTTTATTTGCAATTCATACATGGCTCATTACTTCAACAAACGATTCAGGCAAAAATTACCTCAAATAACCAAAGTAAAAGTATCGATATTTTCAAGTGAGAATCAATTTTAGAGCACAAAACGCTAACAGTACCTCACTTATGGACTTAACATGAGTTCCCACCAAGCATAAACATGTTTTAGGGTTAAGTTAGGTTTCATATTTATTATTTGTTTTTAATTTTGACATGCGTTTCTGTTGCAAAACATATTATAAATGAAATATTTTATAAAAAAATTAGAAAGCTGAGACTCAATCATACGCACCGATGTCATTTGTCATAAGTACAGTAGTACTGCATTATATATTGTACAAAGTTTCATAATAATCATAATGGAACCGTAATGTATGCGTTATAATGCCACCTGCTGTACATAGTTGGAATGACAAGCTGCATTCACAGACTGTCCCATTATAAAGTGTTTATAAGCAAGGGTAAATTTATTTGTGGTGGGCCATTTATGAGAAACAGTCCCTACAGTGTCAACTCTTCAGATATAACAAAAAATAATAATAAGATGCACATGCATTGGCACTGTAGGTCACATGTTTCTTTTGACCTTTGACACGTAAAGATACAAAGGTACAAATTGTCGCCGAGTGTCCAGCATGTGTTTTTTTTTTGTTTTTTTTTTACAACAAAAATAATCTAAATAAGCTTTACAAAACACTATGATGCATTGCAGGACACTTTGTTCCTTGCGTTTGCAGTTCAAGTGTACGTCTACTGACAGAAAGGAGAAATAAACAGCACGGTTTGTTGAAACCCGGATGCCCACCCCACCATCAGGCACATGAAGGAAGAATCAAACATACCCATAACATTAAATCTTCTATTTACAGGGAACCTCTAGAAACGTTGTCTTTCCACGCTTGCTTGATTTCTACTTCAATTTCAGTGCTGCAAAAATAACGTTGGAGACATTCAGACATCATACACTCACACACTCGTGTGGCGTTCAGGTTCATCATTCCCAATTCTTGTGCAATATGTGACTACACACACACACTCTATCAAAGCATGCACTCAAAGCTTCATACATATCGGACAGGATTGCGGTGACTATGAAAACAATGCTAGCAGCATTAGCATCACTAACTGACCCGTTTTAATCCACTTCCAGTCTTTTGATTGCTGCCACACGACACAGTAAGGCTTTCAGCGCACATGTGGATGATTTATTTGTGTGTTTTTTTTTTTAATTCAGCCAAAGTCTTGTCTCAAAAAGGCACACGACTGCACTTCACTTCGCTTCACCCGCTTTCGTTCTCAGCAGCGCTTTGCACTGGATCTCCTTTTATGGAGAAATGACACTTTGTGAATTTGTCGTTAATATCAACATAAGTACATATTTACAGAGGAGAAGACCCTTTCATGGTTGGTCCATTACGCACAAATAAAGAGGGGGGGTGTATTTTTAAGGATGTACTTTGTGTGTGTGTGTGTGTGTGTGTGTGTGTGTGTGTGTGTGATCGTGCACATAGAAGGTTTTCGTATTGGAAATCTCAGGACGGTTTCATGAGTGTTTGATGGTGTATTTGCCTTTCTGCAGCTGAGATATGTACAGTTTGGACTTGGTGCCGTCCAGGCGTTTGAACCACACTTCATCGTTGTTGATGGTGGTGATGACGGCGCTGTGGAGATAAAATAAGAGTTAGGGAAAAAAAGTAGTCACGTTGTTGATGCAATAATATTTTGTAGGTGGGTTTGCTTGGTCTCTCCACTGTAGAGGTCACTGCTCCGTGTGCAGTGTAGTGAGGAGAGCGATGACCTCTGCATTGGAGGTTTAGGTCATCACGGCCAAAAACATTGGCATGTCAATATATTTGGCCATGACCGTAGATCAGGGGTCTCAAACACGCGGCCAAATGTGGCCCGCAGGACACTAGTTTGAGGCCCCCGCCTTGATATGAAAGTTTAATGTTAGTGCGGCCCGCGCAAGTTTGATATGGATGCTGTATGGTATCATGTACCCAGAAAAAAATATTACGTTTGATTAATGTTCATGTTAAAGGTTAAATAACTGTTAATAGTTATCCTCCCTATCCATGTGGAAGTGGTAAGTTTTTGGCTATTTTTAGTTTAAAGGAAATAACTTGAAGGCTACCGTTTAGGTCGCTAGCTCTCCAGTTTGCGAGTTAGCATGTGTCTCAAGACGCTGCAGTTGCGCAATATGTTGTAAATAAAAAGAGTATAAATGTGATTATAGTGGTGTTTTGTCATGTCTACAGGGCTCTAATAATGCTTTGTTCATTTTAATCTGAAAAAAATAATTTGTCTACCCACCAACTATATATGTGGTTTCTTAAGTTTTTATTATTTGCCATTTTATTATTATTATTATTATATTTATTTATTACTGATTAATTTTCTTTATTCTTGATTTGTTTATTTATTTTTCATCTTATTTCGTGCAGAAGAATAAAAAATTAAGATATTTGAGAACAGTGGAATGTTTTATCAGAGCTTTTAGATGCATATAGATGTTTTAGGGTTAAGTCAGGTTTCATATTTATTATTTGTTTTGAATTTTGACATGCGTTTCTGTTGTAAAACATAAATGAAATATTTCATTAAAAAAATTAGAAAGCTGAGACTCAATCATACACCGTGTGTCATTGTCATAAGTACAGTAGTACTGCATTATATATTGTGCAAAGTTTAATCATAATGGAGCCATAATGTATGTGTTATGATGCATAAAAAATAAAAATAAAATTAAATAAAAAAATAAAATAAAAATTAAATTAAATTAAAAAATTTAAAAAATAGATTCAATTAGATTAAATTAGATTAAATTAAAATAAATAAAATAACAAAATAAAATAAATAAAATAAATAAAATAAATAAAATAAATAAAATAAATAAAATAAATAAAATAAATAAAATACATGCAATGGCCGCAAATGGTTCCCAGGCTGCACTTTGGACAACAACCACCCTATTGTGAGCACCCCCAGGTGCCTCCTAAACCCAGATTCAATAGAAATGCCTACATTCAATGACGCAGACATTACAGTTGGAACAACTTTGATAGGTTACTTTGGTTCTGAAACAAGGATGCGCTTTACAGTATAGTTGTTGGGACTGTGATCTTCTAGTGTTCTGACACTTTGTGGTAACAGGGACAGGCTGTGACTGCTGATAAACACATTTGCATGTGACACAGACACGACACTACAAATCTCCAGAGGCGAGCATGAAAGCAGGTGTTGCCGGGGTCGTGTTGCCCCAACATCACCGGCAGCACCCAACAGTCACTTCTTGTGCTTTTTTAAAAGCTTTTTTTTTGGCCTCAAATTCACCATAGTTTTAATTCAGTGATCCCTAGTGTAAGATGTGCTTTGTCGTCCATAATTCTTCCATTTTTGCATACTGTAATGCAAGATTGAGGTGCAATTGATTCATTCTCACACACACACAAACCTTGTGGGGAACTCATCTTTCCTGTTGATACAGATGGACTGGCCCCGGCAGTACCACTGGTTGTCGTAGAAAAGTCGACCGTCTTCAGAGCGTGCAACATGTTGGTGTCGGTCCGTTTTGGCTGATGAAGTTTAAAAAGGTGATTCCATGATAGAAAAGAAAGGACCTCAGATTAGTTTGAATGCTTTAAAAAGAGGTGTGGCCAAGCATTTCCCCCGTGAGGGTCACATGGAGAAAAATCAAAAGGATGCAAAGACCGAATTTCAAACTAATAATTGGCTTTTTTCATATCAACATGTGTTACTTTACCAAAGTGATGTGACCGAATTTCATACTAATAATAGGCTTTTTTTTCATATCAACATGTGTTACTTTACCAAATCACTTTGACCGAATTTTATACTAATAATAGGCTTTTTTTTCATATCAACATGTGTTACTTTACCAAATCACTTTGACCGAATTTCATACTAATAATAGGCTTTTTTTTTCATATCAACATGTGTTACTTTACCAAAGGGATTTGACCGAATTTCATACTAATAATAGGCTTTTTTTTCATATCAACATGTGTTACTTTACCAAAGTGATTTGACCGAATTTCATACTAATAATAGGCTTTTTTTTTCATATCAACATGTGTTACTTTACCAAAGTGATTTGACCGAATTTCATACTAATAATAGGCTTTTTTTTTCATTTCAACATGTGTTACTTTACCAAATCACTTTACCAAAGTGATTTGACCGAATTTCATACTAATATGTGTGATATGAAAAAAGCCTATTATTAGCATGAAAATTCGGTCACTTTACCAAAAGTGATTTGACCGATTTTCATACTAATAATAGGCTTTTTTCATATCAACATGTGTTACTTTACCAAATCACTTTTGGTAAAGTAACACATGAAGAAAGCCTATTATTAGTATGAAATTCGGTCAAAGTGATTTGGTAAAGTAACACATGTTGATATGAAAAAAGCCTATTATTAGTATGAAATTCGGTCACTTTACCAAATCACTTTGACCAAATTTCATACTAATAATGGGCTTTTTTCATATCAACATGTGTTACTTTACTAAAAGTGATTTGGTAAAGTAACACATGTTGATATGAAAAAAGCCTATTATTAGTATGAAATTCAAATCAAAAGTGATTTGGTAAAGTAACACATGTTGATATGAAAAAAGCCTATTATTAGTATGAAATTCGGTCAAAGTGATTTGGTAAAGTAACACACGTTGATATGAAAAAAGCCTATTATTAGTATGAAATTCGGTCAAAGTGATTTGGTAAAGTAACACATGTTGATATGAAAAAAGCCTATTATTAGTATGAAATTCAAATCAAAAGTGATTTGGTAAAGTAACACATGTTTATATGAAAAAAGCCTATTATTAGTATGAAATTCGGCCAAAGTGATTTGGTAAAGTAACACACGTTGATATGAAAAAAGCCAATTATTAGTATGAAATTTGGTCAAATCACTTTGGTAAAGTGATTTGGTAAAGTAACACATGTTGATATGAAAAAAAAGCCTATTATTAGTATGAAATTCGGTCTTTGCTTCCCCATTTTTCCAATGAGGCCGATCCGGTATCGGTATCGGGTTCCCAAATACCACCGTAATTCAAGTGACGGAAATGCAAAGATTCCTGATCAATGAGCCACATCTCTGCTTTAGTGTTGTTTAGCAAACATAGCGGCCGACAATAATCTGTTTGTTTAATAAAGCCGCTGTTGGCCAACCACCTCCTCGTCATTGTTATTATAGCATCTGTAGACAATCATAAAAAAATATTGAAGCAAACAAAGCTCTGGTTTTGGAATATTGGAACAGTATCGGCAGATATCCAAATTCAGGTACCGGGATCAGATAGGAATGTGGATATGTGCATTGATCCCTGTGCTTGAGGCAAATATTGAGGAGGACAGGAAATTAGATTCTCACCGTCAACTTTCACCCTGGGCGGTCCAAGAGATGCCATCGCCTGAGAAAACAAAACAAAACATCACAAACATAAAAACACCCAAACTCACTTCCCCCAAAATATTACCTTCCGTATTGCAGTCCAGTCTTCAAGAATATCCAGATCTTGCAGCATATAAACAATATAAGGCCGTAAAAGAAGCGTTAAAGAAAACAGTTAGGCTAACAGAAGGATTTGGTTCTGTGGCGGGATGATAGAAAGGATATCAGAAACAACAACCGGCTTCTTCTTCTTAATGGGACAGAATGGGTCTTTCTTCTTATTTTTCCGGGAATGCAATCCATCATTCCACAATTCTGGGAAGTCAAAAAGTGTGGATTAGAAATGAAAATCGGCATTAGAGCAATCAAAAATGCCACCTCATAGTTATTCAGTACTTCATACACCGAGGACAAAACTATAGCTATAACTAAAACTAAACTATCGTTCTAATCAACTGATTAGGCAATCAGTGATTGGAATAGACGCTGAAGTCCCATGGAATTTTAATTCTTCATTCTTATCAGGAAACTTGTACGCTTCCAACTTTGTGGAAACACTTTGGGACCCCCCCCCCCTTCCCCAATCCGAATGAACAAAGCAAGCTTCACAAAAAAGGCAGAACACAGAGTCATGGCATGTCTCGGGTCCACCGTCAGTGACCTTTGACTTCACAAATGAAAAAAATCGGTGGACGAGTGGTTAGCACGCAGACCTCACAGCTAGGAGACCCGAGTTCAATCCCACCCTCTGTCATCTCTGTGTGGAGTTTGCATGTTCTCCCCGTCCAAAAACATGCTAGGTTAATTGGCGACTCCAAATTGTCCATAGGTATGAATGTGAGTGTGAATGGTTGTTTGTCTATATGTGCCCTGTGATTGGCTGGCCACCAGTCAAGGGTGTACCCCGCCTCTCGCCCGAAGACAGCTGGGATAGGCTCCAGCACCCCCCGCGACCCTTGTAAGGATAAGTGGTAGGAAATGAATAGATGAATTTTAGAGCCCTCCAGACGTGAAGTAACACCCCTATAGTGAACGTTATACTCATATTACCCAATATAGTATCCATAATAAGAGAAAATAAGATGTTTTTACGCTGTATGTCGGACAAGTGATTAGCGCGAGGGCCTCACAGCTCGGAGACCCGAGTTCAATCCCACCCTCGGTCATCTCTGTGTGGAGTTTGCATGTTCTCCCCGTGCATGCGTGGGTTTTCTCCGGGTACTCCGGTTTCCTCCCACATTCCAAAAACATGCTAGGTTAATTGACGACTCCAAATTGTC
This sequence comes from Doryrhamphus excisus, assembly GCF_037039965.1. NCBI lineage: Eukaryota > Metazoa > Chordata > Actinopteri > Syngnathiformes > Syngnathidae > Doryrhamphus > Doryrhamphus excisus. The sequence continues at coordinate 3,345,362 of NC_136367.1, read as the reverse complement.
CATAGGTATGAATGTGAGTGTGAATGGTTGTTTGTCTATATGTGCCCTGTGATTGGCTGACGACCAGTCTCTTGCCCCGAAGACTGCTGGGATAGGCTCCAGCACCGCCGCAACCCTCGTGAAGATAAGCGTTAGAAAACGAATGAATGCTTGAGAAATCTAAGACGAGTTAGCGGACAATAACTGAAGTGGAATAAGAAGTAGAGGAATAACTCAGCATTCACACAATAACCATTAAGCGCCCTTTCCGGTATATATGGTATATCTCCTTGGTACCTGAGGTGATATCAATACTGTGTCGGTCCTCTTCCAGTCGTCTTATCTTCTCCTCCAGCTCACTTTGCACGGTGTCAAACAGAAGCAGCTTCTCACTCTGTGGAAAAAAAACACACACATGGGTCAACATTAAGTGTATGCGGAAGCAGCTCATCTATTGCCACAGACATTCTATCCTGGATTGTGAAATGATAGAACTCGATCTCCATTCTATTTCATTATCACCTCCCAGTGCTGGCAGGCTGCCTGGATCTCACAGTCGTACTTGTTCTTCACCGACTCCAAGCACAGCTCCTTGTAGATGCCTGCAAGACATCCAGTCAAACGTTAGTAATGACAAATAAATCATGAATTTATTGACATTAAATATAGTTTTGTGTTCGATTTGGTGGCCTTATTAAACTGTGGCAGCGTCTGATAAAGTTATGTAATGGTTTCACAGCACTTAGCTGTGGTGCGTTTAAGAACCGACGAACAAGTTGCGAAATCTTCAAGCTTCACAAAAGGCACTATGGTTCAAACGAGGGCATATAAGCATGTTAAAAAATTGCAAGCTTTCTGAAAGCATGTACTGCTCTTCTCAACGAGCAGCGGGTACGGTTGTGAGCCCCCCACCCCCGTCCAAAAGCAGTCACGGGTCGTCTTGTTTGTGACAGTTCATTCATTCATTTTCTACCGCTTATCCTCACGAGGGTCGCAGGGGGGTGCTGGAGCCTATCCCAGCTGTCTTCAGGCGGTGGGTACACCCGCTGGACTGGTGGCCAGCCAATCACAGGGCACATATAGACAAACAACCATTCACACTCACATTCATACCTATGGACAATTTGAAGTCGCTAATTAGCCTAGCATGTTTTTGGAATGTGGGAGGAAACCGGAGTACCCGGAGAAAACCCACGGGGAGAACATGCAAACTCCACACACAGATGGCCGAGGGTGGGATTGAACTCGGGTCTCCTAGCTGTGAGGTCTGCACGCTAACCACTCGACCACCGTGCAGCCCATTTTAATCAGGCTTTTAACTAATATTTTAATCTTTTTAGTCCTATTGTATGCTCTTAGTCTTTAGCTTTTAACTCCAGTGTTTCCTCAAGGGGGGGGTCTTCCACACCGGGGGCTGTCGGGTCTGCTGAGGCCATCTCTGTGTGGAGTTTGCATGTTCTCCCCGTGCATGTGTGGGTTTTCTCCGGGTACTCCGGTTTCCTCCCACATTCCAAAAACATGCTAGGTTAATTAGCGACTCCAAATTGTCCATAGGTATGAATGTGAGTGTGAATGGTTGTTTGTCTATATGTGCCCTGTGATTGGCTGGCGACCGGTCCGGGGGTGTACCCCGCCTGAAGACAGCTGGGATAGGCTCCAGCACCCCTCGCGACCCTCGTAAAATAAATAAAAGTGGGTCACGACTTGTGGATCCAGGTTTGAGAACCCCTGATACAAACCACATGCATACCTGCCACTTTGGTCCTGATCTGCATGTTCTCCTGCAGATTGGCTAAAGGTTCCAGGTATTCCTGGGCACATCCAGCCATCACCTCCTGCAGCTTGATGTCTACCTGACTCAGACGTTCCTTATACAATCTTTAAAAAAAAAAAAAAAGTTACTGTTTACATGTTACTTTTAAATAATGACTGACAGTTGAACCCACCACTGAGAATCAGTAACACTAGTAACACTCTTTGAATTTCTGCCATTTACAGAAGATAACTTACTGTTCCTTCAAATCTGTGAACTGTTTCTCAAGAGTAGTCATCTCGTCCAGGCACTCCATCCTCCTCCTCTCACAATCTTCATCATCCATCTCTGTTCATGTGAAGACATGGCAGATTTAGCATCGCCATAGTAACTAAACAAATAGCATCTCCACTGTGCATAAACATAATATTTACATCATTAGAGTCAAGCTGTGACATTTCCCAGTGAGATTATAACTGACAGGCAATTGTGTAATGTGAATATAACAGTGTGGTGATATTTAAGGCCCATTTTTTTTTTTCCTACCAGAGCTGTCTCCATCTTCAGACACCGACGTGCTAACCGTGTCCTCCTCGTCTGTGCTGCTAGCATCTTGCTCCGGAAAATCCACTTCCATTTCTTCGTGGTTATTTTCCTTCTTCTCCCGGGAATGAACCGGCATAACGACTTATAATCCACGCAACCGTTCACGCCGTGGTGGTATCGTTAGTTTGAACACCGGCGGAAGACGGTGTTGTAGCTAAGAGGTAGCTAACCGGTTAGCAAAGACCGCATCAAGACAGCTGGGAATGCAAACATGGCTACTGTGGACCAATCAGAAGAGGTTTTACTCAGGTTATCCAATCAAATGTCGATATGCACAACTAGTGGTGGATGGGAACTGTTGTGGGATTTGTAGTTTTATTGGTTATACAGGGAAGTTTTGTTTTTCGACATTTGTGAGGTTATTTACTGAAAATAAAATAAATAAATTATACAAAAAAATTTCCGTAAATGATAAAAAAAAGTGTACTGTGGTAGTTTGAGCTTGAAGATAGTTTGCTCAATATAAAAAATAGAAAGAAAAATAAGTAAATAAATTATCCATATATAAGTAAAAGTTGACAGAAACTTAAAACAATTTAAAAGTCATAAATAACATAAAATAAATAAATGAAAGATTACATATGTTACATGATTATTGTTACAAAAATTATGTCGGTTACAGTTTGACCTTGGCGGATTAATTCATAATATTTATTTAATTATGCAGGATTTTTTTTTTATTATTTGTAAAAAAAAATTCAAGTAAACCAGTTCCACACAAAAAAAAGCAAAAACACCAGTTTTAAGTATGACCAAAAAAAATGAATGAATGTATTGGACACCAATGATATCATCAATCATTCAATTTAGAAACCACAGTGGTCTTAGCTTCTATGCTGACAGACACAAAAAAAGCAGAAATGAATCAACTGGATAGAGCGATACCATGCCGTCATTTTGGTTGCGGTTTATCATGCAATCCCACGATTTCCGTGCTGTCTGCCAACGTGGTCCATTTTCAACTGCATGTGGGTCAGGAAACTTTGCTGTCTGATTTCTGTAGCGCTGCAGTGCGCAGGCAGAAATTCAGAGTTTGCACAACTTCAAGGTTGTTTAGTCGTAGGAGCACTGCGGATTAAAGGCATGGGTGATTCTCCAAATGTAGGTATTGATCCGATACTGAGTAAACACAGGGTCTGTGTTATTGATACACATACTTTTTTACCGTACATACCAAAATAAAGTACAGGTAAATAGATCAAGAAGAACAAAAACTACTATTGTTTCTCAAAAACACAAGAAAGTGATTTTCTCTATTTATTTAAGTAGAATTTATTTATAATTTTTTATTTATTTATTTATCAATTTTATAAATATATGTATTTATTTATTTATTTTATAAATATATTTATTTATTTTATAAATATATTTATTTATTTATTAATTTTATAAATATATTTATTTATTTATATATTTTTCCTTATTTCTAAACATTTATAAATTTATAAACACAAATGTTTTCATACTTACAGCATAGAAAACCAATTCACAACCTTCTAAACGATCTCTTTCAACATTATTAGAGCCCTCTAGACAGAAAATAACACCCCTATAGTCACCTTTGCACTTGTATTACCCAATATAGTAGACATAGTAACAGAAAATATGACATAAATAAGACTTCATGTGGGGGCTGCAATGCGCAGACCTCACACCTTAGGAGACGCAGGGTTCAATTCCACTCTCGGCTATGTCTGTGTGGAGTTTGCATGTTCTCCCCGTGCATGCGTGGATTTAATCTGGGTACTCCGGTTTCCTCCCATATTCCAAAAACATGCTAGGTTAATTAGCGACTCCAAATTGTCCATAGGTATGAATGTGAGTGTGAATGGTTGTTTGTCTATATGTGCCCTGTGATTGGCTGGCCACCAGTCCAGGGTGTACCCCGCCTCTTGCACGGAGACAACTATATGACAAAGACAGGAACAGTAACATTACAACCTTTAAAGTAGCATCAGAGTAGCGTAGGCGTGTACATACACAGTGGGAATGCCTGAGGATGGAAATAAAGGTATTACCCCTTCTGTGAAACACACCCACTCTCTGAACATTCATCGCAATAGTGGGTCATGCATGACAAAGGACGTTCACCGACCTTTTCAACTTCTTTTTGAAACTTTCAGTCAGTAGTCTTTGTCTCGCATGTTGTCGGCCTCTCTTTCAGAATGCTGATAACTTCCTCTACCAGTTAGATTGCTGCCTTATGTAATAATATAGTACGTCAGATATTTTATTTATGGTACTATCACACTTAAATACTGTCATAAATGACTTTGATACTCATGCTGAGAGGGAGGTGTGCTTTCAGTGGGTGTGGAAGTGGTATGTAAGTGAACAAAGGTCTGGTCCGGTGGAGGATTACTGTAATATGTGAGTGACGCCTCCCTTCAGAATACAGGAATGTGTCATGATTGATATTTTCAGTTGGGTGAATGAACCCTTATATATATGGAAGCTCGTAAAAAATTATCTCAATGGGAAGTAAAAATAATGAGATTCATTCATTCATTTTCTGCCGCTTATCCTCACAAGGGTGAGAGGCGGGGTACACCAATGGTCGCCAGCCAATCACAGGGCACATATAGACAAACAACCATTCACACTCACATTCATACCTATGGACAATTTGGAGTCGGCAATTAACCTAGCATGTTTTTGGAATGTGGGAGGAAACCGGAGTACCTGGAGAAAAAAAACCCACGCATGCACGGGGAGAACATGCAAACTCCATACAGAGATGGTGGGATTGAACTCGGGTCTCCTAGCTGTGAGGTCTGCGCGCTAAACCACTCGTCTGCCGTGCAGACCCAAAATAATGAGATAAAAAGTCGAAATTCTGAGAAAGTCGAAATAACAAGATAGAAAGTCGAACTGATAAGATAGAAAGTCGAAATAACAAGATAAAAAGTCGAAATAACGAGATAAAAAGTCGAAATAACGAGATAAAAAGTCGAAATCACGAGATAAAAAGTCAAAATAACGAGATAAAGTCGACATAATGAGAAGTCGAAATTACGAGATAAGTCGAAATAACGAGAAAACAAGTCGAAATAATGAGATAGAAAGTCATAATGAGGTAGAAAGTCATAATAACGAGATAAAAAGTCGAAATAACAAGATAAAGTCGAAATAAGATAAGAAACTCGAAATAACAAGATAAAGTCGAAATAACGAGATAGTCAAAATAATGAGATAAGTCGAAATAACGAGAAAACAAGTCGAAATAACGAGATAGAAAGTCATAATAATGAGATAAGAAAGTCAAAATAACAAGATAAAGTCAAAATAACGAGATATAAAGTCAAAATAACGAGATAAAGTTGAAATAATGAGAAGTCGAAATAACGAGATAAGTCGAAATAACGTGACAAGTCGAAATAACGAGATAGAAAGTCATCATAATGAGGTAAAAAGTCAAAATAACGAGATAAGAAAGTCAAAATAACAAGATAAAGTCGAAATAACAAGATAAAAAGTTGAAATAACGAGATAAAGTCGAAATAACAAGATAAAGTCGAAATAATGAGAAAACAAGTCGAAATAACGAGATAGAAAGTCATTATAATGAGATAAAAAGTCGAAATAACAAGATAAAGTCGAAATAACGAGATAAGTCGAAATAACGAGATATAAAGTCATAATAATGAGGTAGAAAATCATAATGAGATAAAAAGTCGAAATAACAAGATAAAGTCGAAATAACAAGATAAAGTCGAAATAACGAGATAAAGTCGAAATAACGAGATAAAGTCGAAATAACGAGATAAGAAAGTCGAAATAACAAGATAAGAAAGTCAAAATAACAAGATAAGAAAGTCGAAATAACAAGATAAAGTCGAAATAACAAGATAAGTCGAAATAACGAGAAAACAAGTTGAAATAACGAGATATAAAGTCATAATAATGAGGTAGAAAGTCATAATGAGATAAAAAGTCGAAATAACGAGATAAGAAAGTCGAAATAACGAGATAAGAAAGTTGAAATAACAAAATAAAGTCGAAATAACAAGATAAGAAAGTCGAAATAATGAGATAAGAAAGTCGAAATAACAAGATAAGAAAGTCGAAATAACGAGATAAGTCGAAATAACGAGAAAACAAGTCGAAATAACGAGATAGAAAGTTATAATAATGAGGTAGAAAGTCATAATAATGAGATAAAAAAGTCGAAATAACGAGATAAGAAAGTCAAAATAACGAGATAAGAAAGTCGAAATAACAAGATAAAGTCGAAATAATGAGATAAAAAGTTGAAATAACGAGATTGGAATGTGGGAGGAAACCAGAGTACCCGGAGAAAACATGCAAACTCCACACAGAGATGGCCGAGGGTGGAATTGAACCCTGCTCTCCTCGCTGTGAGGTCTGCGTGCTAACCACTCAACCACCGTGCCGCCCCAAAAAAAAACACCACCACTGCTTTTCCAACAGTTAGCATAACAGCAAATATTTCTATGACATCAGCAGAAGCTAAACCCGACCGATATACACTTACGCCGTTTGTACTGCACTTGACACTCGAATGACAGCGCTTGTTTCCATAACAACCACATAAACACAAAGCAAAAGTACCAGCTTGCATCGTCTTTGCAGCAACAACAACAACAAAAAAATCTACAAAGCAGTAAGTGGAAGTCCCGTAGTTTCCTGTGCGGTGTTAATATCTGTCCAAGTATTGTTCCACTGTGTATATTTTCACTGTGAGAACTTCGCAAGAACAGTTTGTCCTCGCTTTCTTTGTTGTGCCACACGGCAGAGATGAAAGATTGCTTGGAATTACGAGGAGATTGCGTGCACGCATACAGTATGAGTGGCATGTGACTCACGCTCCAAAGACAAAGACACACGGGCATCCCATTTGGGTGTGTTTAGACGCCATTCACGTCTCTTGCACACAATGTGATCTCCCTCGAATAGGGTGCCAACGCTTGGATACTGTTGCTATGTAGTTAGAAAAAAAAAAACGCTTCATAAAGTAAAGTGCCGGGGGAAAAAAAATGGACACATTTATGATAATTCAGTATGAAAATGTAGTGCAAAAAAAACCCCCAAAAAACAACAACAAGCAAAACAGCAGTTGTTCTGCTTCCTACAGTATTTGCAAAGACAGGCAAGTCCAGAACATCCTCTTACGGCACATGATGCCCGGGTGTCACAATACCATGCTGTTCAGGGACCCAATTAAAATACAGGGAAATGCATGCACTAAGTCCATAGTTCATAAAACATAGAAAAAGTGCATTAAAAAAAGTCATAATGTTATGAGAAACAGACAGAACATCAATTAAAGTTGCAGAAAAAGTTATACGGTCACAGGAATAAAGTCAAAATATTACGGTAAGAAGATCATGATGAGTTAAATTTTAGCTACTAACTAACGAAATGTTGTTGCATAGCTCCTGTGTAAAAAAAAAATTAAAATTTTTTTTTTTTTAAATTAAAATAAAAAATACAAAAAAAATAATAAAAAAAATAAAAAATAAACAAGAAATAATAATGTGGAGAATAAATAGATGACATCAAATATGAACAATGTACAGCGTAAACAGTAATTTGTACAAATCATTTCAATAATTTACACATTAGCTATTATTGAATGAACAGTCGTTTCTTGTTTTGTTGCAGTTCCACAAAGTAGGATTTAATATTTAATCAATGAAATATTTTTGTAGTTAAAACACACAAAAAAAGTGCTTACTAACTACAATTTAACATTATTAGAGCCCCCTCGACATAACATAGCACCCCTATAGTTACCTTTACACTCATATTACCTGATATTCAGTTCTAGCCATAAGACAAAATAATACATTTAAAGCCAAAATAAAGCTTTAAATGTGGTGTTCTACTACGGGGGATAGCGGAGTAGGATTGCGGACAGGAAGTGATGTGAGGGGTTCAAATTCCGACGTGCAATAAAAGGCTGTTGTGTCTGATTGTGTCTCACCCAACATTACAGTAACATTACTGGCATCTAGTGACCGGTGTAGAGTACTACATCTACAATCCTCATGTCATATTTAAATGCATCTTCTGAATGCATTATCTTTGTATTTTTGTTACATTTACATAACATTGACTTAAATATGATATGAAATATTTTTGACTAATATACTGGGTTACAAATATTTTCAAAAGTGAAAATAAGCCATTTTATGGAAAATTGCACTATAATTACCCCAAACAAAGATGAACTCTTCAAGGATGCCCCACTCTCATTTATAAAAAAAAATAAAAAATAAAAAATAAAAAATAAAAAATAAAAAATAAAAAATAAAAAATAAAAAATAAAAAATAAAAAATAAAAAATAAAAAATAAAAAAATAAAAAATAAAAATAAATAATAAATATGAACAATGTACAGCGTAAACAGTAATTTATACAAATAATTTAACTAATTTAGACATTAGCTATTGTTGAATGAACAGTCATTTCTTGTTTTGTTGCAGTTCCACAAAGTAGGATTTAATATTTAATCAATGAAATATTTTTGACTAATATAATATACTGGGTTACAATTATTTTCAAAAGTGGAAATAAGTCATTTTATGGAAAATCGCACTATAATTTCCCCAAACAAAGATCAACTCTTCAAGGATGCCCCACTCTCATTTATAATAAAAAATAAAAAATAAAAAATAAAAAATAAAAAATAAAAAATAAAAAATAAAAAATAAAAAATAAAAAATAAAAAATAAAAAATAAAAAATAAAAAATAAAATAAAAAATAAAAAAATAAATAAAAAATAAAAAACAAAAAATAAAAAACAAAAAAATAATAATAAATAATAAATATGAACAATGTACATCGTAAACAGTAATTTATACAAATAATTTAACTAATTTAGACATTAGCTATTGTTGACTTTCTTGTTTTATTGCAGTTCCACAAAGTAGGATTTAATATTTAATCAATAAAATATTTTTGACTAATATAATATACTGAGTTACAATTATTTTCAAAAGTGGAAATAAGTCATTTTATGGAAAATCTCACTATAATTTCCCCAAACAAAGATCAACTCTTCAAGGATGCCCCACTCTCATTGATGGCCACCATTCCCAAACATCCCCTGTGGGTGGGTGTCTTAAAAGGAAACTACAAGTTTTCATGTTGACTTATTATTAATGGGTGGAGGATGGGTGAAGGTGGAGGGGGGGGGGGGGATTTTTTTCTCACAAAAACCCAACCCTGCTTGGCGTGTGATTTCCCTGCTCCTGTCTTTAGATAAGTCAATTGGAAATCCCCGCAGAGAGAGAGAGGCTCCTCCCAGGCAGGAAGGCAGGCGCACAAAAACCCAGTGCGCCTGCCTTCCTCTGCGCAAACTGACCCTTCGGATGTTTGCGTGTGCGTGTGTGTGTGTTGTGCGCACTGTGTGTCTTTCTCACAGCCAACATGGACGTCCAAGGAGTATCTCACCACGATAATTTTACGGATTATAACAATATGGAGGCAAAGCAAGGGAAAATATTACCCTGCCAGGACGAGCGTTTTGATAGCGGGTTGGACTCTCTAAAAGAGGACGATCTGGTCAGCTACATGGAGCATTTGACCGTGCACGCCAGCGAGGAGCGTGTGCATGAATACGAGCAGTGGAGAAGCGTCGTGACAGACGACGGTGACACGTAAGTTTTTTTTTTTTTTGCACAAAACTAGAAAAGTGCGCATTTATTCATGCAAAAACGTTTTTTTCTAACAATGCAAAAACGAAATAAGATATTGCATGAAGGATGTTTAAAAGTTGGGTGTAATGGGCGGAGCTTAGGAAAGTCCCTGGCCCCACGCCAGTAACTGATAAAAGCATCAGACGTGTCAAACTGGTGGAAACAAGCGCAAAAACTCCACTCTTGCGAAACGCTCCTTTTGCACAGGCGGCCATTTTTTTTTTTTTTTTACTTAACTTCTCTTAACTTCTCCATGTATCTGATAGGCTTCTGCACTTGGCCATCATTCATGAAGGCATCGAACAAGCCCGGCAGATGATCAAACTGTCCCACAATCACCCGTTTCTTAACGTACAGAACCACCAAAGACAGGTATGACAAAAACTTCATTTGAATGCATGTAATGTAATAATGCTAACGCTAAAAACAAAAAAAAAAAATAATTAAATGTCCCTTGCAGACAGCTCTGCACATAGCCGTGATCACGGAACAGCCGCAATTGGTGGAACAGCTCCTGAAAGCAGGTTCCGACCCCCGACTCGCCGACGACAACGGCAACACCGCGCTTCACATAGCCTGCAAGAAAGGCTCACTGGCTTGTTTCGGCGTCATCACCCAAAACTGCCACCGCCATCTTACATCCATGCTCTCCTTCTCCAACTACAACGGTATGTTCAAGAAACGCATAAAAAAAAAAAAAAAAAAAAATGAGCGGCTGTTATAATTTTTTTTTTGTGTTGCTCTCTAAGGATATAACTGTCTTCACCTGGCGTCCATTCAAGGCTACATTTCATTAGTGGAGAGTCTAGTTCGGTTGGGTGCCGACGTCAACGCGCAGGTAAGGCGCCCCCCCCACCCCCGCCCCCGCAAGTCTGCATGTTGAAACTCGAGGAAATAACGTTAAATTTTTTTGTAATACAGGAACAATGCAGCGGAAGAACGGCGTTACATTTGGCCGTGGATGTCCAAAACCCGGCGTTGGTTCGTCGCCTCATCGATTTAGGCGCCGACGTCAATTGCTTAAATTACGGCGGTTTCACGCCGTATCATCTCACTTACGGGCGGCAAAATGACGACATACGGCGACAACTGCACGAGAAGACGGCACAGGAGCTGAGGGCGTTACCTGACAGCGAATCAGACGACAGCGATATGGAGGATCTGGACCTCTCCGAGGACGAGGTCAGTTTTTTCACAAAACGGTCTAAAACGGGTTTTATAATATCGACATATTTTAACGTTCTTCTTCACCTTCGCAGTTGTATGACGACATAAAGTTCGGGAAGTAAAATCAACCACTAGTGGTGATGAAAGAGCTGCTATCGGGGTCATCAAGCCACGGCCCGAACACCTGCCCAGAAGGCCATAACAGTGCTGGCCCATAAGAAGGAATACAGTGTCCGGTTCCGGTCCAGAACACACAAGCAAGACCAAGAACCACAGTTGTCTCTGTAATACCGTATAAGGATGTGAATCATGTAGTAAAGTGTACATACAGAGATATTATTTTTATACCTGTAAATATGTTCAACACTATCAAACAAAATAATACGCATAATAAAAAACATTTAAATATGAATTACTGGTCTGTGTGAGGCATGTGTGTTTTTTTTTTTTTTTTACTGGAACACAACCACAATTACTCACACGACACATGGACTTGACAGCGCTCGAGAGTTACGAGCCACGTTGTGAAAGACACACAGGTCCAAAACCGTCCCGTTTAGAAACGCCATGCAAGCATGTGGGATTTCCTCGTATTGGGCGAGGTCACAATAAGCGTGTGAGTCACAGCGTAAAAAAGTCCCAAACTATTGAACGCTCAGCCCTACCTAGTAATGAAGACATAATAAACGATCCAGATTGCTTAATTCAGCATTCAGCATAAAAGCTTTGAAATTATTAGATTACATTAAAAATGTATTTTTTTTCCAGAACTGGTCCTAATGTTAAGTAATTGTAATTTTAATAGCCTATGATTGTAAACATGTGCAAGGCCGTGGAGACGTGCACGGGACTTCACGGGGGTTTCCACATGTTCTACTTGCTTCCTCATTTCTACAATCAGGAGATCACAGAATTCTAAATGATAACAGATAGATACAGATATGATTTATGGATAAAGAGAGAACATTCAAAAAGGGGGGATTGGGTACAGGGTGTCATTCAGAGATAGGTGGAGTGCAAGACAAATGATTTTATGATTCAGGAATATTGCCTGACTAACCGATGATGTCATTTCTGATTAAAAGGATGATGTAAATATTGGTAACCAATAGAAATGCAGAGCTGCCATTTCACAAAATACACCACAAAAATTAGTATTGAATTGGAGACACACATGAGCTAATATTACATGATCTGCATTATTGTTTCCCCCAAACAATATTTTTCATTGTAAATGTAATTAAATTAAATAAAATGTAATTAAATAAAATTTAATTTAAATAAAATTTAATTACATTTTATTTAATTACATTTTATTTAATTAAAAAAATGTAATTAAATTAAATTTTATTTAATTACATTTAAATAAAATTACAATTTTTCTTTCATTATTACTAAAATATTCACAAACATCAGCTTTGACTTTGAAGAACATTGACTGACAGTTTTGCATCTTTTTGGATGCGGAGGATGATGTCAATATCGGTCACCAATAGAGATGCAGAGCTGCCATTTCCCAAAACACACCACAGAAAATTAGTATTGAATTGGAGACACACATGATCTACATTATGTTTCCCAAAACAATATTTTTCATTTAAAATGTAATTAAATAAAATTTAATTAAATATAATTTAATTACATTTAAATAAAATTTAAAATTTCCTTCATTATTATGAAAATATTCACACACATCAGCTTTGACTTTGGAGAACATTGACTGACAGTTTTGCATCTTTTTGTTTATGTTACAGACTAAACCATTGTATTTTTCAAAACAAAGACCAACCCGATTACTCAATTCATTCAAACGACGACAAAAATAGTTTCATGCCTAAATATATTGCTAATGTACTCGTGTTTTAGGTGTAAAGGTTTAAAAAAAAAACCTGCAAAAATTGGGTCAATTCTACAATGCTTCATGTGAGTCATGTGACTTTGCTGCATTCAGAGCTACAACAGGAAGCAGAGTCGTGCACAGCTCATGTTCCCATCCACGCCCCCCCCCCACCTCCCCCCTCCTGCTTCTAAATTTGACACATGAAAGCAGCACTGATGAAACAGGATGTACTATGTATGCTACATTCCCGGAAAAAAAAAACAAAAAACAATTAATTCTGTATACATTAACACTTGAAAGTAAAACCAACAACAAATGTTATTTTACTCCAAAAGATTTTTTGTTTTAATTATCATTGAATTAAACGTTGGGATGAAATGTACAGCAAACAAGGATAACGCCAGACTTAATCCAACATGTGACCTGTCTCTGCTTGCTCAGTCCCGCTCTGCCAGGGACATCAGGTGAGTGTCCACTTCCGCCTCTGTCAGAATCCTGCAGAGGGAACACAGGATGTTGAGTGGGAAATCCCAGGAGGGACTGAGGCTATTAATCATGGAAATCTGGTACTACAATTAGGAATAGTATGTCTACACCCGGCGGCACGGTGGTCGAGTGGTTAGCGTGCAGACCTCACAGCTAGGAGACCAGGGTCCAATTCCACCCTCGGCCATCTCTGTGTGTGAGTTTGCATGTTCTCTACGTGCATGCGTGGATTTAATCCGGGTACTCCGGTTTCCTCCCACATTCCAAAAACATGCTAGGTTAATTGGCCACTCCAAATTGTCCATAGGTATGAATGTGAGTGTGAATGGTTGTTTGTCTATATGTGCCCTGTGATTGGCTGGCCACCAGTCCAGGGTGTACCCCGCCTCTCGGCCGAAGACAGCTGGGATAGGCTCCAGCACCCCCTGCGACCCTTGTGAAGCTAAGCGGTAGAAAATGAATGAATAAATGAATGAATTTTAGAGCCCTCTAGACATGAAGTAACACCCCTATAGTGAACTTTATACTCATATTAGTAGACATAATAAGAGAAAATACGATGTTTTTACGCTGCATGGCGGACGAGTGATTAGCGCGAGGGCCTCACAGCTAGGAGACCAGGGTTCAATTCCTCCCTCGGCCATCTCTGTGTGTGGAGTTTGCATGTTCTCCCCGTGCATGCGTGGGTTTTTTTTCTCCGGGTACTCCGGTTTCCTCCCACATTCCAAAAACATGCTAGGTTAATTGGCGACTCCAAATTGTCCATAGGTATGAATGTGAGTGTGAATGGTTGTTTGTCTATATGTGCCCTGTGATTGGCTGGCCACCAGTTCAGTGTGTGCCCCGCCTCTCGCCCAAAGACAGCTGGGATGGGCTCCAGCATTCCCGCGACCCTCGTGAGGAAAAAGCGGTCGAAAATGAATGAATGTCTACTATATTTGGTAATTCGGAGTGTAAATGTAACTATAGGGGTACTATTTCATGTCTACAGGGCTCTAATAACATCAGTCATAAGCAGGTTTACAATGATGCAAAGTCGACAATTACATTACACCCCCCAAAAAAATGACTTAGAGCGTTCCGGTTTGTATCCATCATCTTTAAAATGGGTAAATAATTGACTTTATGATTGTGTAATCTCATTCTAGATCAACATGTTGATGTTTGAGAATTAAAAGATTAAAACACGTTTACCTGAACTTGGGGTCTTGTGTTGTGACCACGGCCACTTCAAGCTCAGAGGGTTTGAAGTCAATGGAGAGAACAGTTGACAGACAAGAGATGGCCGTCTGGTACAAGAAAAACAGAGAAGGGGGGGGGGATTATATCGAAATTCCCCAACAACTGCAGCACTACATTCTTGCCGCTCGTGCAACACACACCTCGATGGTTTGCTCAAAGGTCCAGTCCAGTTTCTTTTTCACTTTCTTCTCCAGAAAACTGGTGGCTTCCGTCTGCTTCACGCCGGCGGCGGTGGCTTTGAAGCCGCAGTAGTAGCCCGCCGGGTCACATTTGTAGACCTGCGGGCCGCACTCGTCGTCTATGCCTATCACAATCATACCTGCGGGGTACAACGGCACGTTTGGGCTTTGGGGGTTTTGAGCCGTGACCTTGTGGAAGGGTTGCCTTCCGTGAACCTGATCAGTTAGCGTGCACAAGCTTTGTTAAACCTGGGCGGGGCTTTTGACTGCCGGCTGACTTTTTATTACAACACAACATTTTGCTCCAGACTCTACGGCAGGGGTCTCAAACACACGGCCCGCGGGCCACACTAGTTTGAGGCCTCCGCCATGCAAGTTTGATATGGATGCTGTATGGTATCATGTACCCAGAAAAAATTATTACGTTTGATTAATATTAATGTTCATGTTAAAGGTTAAATAACTGTTAATAGTTATCCTCCCTATCCGTGTGGAAGTGGTAAGTTTTTGGCTATTTAAGTTGAAAGGAAATAACTTGAAGGCTACCGTTTAGGTCGCTAGCTCTCTAGTTTGCGAGTTAGCATGTGTCTCAAGACCCTGCAGTTGCGCAATATGTTGTAAATAAAAAGAGTATAAATGTGACTATAGTCGTGTTTTGTCATGTCTACAGGGCTCTAATAATGCTTTGTTCATTTTAATCTGAAAAAAATAATTTGTCTACCCACCAACTATATGTGGTTTAAGTTTTTATTATTTGCCATTTTATTATTATTATATTTATTTATTACTGATTGATTGATTTTCTTTATTCTTGATTTGTTTATTTATTTTTCATCTTATTTTGTGTAGAAAAATAAAAATTAAGATATTTGAGAACAGTGGAAGTTAATAATTTTTTTAAATAAATGCATGTTTTTTTTGTTTGTTTTTTTGGAAAACCTGATGCGGCCCAGTCTCACCCAGTGGCCCCCAAGTCAATCGAGTTTGAGACCCCTGCTCTACGCTATACTTACAGCAGCCCAGCGGTCGCATCTCAGCGTTCTGCGTGTAGACCTGCGAGATGTCTGCAATCCTCTTACACAGCATGTCCACGGGGATCTCGTAGCCGTACTTGTACTGCCAGTTAGCCGCCTCGTAGCGAGCTCGCTGAACCTGGGACCGGCTGTCGGCTGGTGAAGGCGTTGTTGAAAAAAAAAAAGAATACGGTCATTTATAAGTCAACAGTTTTGTTCTGATGTTTCATTAAAACAATGCTTATGTGGTTATTTCAGTTGGGAAGTGTTGGTGTGTAGCATTTTGGTTGAGAAAGCGGCAATGAACAAATATGGAGTGTGGAAATGTAGGCAGAAGTGGTTGCGAGGACATATTAAAAGGCCTTCTATGGGCACGGGGTTGTCAAACATGTTGGGAGGTGCCGTTTTTAATGTGTTAGTAACTCACATTGCCTTTTATTTACCTGTCATTCCGGACATGACACAGCCAATATTATCTGTTATTCTGAAAAGATGAGTCACTGTGTTGGAATCCAGAAGCTTGTCCTGGTGAAGGAGACAAGATGGAAACATAAGATAAAAAAAAAAAAATATATATATATATATATATATATAAGATTACCACAACACATGTCAGATTCTCCTTAATTCAGCCGGTTTAACAGCCCAACCTGTTCACGACCTTCTAAAATATGCGTTTTAACATTATTAGAGCCCCCAGACATGAAATAACACCCCTATAGTCATCTTTACATTTGTATTAGCAAACATTGTAGACGTAAGACAAAATAAGCCATTAAGACTATGGCTAGCAAAGATGAGTGGGAGGACAGGAAGTGACGTTGGGGGTTCAGAATAGAGTTTAAAAGCAATCAAGTCTGGTGCTTGTGTGTCTCACCCAACATTACAGTAACAATGCAGGCACCTAGTGACTTGTGTAGAATCCACCACAACATATTTGAATGAGTCTTATGAATGCCTTCTATTAATATTCCAGTTCATTTAACAATCTTTATGCTTGAAAATACTTAAAGAGGATCTATTATGTTCATTTTCGGCCCCTTGGTATTGAGTTGTGGACTCCTATAGAGCAGCTAGATTTCTTTCTCGGAGCTAGCTTTCTAGATCTTCCAGAATCTGCCGCTGTTCCAGCTATATTTCCTTGGATTTCCAAAACGTTCCGTTTTAATGCCACATATGGCTCGACTCCGGGTGTTCCCATTCCGCTGTGATTGGTCCCATTTGACTTGTACAGCTTGCAACTTGTACCCAGGCACGCCCATATAAGGAAGCCGGTGACTTCTCACAAGGCTCCATTGTGATGGTAGAATAAACCGAGCATTCAGAGCCATCTCAAACTTCTTTCAGGGCTCATTTTCAAAATGTGCAAACCTCATTATCTTATTTTCATCCACTCACCGGTACTTTTTTCTGTGTAACGACAACTGCACAATCCTTCCCTCGTACGGCGACTGACGTGAGTCCACCTTGATTGATAGCCTTGAAAGCATATTCTGAAAGAAAACAACACAAAGTGTTGATGAGTGTTGATATGTTAATAAGAAAGTTGTTTTCCAGGAGTATTATCAAGTAAAATCACTTATTTATTTTCATCACGGTAACCGAATCTGCAAATGTAAAATAAAGCATTGAAAATCTTCATACGTCATTACTGACGTTGCCTCATTACTACTTCCGGTCACAATAAACAATGCTATCACTTTCATTATCTTCAAAATTCAAATATCATTCGTCATGCAACCCAAAACCGAATTAAACAATAATTATTTAACCGATACGGTTTAAAAACTACTCTTCAATCAACTGGTAAAGTAGTAGCAATTAATTTCATTGGTTGCCTGGCGTGCTAACTTGCTAGCTAACCTCACTTGCTACTTAATCAACCAGAGGATTCAATTCGTTGAATTATAAGCAACACAATTGTCGAAACGTAACCATTACAACATAAACGTGCTTTAAAACTGTACATAATAATAACTTTGTCATGGCTGTGTGTTGTTTAGCAGCTACAACGGGAACAGTGTGAACCATGACTGAGCATTTAGCTAGCTAGCAAACATGACAGCCTTCCAGCCGGCTTTTGTTTAAAATGCTGCAAATACTAACCGACTTGATAAAGCCTTCCTTCGGGAGAGAAGATGGTAATATGTCGGTCAAACCCCGCACTCGATCCCCGGGACATTTTTCCACGGTAAACTTGACCGAGAAGCTCGCTGAAATGAATCTGCAAGCGGTAACTAGCTTGTGCACAACTGTTTCAAACCGGAAGTGGAGCCGCAGCAACTAAAAGTACATCCGGTGTCAGAGGTCTCTGCAGTTTCCATGGTAACGACGCATGCTTTGCCATTCAGGAGACGGGATAAGCACACGATTCCTTTTCGGTGTTTAGAAATATAAACAAAAAAATATTATAATATAATCTAACAATTTCAAATAATACAAATAAATTATTGCAAATATTGTTTAGTTTTAATGTATTTTTATAGCATTCATATAAATAAATGTAACAATTGCTCTAATTATGAAAGATTAAAGCCAAACTTTTTAGCTATAGGATTTTAAATCATAGATGAATAAATACATACATACATATTTAAAAATATTAAATAATGTAATACTTACCTACATATAAAAATGACTACGATGACTACGGCTATGACAAAAATGACACACTATTTATTTTGCATATATTACATATTGTACTAATATAAATACAAATAAATTATTGCAAGTATTTTTTATTTATTTTTTATCGCATTTATATTAATGTAACAATTGTTCTAATTATGAAAGATTAAAGCCAAACTTTTTATCTATCGGATTTTAAATCATAGATCAATAAATACATAGATAAATATTTTAAAATAATAATTAAATATTTAATAATTCAATAATAAATACTTACCTACATATAAAATGTAATAAACAATATTTAATATTTAATTTAATATTTTTATTTTATATTGATTTAATATTTAATATACCAATATTTAATATTTAATTTTATTTATAATTAAATATTAAATGATAAACATGATGTCACTTAATTGTTGCGAGTGCAGAGAGAAAGTAATGACACCATAATTAATGTAATTCTATATGTGCTATATTATTTTTATTGTGTAAAATATTTTTATTTATATAGTTTATACACACATACATATATATAAATAAATTTGTATAGTTTGTGTGTATCACATTTTTTTCCAATTAATTTAATTTATTTTGTGTTATTTATTTTATTAAAAAATATTCATTATTTTTTATATTTGTGTGACTTTTATATGCATTATAAATATACGTTGTGTAATATTACTACTAATAATACTTCTTTCAGTACTTAAATTTGTATTTTACTTCATTTAGTAATTTTTATGCTTGTAGTTTTATTTAGCGCTTTGACATGAAAAAAAGTACATCATATTAATTACAATAACAATTTTTTCAACTCGTGTCATACAGTACAGTCGTCGAATTCTTGGAGATGTATCGTGGCCTAGATTTATTTATGAATGGAATTTCATGACTGATGAATCCCCCCATCCGTGATTCATCATGCCCCCCTCTCTCCTCTGCTTTTGACCTTACTCCACGAAAGCGTCTCTCATTCATATACGGTATAGTTTCCATTCTGCCAGTGAAAGACCCCCACCCCCAGGTCTGCTTCAAGTCGTGTGGGACCCACTTCCGTTGTCACAGGTGTTTTTCTAAAACACTAAACTTTTTAATACTACTCACTTTTTCCCATTTACAGTAACCAAAAATACTGCAAATAAGTGTAATAAGAAAAGTTTCATCATGTGTGTATCTTTGTGGAATGAGGAACCGAGTGAATTGGAAGTGGGGGGGAAAAATGTTGGTGGCAACGCTGCGTGTTGGCTTCCTTTAACTTTGACACATTAAAAAAAAAGTGCATAGTTTGTATGTTGCAAGCAAACATGTGGTTGCAATGTCGCTTGGATGTGTGTTGCAATAGAGCGGCCCGCCTCCTTGTTTGCCTTCCAACATGAACAACATGAGAGCTGGCAAAGACGGCATACCTTCCATTATACTTTCATAAAAAAAAAAACAACCTTTGCTTTAAAACATATTACATCATGTCAGTTATTTAATGTCTCTTGAGTTTTAATTAGCCGATTATGAAAGGATAAATTGCTCGCTCTCTCTACACTCGCGACAATTAAGTGACATCATGTTTATTATTTAATATTTAATTATCAATAAAATAAAATATTAAATATTGTTATATTAAATATTAAATAAATATTAAATTAAATATAAAATATTGTTTATATATTTAATAATTTTGATTACTCTTATATACAGTATAGTTGTATATTTTATTGTATAAACTTATATTTGCGATACATATAAAAGTCACACAAATATAAAAAATAATGAATTTTATTTTTTTAATAAAATAAATAATACAAAATAAATTAAATTAATTGGAAAAAATGTGATACACACAAACTACATAAATAAAAATATTTTACACAATAAAAATAATACAGTACATATAGAATTACATTAATTATGGTGTCATTACTTTCTCTCTGCACTTGCAACAATTAAGTGACATCATGTTTATTATTAAATATTTAATTATAAATAAATTAAATATTAAATATTGGTATATTAAATATTAAATAAATATAAAATTTAAATATAAAATTAAATATTGTTTATATATTTAATAATTTTGATGAATCTTATATACAGAATAGTTGTATATTTTATTGTATAAACTTATATTTATGATACATATAAAAGTCACACAAATATAAAATTTTTTTAATAAAATAAGTAACACAAAATAAATGAAATTAATTGAAAAAAATGTGATACACACAAACTATATACATTTATAATATAATATACTATATAAATAAAAATATTTTACACAATAAAAATAATATAGTACATATAGAATTTAATTATGGTGCCATTACATACATTTAAAGTTTTTATACATATACTTACATAATTATTTTTTTTTTATTATTATTTTTTTTTTAAACTGCAAGTAAACTAATTATTTTAACTAAATGTATCATGTTTATGTAGAACATGTCTTTATTTATCTGCATTTCCACCAGAGTAACTGTCATGTGACATTGAGAGAAGCATTAGCTTCTCACAAGGAAGTGAAACTGGGGGAAAAAATGTATATCCATATATTTTAAAAATAAGTTCACTGGTTGCTTTTGTGCAACTTTTTGTGATACAAATACATGACCAAAAAACAGGAAATTTGCTGATTTTTTTGGTTGTACATTTATTTTTTTTGTACAATTTTTTAAATTAAATGTTTATAAAACATGCATTCATTTTTGTTTTGTAGCATAATGGACTATAATGACCAAAAATATACATTATTTTAATAATTTCATTTCAGCCGCCATATGAAGGCACTGATGGAGAAGTCACCCATGCAAACCACTGTTCCACCGTGCGGGCTGTTAAATACTCCACGAGTAAGACTTGGACCCATCACGTCCATGTGACGAGTCCAAGTCTTCATGCCTTGAACATGTTCAGATATTTTTATTTCTTGGGGGGAAAAAAATGTAGTAAATTGCACCTTGGCAGTCGGTGTGGTACTAAAGCGGGGTCAAAGTCATGTGCAGGAAACATTCCAGTAGCGACAGTCATGATGATTGCGCACTTCCACGGAATGCTGTGACTCGTTCCTTCTTCAGCTGCACGGGGACTTTCTTCTGTCATGTTTGTTTCACTAATTACTCCAACCATTAGAAATGATATGTTTATAAGTTATGTTTGCTTGCTGAGGATGCGTTGCCATGGGAACCCGAGGTAAAGGGAGGTGTTGGGAGTGAACATTTTGACTGCTAAATTTTACATAAACATTCCCTCCTGATTAAAAATAGACGCACTTCTTGTCCGTGTATAGCATGGGGTCTCAAACATGCGGCCCGCGGGCCAAATGTGGCCCACAGGACACTAGTTTGAGGCCCCCCGCTTTGATATGAAAGTTTAATGTTAGTGCGGCCCGCGCAAATCATGTACCCAGAAAAAAATATTATGTTTGATTAATGTTCATGTTAAAGGTTAAATAACTGTTAATAGTTATCCTCCCTACCCGTGTGGAAGTGGTAAGTTTTTGGCTATTTAAGTTTAAATGAAATAACTCGGAGGCTACCGTTTCGGTCGCTAGCTCTCTAGTTTGCGAGTTAGCATGTGTGTCAAGACCCTGCAGTTGCGCAATATGTTGTAAATAAAAAAAATATAAATGTGACTATAGTCGTGTTTTGTCATGTCTACAGGGCTCTAATAATGCTTTGTTCATTTTAATCTGAAAAAAAAATAATTTGTCTACACACCAACTATATGTGGTTTCTTAAGTTTTTATTATTTGCCGTTTTATTATTATTATTATTATTTTTATTAATTATATTTTATTACATTATTACAGTCGAGCCTTACATCATTCCCTGAACAAAAACCACCCCCATGTTTCATTCTGTGTCATTGTGGTATCATCCCAATTCTGTCTTTTAATAGCGGACTGACAAACACCCAGATCAGCACTGACCTGAAGTGTTATTTTTATTTTTCGGGCCTCAAGTTAGAATAGCATTGCTCATATCTGTTGTGCTAACGTGCATTATTTTGTCCTTTTCCGTCATCATAACAAAACTTGCAAGGAAACCAGACACAAAAAAAAACGTCATCATTTAAAAGCTCCCTCCCCTCTAAGCTATGCGTGACTCATTTCACATACCGTACCTGTTGATGACCTGTTGATTAGCGAGGATGCTACTTCCTGGTTTGTGCGGGGTGATTGGGAGGGGGGGTGTATAATGTAATTGTCGACTTTGCATCATTGCAAACCTGTATTAGTATTGCTCAAATCTTATGCTGCAGGGACTCCAATCGAGCTAACTATTTAGCTTTGTTTTTTTTTCTTTTAAACTTCAAAAGCTATAACTTACCACTTCCACACGAATGAGGGGATAACTGTGTTTTTTCAATCAGAATAAGAGGAACCCAAACAAATGGCAACTCCGCGATACGGAAGTCATAATTGGTTACTTGGTCCCAAACCAAACCCTACCACAATCAATGAATGTTGGAATGTTCTATGTTAATAAAAGCAATATTTTCATAGAAAATAGAGTCATGAAATATGGTCACTTTTTTACTCCTATTATTCATTGTTCATAATGCATTGCTCAAATCTTATGCTACAGGGACTCCAGTCAAGCTAACTATTTAGCATTGTTTTTTTATTCTTTTAAACTTAAGCCAAACACTTACCACTTCCACACGAATGAGAGGATAACTCTTTTTTCAATCCGAATAAGAGGAACCCAAACAAATGGGTTAACGCCAGGCCCCACTCTCTTAACAGACAGCTCCTCTAAAAGGGAACTGGGGGCTTCCAAACCTTATCCTACAGCATAATTATGGGAACCGCTATTTCCCGGTGAGACCAGTGAAACCAGTAATCTTCGTAATACATTGCTCAGATCTTATGCTGCAGGGACTCCAATCGAGCTAACTATTTAACTTTGTTTTTTTTCTTTCAAACTTAAAAAGCCATAATTTACCAGTTCCACACAAATGAGAGGATAACTGTTTTTTCAATCAGAATAAGAGGAACCCAAACAAGGGGAACTCCAATCGAGCTAACTATTTAGCTTTGTTTTTTTTCTTCTAAACTTAAGAAGCCATAACTTACCACTTCCACACGAATGAGAGGATAACTGTTTTTTCAATCAGAATAAGAGGAACCCAAACAAGGGGAACTCCAATCGAGCTAACTATTTAGCTTTGCTTTTTTTCTTTTAAACTTAAAAAGCCATAACTTACCACTTCCACACAAATGAGAGGATAACTGTTTTTTCAATCAGAATAAGAGGAAACCAAACAAATGGCAACTCCGTGATACGGAAGTCATCATCTTAATGCTTAACGCCAGCCCCCACTCTCTTCACAGACAGCTCCACTAAAAGGGAACTGGGGGGTTCCAAACCTTATCCTACAGCATAATTATGGGAACCGCCATTTCCCGGTGAGACCAGTGAAACCAGTAATCGTCGTAATACATTGCTCAAATCTTATGCTGCAGGGACTCCAATCGAGCTAACTATTGAACTTTGTTTTTTTTCTTTCAAACTTAAAAGGCCATAATTTACCACTTCCACACAAATGAGAGGATAACTGTTTTTTCTTTCAGAATAAGAGGAACCCAAACAAGGGTAACTCCAATTGAGCTAACTATTTAGCTTTGTTTTTTTCTTTTAAACTTAAAAAAGCCATAACTTACCACTTCCACACAAATGAGAGGATAACTGTTTTTTCAATCAGAATAAGAGGAACCCAAACAAGGGTAACTCCAATTGAGCTAACTATTTAGCTTTGTTTTTTTCTTTTAAACTTAAAAAGCCATAACTTACCACTTCCACACAAATGAGAGGATAACTGTTTTTTCAATCAGAATAAGAGGAACCCAAACAAATGGCAACAAATGGCAATGAAGTTATCATCTTAATGCTTAACGCCAGCCCCCACTCTCTTAACAGACAGCTCCTCTGAAAGGGAACTGGGGGGTTCCAAACCTTATCCTACAGCATAATTATGGGAACCGCTATTTCCCGGTGAGACCAGCGAAACCAGTAATCTCATGGCCTTGAATGAGTGTAACCACTGCAGTGATGCCAACTGCAACAAATCACAACCGGACCACATGCCGCGAGTAATAAATAAGCAAAGCAACGCATCCAGCCGATACATTAAAAGGAACAATGATACCACTGTATGACTAAATACAGGGCAAGCATGGATGAAGACTACAGTTAGACATGCTTGTGGTCCACGATGGAGACTGAAGGATCCAACCAAACAGCATGACTCATGCTGCACGCACTACTGTACGCCTATAAAAATCCCCCCTCTCTAAACACTTTTGCATTCATTAATTGCATGTCCGCACTGTCCGCGGATGGAAATAATGTTCTCATGGATCATGTTTTGTTATGTCAATGTCAAAAAGGATTATAAATAAAGAATGACTTCGGTGAAGTCATCGCAGGGAATGATGGGGGGGAATTTAGAGTGACAACACTTCCCAAAAATTCACTTGATATACTTTTTTTTTTTTTTTTTTTGAGATTTAAAAGCAGTTAATAGCCAATACTTCACTTTATTTAAGCGCCTAAATTCCCTTTTGTCACTTCTGCCTGTTCTATCAGGCTTCCCGTACTTCCAAAGTGCTGTCAAGAAACTTAATCTTCCCTCCAACATCCCCAGTCAGGGGATATTTATTGCTAGCTGGAGGGTACTCAGGACTCCACGGTAGTATAAGTGACTTTCATTTCAGCTGCGAGACTTTTTCAAAAACACAAGAATGTCCTCACGCTGCTCGGCTGGAATTTTTGTTGGGAATTTCCCGCTATTGTAAATGTGTGTGTGTGTGTGCACAGTTGTACGCTTCGGGCCTGCGTGCAGCAGCGCTCGAGTGACTACAAACAAGTCCGACCGACCCACATGGGTGTCTTATTTTGGAAAAAAAAAAAAAAAGTGAACATGGCGGCTTTGAGGTGACAACAACACCCGTATGATTACATCGTTTTCAGCTAGTTACGTTCAACTCGGTGGATTTACTGGTTTGAGTGTGCGGGAACACAAAAAAAGGGGAATTGACTCAAAAGAATGCATTGAGAGCTGGTACGGAGTCGAACACTGCAATAACAAAATACACTGCATACTGTATAGTGTGAATGTTTGCATGTTAATCGCACTTAAAAGGTAGATAAAGCTTTGGGACTCCAGCAAACCACAGTGAGAGCCATTGTGCACAAATGGCAAAAACATGGACTGGTGGTGAACCTTCCATCCATGCAGCCAAGAGGTCACAAAAGACCCCACAACATCCAAAGAACTGCAGGCCTCACTTGTTAAAGGCAGTGTTCATGACCATAAGAAGGACAGTGGGCAAAAAGGGCGAAAATCACCATGAATTCTCATCTCAGATTTGCCAGAAAAAATCGTAATAATCCCGAAAATACTCAAAAGTTGAACTCCCATTACATCTGGTGTAAAAAATAACGCCACATTTCAGAAAAAAATAACATCATACTAACAGTAAAATATAGTGGTGGTAGTGTGATGGTCTGGGGTTGTTTTGCTGCTAAAGGGACCAGGAAGACTTACCCATTTCTACAGCACCACAATGATACAAAATACACCAGGAAGTCCACCAAAACCAAATGAAGACTTTGGAGCGACGGCTTCCTAACACAATCTTATCCTGGATTGACTAAGAGTAAAATATGGTGGTGGTAGTGTGATGGTCTGGGGTTGTTTTGCTGCTAAAGGGACCTGGAAGACTTGCTGTGATAAATGGAACCATTTCTACAACATCAGAATGATACAAAATACACCAGGAAGTCACATTTGGAGTGACGGCTTCCAAACATAATCCTATCTTGGATCAACGCTAGAATGAATCCTTAAGAATTGTGTTTCCAATTGTACACCAAAATGGAAAGAGATTCGTGTTTTCCAAACTTGAACTCCCATTACATCTGATGTAAAAATACCGCCACATTTCAGAAAAAAAAGAACATCATACTAACAGTAAAATATGGTGGTGGTAGTGTGATGGTCTGGGATTGTGTTGCTGCTAAAAGGACCTGGAAAACTTGCTGTGATGTTTTCCAAAGTTCAACTCCCATCTGATGTAAAAATAGCTAACAGTAAAATATGGTGGTGGTAGTGTGATGGTCTAGTGTTGTTTTGCTGCTTTTGGAGTGACTATTTCCTAACATAATCCTATCTAGTGCTCCGGATAGACGCTAGAATGAATCCCTTAGAATTGTGTTTCTAATTGTACCCCAAAATGGAAAGAGTAAAATATGGAAAGTAAAATATGGTGGTGGTAGTGTGATGGTCTGGGGTTGTTTTGCTGCAAAAATGACCTGGAAGACTTGCTGTGATAAATGGAACCATTTCTACAACATCACAATGATACAAAATACACCAGGAAGTCCACAAAAACCAAATGAAGACTTTGGAGTGACGGCTTCCTAAAATAATCCTATCTAGTGTTCCGGATAGACGCTAGAATGAATTGCTTAGAATTGTGTTTCCAATTGTACCCCAAAATAGAAAGAGTAAAATATGGAAAGTAAAATATGGTGGTGGTAGTGTGATGGTCTGGGGTTGTTTTGCTGATAAAATGATACAAAATACACCAGGAAGTCCACCAAAACCAAATGAAGACTTTGAAGTGACGGCTTCCTAACATAATCCTATCCTAGAAATGAGTTTCCAGTTGTACCCCAAAATGGAAAGACTTTAGTGTTTTCCAATATCCATGTGTCAGCCTCTTCAATGGGGCTTTGTGCTTTGGTGGAAAACAACAACATGTTGAAGAATGTACGAATCCCACTTTTTTTTCTGGGGTGTTTGACTACTGCTGACCTCCAGTAGCACAGTTACTTGGAAACGGCGAGTAAAAAAAAAAAAAAAAAATCCCCCAAACTTTCCCTCAGCACAAATGTCTCCTCCTGCTGCCAAGATAATGTCCTTTTCAGGCTTCCGATGATTCGCACTGCAGCGGACTGACTGATTGACAGGCCGCCTGACTGGGTCGCGTGCAGCGGGTCGCCATGTGTGCTGCTAAATGGCTTTTCCAGGGGTAGAGCAGAGGGCAGGGTTGATGGAATTGAGGGGTGGGGGGGGGGTAATCTTAGGGATGCTTTCACCAGATGTGTACAGTAGCGGTTGGCCAGGCGCACATCTGCAAACGTTTGAACTTACTTGGGGGAATTCCTCTCTCACTGCTTGGCTTTGTTTGACTGGATCCTCAGCTCGGGACAATGAGCTGCTTGACTGCCTCCCTCCGCTCTTCCTTTCAAATTCCCCCCCTCCCTCCTCCTTGTGTCTCGCGCTTCTCCCGCCGCAGACAGTCAAACCGGTCGAGTTAGCGGCTACAGCGGCATCGGATCCTTTTGTTTGGAGGAAATGCAAACAGCAGCTATAATAATCTCATAGGTATCATATCATTAGAATTGCACATTACTTACAGACACATAGTCTCCAAAGGCAGAAGCGTATTAGAAAGTATTTGGGAACTAAAAGGATCTCGGATGCTCGATATCATTCAAGTTGTGTGCCCAAAAAGTGTCACCCCAAAAAAGCAACGCACTCACATTCATATGACTGATCTTATTAGAGCCCTATAGACATGAAATAGTACCCCTATAGTGACAATCAAGAATTTTGGTTCCTCGCAGACAAACCACAAACCGTTTTTGACCCAGAGATGGGATGTGACAGATTTCCTGTTTCCTTGTTCAAAGTACATTTTTCACACCTCTTTGCTTTGAGCACATGTCAGTGGTGGGCTGCTCTTTATGCAGGAAAGTACCCAAAGTATCTGGACCTGAATGCACAGTACCATACCCTCCCCACACCCAGGCACATTGTTCTAAAGGGGATGTTTCACTACTGCTCTCCTGCGACCAGCAGTTGCATAAGCCATTCTGAAAAAGGAAGCAGGCCTCCACCCCCGCCAGTCAAAACACTCAATGACCACTCATACGCCGTCGAACCTATGAGAGCTGCTTTAAGTTAATGGTATCGTTAATGAAGTGCTGGACAATATTGGATATCAGGATCTGAGCATCTTTAAATAAATCTGTTAGCATTCCCAATGTTGACTGATGACACCATTATTGACATGACTATTGGGCAGGAGGGAGGAAAGGAAGGAGGGAGGGAGCATCAAACCGCCAACCTGAAAAAGCTGGAGGTCCACAATGTGTTCATCATCACTACCATTGTTGCAAACACCTGCAGCTTGCAAACTGGCAGCTGAAAGCAATAACCGCTCGGGAAATTCCACAACACAATGAACATAATAGTTTAAAAAAAATGATCAAGTGCACATTTTTTTTTTTGGGGGGGGGTAGTATTTTTGTTTATACTCTCACTGTTGAAACTAAACATCAGTTCATTTTGCCTTTAAACATAAAATATGTTTTTCCTTTCTTAGGGCGTTGAATGCCCTCATTGTCTGAGAAGATGCTGCCTCTATGTTCGAGGATAAAGACCTGGATCCCCCCCCCCCCATCCCCTCAGACGAAGGCTGTCCTATCTAGTCTTTGAGCATGAACTGATGGGTAACACTTAACGATAAGGTGCCCACATTTACACGAGTTAATGAGGAATGAACCGACTCCACCCAAACCACGACGCAATAGTTCCTCATCAGTTCCTCAGTAACTACTCTAAATGTATGTGCCCAAGTTCCTCAGTAACTACTCATGAGTT
This sequence comes from Doryrhamphus excisus, assembly GCF_037039965.1. NCBI lineage: Eukaryota > Metazoa > Chordata > Actinopteri > Syngnathiformes > Syngnathidae > Doryrhamphus > Doryrhamphus excisus. Next base: position 3,316,127 of record NC_136367.1, on the reverse strand, counting down.
CCACAATAACCACTCCAAATGCATGTGCCTAAGTTCATCAGTAACGACTCTACTCATTGGTTCCTCGGTAACCACTCTAAATGCACGTGCTTTGGGTCATTAGTAACTTCTATACTCATTAGTTCCTCAGTAACTACTCTAACCTTATATTGCTTAATTCCTGTTACTACTTTACCTATTAGTTACTCAGTAACTACTATAAATATCCCTTAGTTCCTCAGTAACTACGCTACTCATTAGTTCCTCAGTAACTACTTTGAATTTATAGTATAGAACTCAATTCGTCTGTCACTACTCTACTCATTACTTCCTCAGTAACTACTCAAAATGTATGTAGCTTAGTTTCTCAGGAAATAATGTACTAATTCTTTCCATAGGTCCTCTGTTAATAACTATTCAACTCAGTTCCTCAGTATCTACTCTAAATTAATGTGCTTCAGTTCCTTGGTAACTACTCACATTTATGTAGCTTAGTTACTGAGTAACTACTCAAAATTTATGTAGCTTAGTTCCTAAGTAACTACTCTAAATGTGCATGCTTTAGTTCCTCAGTAACTACTCAAATTTATGTAGCTTAGTTCCTCGATAACTACTCTAATTTATGTAGCTTAGTTCCTCAGCAGCTACACTAAATCACTGTACCTTAGTTGCTCAGTAACTACTCTAATTTATGTAGCTTAATTCCTCAGTAACTACACTAAATCAATGTACCTGAGTTCCTCAGTAACTACTCTAATTTATGTAGCTTAGTTCCTCAGTAACTACTCTAATTTATGTAGCTTAATTCCTCAGTAACTACACGAAATCAATGTACCTTAGTTCCTCAGTAACTACTCTAATTTATGTAGCTTAGTTCCTCAGTAACTACACTAAATCAATATACCTTAGTTCCTCAGTAACTACACTAAATCAATGTACCCGAGTTCCTCAGTAACTACTCTAATTTATGTAGCTCAGTTCCTCAGTAACTACACTAAATCAATGTACCTGAGTTCCTCAGTAACTACTCTAATTTATGTAGCTTAGTTCCTCAGTAACTACACTAAATCAATGTACCTTAGTTCCTCAGTAACTACTCTAATTTATGTAGCTTAATTCCTCACTAACTACACTAAATCAATATACCTGAGTTCCTCAGTAACTACTCTAATTTATGTAGCTTAGTTCCTCAGTAACTACTCTAATTTATGTAGCTTAGTTCCTCAGTAACTACACTAAATCAATGTATCTTAGTTCCTCAGTAACTACTCTAATTTAGTATGTAGCTTAGTTCCTCAGTAACTACACTAAATCAATGTATCTTAGCTCCTCAGTAACTACTCTAATTTATGTATCTTAGTTCCTCAGTAACTACTCTAATTTAGTATGTAGCTTAGTTCCTCAGTAGCTACACTAAATCTAAAAGTGTATTCACGTTGCCTTTGATGATTCAGGGGATGGGTGCTCTGCGCTCTGAACAGCGCAGCTCTCAGAGGATGCGGAGGCTGAGGGGGTGATACGGGAGACCAGGCAGCGTTGGAAATCCCCTTCCCTCATGTTGGGTCCCCGCTGAGGCCCACATTAAAGCCACGACTGCTGTCCTCATTATGTTCCCTTCTTAAGTATTTCTATATGTCTCACTTTTCTTTTTGTCTAGCATGCCCCCTAACCGCTGTTGCTATATTTACATGGACCTCAGATACCACAGTGCAGCGGTGTGCTCTACTTTATTGACAGCAACAGTCAACTACGGTGCATTCAAGGCCATGCACGAACAAATCCAACAGGTGGGACCGTGACCTCAAAACACATATTTGTCTGATTGGGTTCATGCCAACTGTCCCTGTCCTTACTCGACTTTGTCAGGCAGCATCAGTACCCGTATATAAAAATACCCATTCATTCATTCATTTTCTACCGTTTTCCTTACAAGGGTTGTGGGGGGTGCTGGAGCCTATACCAGCTGTCTTCAGGCGAGAGGCGGGGTACACCCTGGACTGGTGGCCAGCCAATCGCAGGGCACATATAGACAAACAACCATTCACACTCACATTCATACCTATGGACAATTTGGACTCGCTAATTAACCTAGCATGTTTTTGGAATGTGGGAGGAAACCGGAGTACCCGGAGAAAACCCACGCATGCACGGGGAGAACATGCAAACTCCACACAGAGATGGCCGAGGGTGGAATTGAACTCGGGTCTCCTTACCACTCGACCGCCATGCAGCGTGAAAACATTATTTTCTCTTATTATGTCTAATATATTGGGTAATATGAGTATAAAGTTCACTATAGGGGTGTTACTTCATGTCTAGAGGGCTCTAAAATTCATTCATTCATTTTGTACCGCTTATCCTCACAAGGGTCGCAGGGGTTCTGGAGCCTATCCCAGCTGTCTTCGGGCGAGAGGTGGGGTACACCGTGTAATGGTCGCCAGCCAATCACAGGGCACATATAGACAAACAACCATTCACACTCGCATTCATACCTATGGACAATTTAGAGTCGCTAATTAACCTAGCATGTTTTTGGAATGTGGGAGGAAACCGGAGTACCCGGAGAAAACCCACGCATACACGGGAAGAACATGCAAACTCCAAGAGTGGAATTGAACCCTGGTCTCCTAGCTGTGAGGTCTGCGTGCTAACCACGCGACCGCCGTGTTAAATATTAAAGTCCTCATTAAATGCTAAAAACACCAAATCTCCACAACATTCCATGTGTGTAAAAGTGCAACAAAGAGGAAACTCGACGTCTCCCGTTTCAAGCAGCTTCCTTTCTGGGAGAGACGTGATGCATGCGGCAGTCATCAATCTGTGATTCAGCGGGAAAATCCAGAGACGAGAATGTAAGCATTGTTATCCAACCTGACCTCACTAATGAAGCCTTACATCGTCACCCGCACGTCTGCTTGTAAAGTCCCAAAACTGCTTCAATATTCCCATTCCGATCCCTCCCAGTTTGCGTGTGCGTATGGCGGCCTGCAGTTGCATGCTGCTTTTCAGCATACCTGACATTTTTGTGGGCTGTAGTATTAGTGGTGGATGATGGACCCAGTGGTTACCGCGCAGACCTCACAGCTAGGAGACCAAGGTTCAATTCCACCCTCGGCCATCTCTGTGTGGAGTTTGCATGTTCTCCCCGTGCATGCGTGGGTTTTCCTCCCACATTCCAAAAACATGCTAGGTTAATTAGCGACTCCAAATTGTCCATAGGTATGAATGTGAGTGTGAATTGGCTGGCCACCAGTCCAGGGTGTACCCCGTCTCTCGCCCAAAAAGACAGCTGGGATAGGCTCCAGCACACCCCCCCCGTGACCCTCGTGAGGAAAAGCGGTAGAAAATGAATGAATGAAAAAACAAAACAGCTTCAGCATAATCCATCTCACTGCTATTGCAGTGTCATGTTTATGTGCTGAGAACAATTGTGCCCCCCAGCGGATTTATAAGAAACTGCATGCAATTTTCATTTTCATTCATAAATTGCTCAGGGTCATTTTGGACTGATACTGTTTTGTTTTATTTACATAAAAGCAAATGGAATCGAACGAAAAGCTAATAAAAAAAAGCTGCTTTCAGGGCTCGACTGAGCCTTTTTGTACCCATATCAACTCCACAGGTGCCACTTTTACCTTTTTCAGATCTGCCATGTTGAGAATAGGAAGGTTCCAGCAGCAGCATGATGACTAAGCAAGCGCTGTTGCATGACTGTGTGCAAGCAGGCTGTCGGTGGGTGGTGGGGTGGTTGGGTGGTGGGTGGTGGGTGGTGTACCGTCTGTCAGTGATGACATTCTGGAGAAGCGTTGCCAAATGGGCCTCGCCGTCATTTATGTCTTTGATTTTTACTCTATGCTGCCGAGCTGTCGCATCATGGCACCACCATGATGATGCAGAAGGAAACTGCTTATTGCGTAACGTTTGTGATACACTCATAGGACACTATGTAAGTAGTGTACCGCTACAATGGGATGACATTAAACATGGGAGTTGGATCAGAATTATCCAAAGTGAGCATGTTTTTGGAATGTGGGAGGAAACCGGAGTACCCGGAGAAAACCCACGCATGTACCGGGAGAACATGCAAACTCCACACAGAGATGGCCGAGGGTGGAATTGAACTCGAGTCTCCTAGCCACTCGACCGCCATGCAGCGTAAAAACATTATTTTCTCTTATTATGTCTACTATATTGGGTAATATGAGTATAAAGTTCACTATAGGGGTGTTACTTTATGTCTAGAGGGCTCTAAAATTTATTCATTCATTTATTCATTTTGTACCGGAGGGTCGCAGGGGATGCTGGAGCCTATCCCAGCTGTCTTCGGGTGAGAGGTGGGGTACACCGTGTAATGGTGGCCAGCCAATCACAGGGCACATATAGACAAACAACCATTCACACTCACATTCATACCTATGGACAATTTGGAGTCGCTAATTAACCTAGCATGTTTTTGGAATGTGGGAGGAAACCGGAGTACCCGGAGAAAACCCACGCATGCACGGGGAGAACATGTAAACTCCACACAGAGATGGCCGAGGGTGGAATTGAACTCGGGTCTCCAAGCTGTCAGGCCCTCGTGCTAATCACTCGTTTGCCATGCAGCGTAAAAACATCTTATTTTCTCTTATTATGTCTACTATATTGGGTAATATGAGTATAAAGTTCACTATAGGGGTGTTACTTCATGTCTAGAGGGCTCTAAAATTCATCCGCTTATCCTCACAAAGGTCGCGGGGGTTCTGGAGCCTATCCCAGCTGTCTTCAGGCGAGAGGCGGGGTACACCCTGGACTGGTGGCCAGCCAATCACAGGGCACATATAGACAAACAACCATTCACACTCACATTCATACCTATGGACAATTCGGAGTCGCTAATTAACCTAACGATATTTTCTTACACCCCTATAGCAGACACTGGGATAAAAGTGGCTGTAGTGTGCACTGACAATGCATCTATTGTGGAGGTTGTTGTGGACGCCCCACTGACCCCCCAGCATACTTCCACTACGTACTAGCGAGTACACTGGCGTTCTCTGAACAGACCGATAAAGGCTCTTTTGTGTCTTTTGTGATACACGCATTACGCAACGTGTGACAGCACTCTCAGTCCAGAGATCAGAACAGTGCAGTTACGACCTATTTATTTCATGAAAACAATAGAAAATGTCAAAAATCAAGTTTTATGAATAGATACATAAGTATAAAAAAATATTAGGTTGCTAGAATGGGTGTAGCGGTACCAAATAATCATAATTTGGCACGTAAGGGTCGTGATTTGGTTATTTTTTTCCTCCATTTCAATTATTTATTGTACATCAGGGGTCTCAAACACGCGGCCCGCGGGCCAAATGTGGCCCGCAGGACACTAGTTTGAGGCCCCAAAGCCTTGATATGAAAGTTTAATGTTAGTTTGATATGGATGCTGTATGGTATCATGTACCCAGAAAAAATTATTACGTTTGATTAATGTTCATGTTAAAGGTTAAATAACTGTTAATAGTTATCCTCCCTATCCGTGTGGAAGTGGTAAGTTTTTGGCTATTTAAGTTGAAAGGAAATAACTTGAAGGCTACCGTTTAGGTCGCTAGCTCTCTAGTTTGCGAGTTAGCATGTGTCTCAAGACCCTGCAGTTGCGCAATATGTTGTAAATAAAATAGTATAAATGTGACTATAGTCGTGTTTTGTCATGTCTACAGGGCTCTAATAATGCTTTGTTCATTTTAATCTGAAAAAAATAATTTGTCTACACACCAACTATATGTGGTTTCTTAAGTTTTTATTATTTGTCGTTTTATTATTATTATATTTATTTATTACTGATTGATTGATTTTCTTTATTCTTGATTTGTTTATTTATTTTTCATCTTATTTTGTGCAGAAAAATTAAAATTAAGTTTTATCATGGCGTGAACGTGCAGGGCTGGGAGTTTCACTTTGGGTGGAAACAAGAGGTTGTTTAGCTTTTTGTTTCTAGGATATTGTTTTTTTTTGATATTCTATTCATTGTATGATTCATCTGAGCTGGGAGGAGCTACGGGACGTGCGGTACGTGTTTTTTTTCATCAGCCTCTCACGATTCATTTTCTTTTGTTTGACACGTTTCTAATTAATGTGTTATTTTTACTTTGTTTTGTAGGTAAGAATCCTGCTGGTCCGGTAGTCTCTCACCTTTTGATTTGTTATTTGTCTCATTATATCTTTTTTTTGTTTTGTTTTGTTTTGTGTGCTGACCTCAGCGTGACATATTACGTTGTGAACTACTTCTAGTCTCCATGTTTCGCTGCCTTTCAGGGGAAATTTGTATGGCATTAAAATATTCACACAGAATATTCTCAGTGCCGTTGAAATGATTTGCTTCAAACATGAGTGTGCATGGTGTGTTGACAGACTGAAAATTACACTTTCAACATCTCTCTTGTTTCATGATGGAAGGGGATGTCTATGCTAACCCTGGCTAGGCAAAGGTTGGGCTGCACGGTTTTAGATCTCCACTTCTTTGCCAAATGTCCTGAATTTTGATCCATGTTTAGGGACACTATGAGGGGAGTTAATATAAAAGCCCTGTACCAAAACATATAATTATGTGTACCGTTACACCCCATAATTACTATCCTGAAATACAAATCAACACAAAAAATACACCTGACATTCGAGCAAAATCCAGTGCAATTCAATTGAAGTTAATGATGCTGAATTTTGACTAAGAGTGCATGTACAACATATTAATGTGGTTGTATTGTGATATAAAAGAGAATGAGAGCTTTCTATATGATTCACATGTGCAAATTAGCAAGATAATAATAAACATTGTTGAGACTACACATGCTCTAAAATGTATTAAAACTGAGCAGTGCTATAATGATGTGTTTGGTGAGTGGTATCGTTACACATAAAAGTGTTTTCCAGTAAAAAAAAAAAAAAAAAGCAAAAATAAGCAAAATATGTGTGCGCCCTGCAGTGCAAAGTCAATGCTCTTGATACAATGATGGTGTCTTATGTACTATGTACTACGTATGTACTATGTACTTATGTGCTGCCTTGGCTGAAGTGGTGATCCAGGCACATTCTAGTAAAGGCACACGAGAGGAGCAAAATTTGACTTGCAACTTTTGGAGGCCGTTTGATTTTGTGCACCGATCTTACTTCCGAATAAGACACTTAAGGTTACAATGAAAATGAAAAAAAAATGACAAAAATGTCTCACATCAGGAGATAACAGTGCACATTTTGCATTTAGTTTGCATGTGAAAATTAATACGTTAAAATGACTTACTGCTATATCTGTGTTAAGTTCATTCAGACATTTCGTGTGCGTGACTAAGAATGGTTAAGTCGCCGTGACGATAGCGGGGACGACCATGGTAACGGAAGATACCTGATGTTCATTTTGGATTTGGTAGGCCACACCGGGCGGAGATACGGGAGTTTCCGTGTCGGTGATTGGCTCGTCTGCTTCCTGAACATGTGACTGGTCGAAGGTGTGTTCCGCTTCTTCTGACAGGCGGGTTTCCTCGTTCTGCTCCTCCCTCTGACACGCGTGGACATGAGGAAGCGTTAATACTTAATCAAACGTTTGAATTAAGTAAGAAATGCCCTCATTGGATTTACCTGTTTCTTTATCCTGTAATATTCATCGATGGCGTACTGATACTTGGCTGATGTTATCCCAAAAAAGGAGGCCATCCTCTCCCCGAGGTAGTCACAGGCTGGAAGACAGTATTGGAAAATCAAAAAATTTTAATATTAAAAAACATTTTTCAACACCTTAAACTCCAATACATCTCAGTGTGGAGTTTGCATGTTCTTCCCGTGCATGCGTGTTTTTTCCGGGTACTCCGGTTTCCTCCCACATTCCAAAAACATGCTAGGTTAATTAGCGACTCCAAATTGTCCATAGGTATGAATGTGAGTGTGAATGGTTGTTTGTCTATATGTGTTCTGTGATTGGCTGGCCACCAGTCCAGGGTGTACCCCGCCTTTTTCCTCAAAGACAGCTGGGATAGGCTCCAGCACCCCCCGCGACCCTCGTGAGGATAAGCGGTACAAAATAAATAAATGAATGAATGAATTTTAGAGCCCTCTAGATATGAAGTAACACCCCTATAGTGAACTTTATACTCATATTACCCAATATAGTAGACATAATAAGAGAAAATAATGTTTTTACGCTGCATGGCGGTCGAGTGGTTAGGAGACCCGAGTTCAATTCCACCCTGGGCCATCTCTGTGTGGAGTTTGCATGTTCTCCCTGTGCATGCGTGTTTTTTCCGGGTACTCCGGTTTCCTCCCACATTCCAAAAACATGCTAGGTTAATTAGCGACTCCAAATTGTCCATAGGTATGAATGTGAGTGTGAATGGTTGTTTGTCTATATGTGCCCTGTGATTGGCTGGCGACCAGTCCGGGGTGTACCCACCGCCTGAAGACAGCTGGGATAGGCTCCAGCACCCCCGCAACCTTTGTGAGGATAAGCGGTAGAAAATGAATGAATGAATAAATGAATAAACTTCCCATTACAGGATACAAGATGGAGTCTCATGCCCAATTATTTTCTTCATGTAGAAAACACTAATTTGACTTTTAATTTGATAATAAAAATGAAAAATATACAAAAAAATATCCAAACTGCTTAGCTGTAATATGGAAGACACCCGACCAAAACAAAAACAACATGTTTTTGCTATCATAACCTCCTGCTGCTGCTAGGGTAATTCATCAATAAATAGCGTTCCTTTCAGTTAGAATCATATTTATATGGCTGCTGGCGGCTTGACAGTCGTGCTGCATAACTGAAGTCTGCAAATTTTAAAAATGCAGTCAAGGAAAATGGGTCACTTTGTAAACAAACCTGAGATAGTTGATGTTGCAGCTCTCCACATGTAGAACCAGAAATAAGGACCCCAAGTCATCTTTGACTGCAATATAAATGACATACAGTAATTATGATGTGGCTTTTCACCAGCTATTGTGTCCAAAGTCACATTCTGTACATGCTGATGATGAGCGTTTTTCAATCAGTTATGTAAATTAACAATGCTGTCATCTATCGACAAGCTTCCAAACTTTTGTCGAGGATTCCTTTTCACTAATTTAAATTGTAAAATAGCTTATTTTTAAACGGTAAAGCCAAAAGATGGTGGTTTGATGGTGAAAAAGGGGTGATGTAGCTATAAAAATCCAGCAGAGGGCGCTATATCACCAGTCAATTCATTCTACATTTCTGGCAGGAAGATACTTGAACATGGTAGGATGTTGTTCACTTTAGTTAGTACAATGTTAAACCATGGGTGGTCAAAGTGCAGCCCTGGGGGCCATTTAATAACTCTGAGGGTTCAAAACAGGGGTGTCCAAACTTTTTCCACTAACAGTCACATACTAAAAAAATATTTTTTAATTTGTTAAAAGGTCCAAAATAGTACATATATTCTGAACCAGTCATGATGTGCTATATATATCACTATATTGACAGTTGCTATGGTACCCAATATGTCATTGTATGGTCAAAAAAAACCAAAAACCTATATTAGGAAAGCAGGAAGTGAACAAATGAAGAAAAAACAATACGAGTGAAGCATAAAACAATTCAAAAATTAAAAAATGAAAACAAAATAATAATAATAAAAAAAACCATAAACTATATTAGGAAAGCAGGAAGTGAACAAATTATGAAAAAACAATGAGTGAAGCATAAAAAATTAAAAAAATATAGCAAAAAATAATAAAATAAAAAAATACTTAAAGTATATTAGGAAAGCAGGAAGTGAACAAATGACAAAAGACAATGAATGAAGCATAAAAAATTAAAAATTCAGACAAAAAAATTATAAAATAAAAAAACTTAAACGATATTATGGAAAGCAGGAAGTGAACAAATGATGGAAAAACAATATGAGTGAAGCATAAAAAATTAAAAAATTATAGCAAAAAATTATAAAATAAAAAATACTTAAAGTATATTAGGAAAGCAGGAAGTGAACAAATGTCCAAAAAAACAATGAATGAAGCATAAAAAATAAAAAATTCAGACAAAAAAATAATAAAATTAAAAAAACTTAAATGATATTATGGAAAGCAGGAAGTGAACAAATGATGGAAAAACAATATGAGTGAAGCATAAAAAATTAAAAAATTATAGCAAAAAATTATAAAATAAAGAATACTTAAAGTATATTAGGAAAGCAGGAAGTGAACAAATGATGAAAAAACAATGAATGAAGCATACAAAATTAAAAATTCAAACAAAAAAATAATAAAATAAAAAAACTTAAACTATATTATGGAAAGCAGGAAGTGAAGAAATGTAACAGTTACTGATTGTAAAAGTACCAGATGAAGGGGTAGGATTTAATAAGCTTTGCTTCTTCCTACTCCTTTTGGACGTGTGGAACTGTGAACTGATTATGTGATGCATTCAATTGTAATCTGATGCATGTTCAAATGAAATAAAACCATTACCATGACCATATTCATAAATAATTAGTTAGACCAGACTTTTTCCAATGGTGGCCACATACCAAAAAAATCAAAGGATACGGGTGCCATGTTTTTAATGTTTTGTATTGTGTCATTTTATTTCATTTAAACGTGCCCCCCCAGGAAATACTATCAAAAAAACGACCCCTCCATAATTTACATTATTCATTATTCACAGACAAAGCTTGCTTACCCTCACGGCACCAACCGGGGAGGAGAGCAGGTCTTTTCTTTCTGGGTCCTTGCCTTCCTCATCCTCTTCATCAGTGCTGTACTCCTCCATGGTCTCCCCACTGGAGAAATGGATGATCCTCCGTGGGGTCTTTTCTCTCTGCTTATCACCCAGCTTCATGCTCTCATTGTCCCTGCTTGGTTTAGGGCTTGGAGGTGGAGAACACTGCACATATGTGAATAAATAATGTTATAATTAGGTAGAGGTGTCATTTCTTGGTCTTTTTGTATAAGTGATACACTGTAAGCCTGCCGTCACGTGACTAGGATTTTAACTAGGATGTACATTTTAGCATTAGTACATTAGCGCTAGCTTACCTGCGTCACGGAAACGTTTGTCAAATGTAGCGACACATCGCCCATTGTGGCTGAGTTGGATGCTTGGCTGGAAACAACGCCTGTCTCCTCAGTCAACCGGACCGGAAGTGCCTCACATCACGTACAGTACGTAACATCCGCTAGACGCAAGCAGGTAAAATATTACAATAATGCGCATTTTTGTTGGATTCAGACTTTTAAAAACACAATATTATGTATCCTGGTGTAAATAACTTGTAAAAGACACATTACCTTTGTCGTATATTGTAAAAGGTGGACTCAAACTGACCCCAAGGCGTAGTTCACATCTCGTCTGATTGACAACTTCAGAAACAATTTCCGCTTTCGGGTTTCCTCGGCAACACTCGGAGCGATACTTTCTATATCCGGTTGAAGTCCTGCCTTCAAAATAAAGACTCGCTAATAAAACTTCCGGGTTTCAATAGGTAATGCACGATTTTCATATAAATTTGAAACCAACTTTATTACTCTCCACTCAACAATCGACAACAACACGTTTCTAACAGTTATAGCCCTCGTGCGACCCGGAAGCGGAAGTGCTGGTGAATGACAACATTACATTGGGTTACATATTACATATTGTGGGCCGCAGTTTCTTTTTTTTACAATTTAACATACACCTATATTAGATAATGTATTTATTATAGATTATATAATAATAATTATTTATTTTATATTTTTTTCGCCATTAACATGCAGTATTACAGTATAACCAACACAGTGAAGAGGTTGAACAAAAACAGTACTCTTTCCCACCGCTAGATGTCAGTACAGCTCCACATAATGGTTCAATCATACTCAACTCATTGTCTGCGTGGGTCGACAAGGTCTTCCATTGTGATGTAACTATACAAACCACAAGTGCAACCTGTATATTTACATTAAAATAAGCCAAAGCTCACCCTGGAGGGCTTGCAAAGACACTTGAAGAGTCAAGGCTGCAGGCTTCGAGACCTAATGTAAAGCAGCATTACATGTAGAAGGTAAATATTGTGCATAAAAGCATACATAACCCCTCTAAGCAAACACAAAGCTGTACCCGAGGTGTGAATAATATTATTTTTAAAGCCTGCTATCACTTTTGCACAAACTATTGCATAGCAGGTTAATAGTACACTCTTGTAGGGACTTAAAAGCCTCATCTATTCACCTCGTTTGCTCAAATTTAGCCGAATTAAAAGAGGCATGGCAGTTTGTCATTAGTCCCTGTGTTGTTTCCCATTAACAACTGACGACAGCGTTTAAGGGGGCCATTAGTAAGCAGTCACAATGGCTCTTGTCGGTCGGTTATCAGGCAAACTGCATTGATCCTAAACTATCAAAAAGATGAGGATCCTTGAAAAAGACCATCTGCGATATAACGGGTAGTAATGGGTGGATTTTGGAATGAATTTGGATTGTATCTTATAGGAAATGTCTACCCGTACACCATTTGTCCCGAAAGAGCACTTTAGAAGAGTCAAGGAAATAGAAGTAGTTAGAATATGGCAGTTATTGATCACAAGCCTGCCTATAAAAAGGGCCCTAAGGCATATGCAGAGGTTTAAGAGAATTTACTACACCCAAAAGAATCTGTACTTTTATTGCCAGGATTTGTAGGTGGATCATATTTTTCTTATTGGATTCTCACATTAAAATCTGTTTAATTTGTTTATTGACGGTGGGAAGACAGAACTTGAAGGATGCATGAAGAAATTAAAGAAATTTTTGATTCATTTTCGTCGGATTTTAGATTTAAAGGCTTGTGGGGATTTAAATGGTTACTTGAAAATGTTATTTTTTTAGTTGAAAGAGCTTAAAGCAGGGGTCTCAAACACGCGGCCCGCGGGCCAAATGTGGCCCGCAGGACACTAGTTTGAGGCCCCCGCCTTGATATGAAAGTTTGATGTTATAACTGTTAATAGTTATCCTCCCTATCCGTGTGGAAGTGGTAATTTTTTGGCTTTTTAAGTTTAAAGGAAATAACTTGGAGGCTACCGTTTAGGTCGCTAGCTCTCTCGTTTGCGGGTTAGCATGTGTCTCAAGACCCTGCAGTTGCGCAATATGTTGTAAATAAAAAGAGTATAAATGTGACTATAGTCGTGTTTTGTCATGTCTACAGGGCTCTAATAATGCTTTGTTCATTTTAATCTGAAAAAAATAATTTGTCTACCCACCAACTATATGTGGTTTCTTAAGTTTTTATTATTTGCCGTTTTATTATTATTATTATTGTATATATTTATTACTGATTGATTTTCTTTATTCTTAATCTTATTTTGTGTAGAAAAATAAAAATGAAGATATTTGAGAACAGTGGAATGTTTTATCAGAGCTTTTCTTGGCGCAACTTGGCTCGCGCCATTACATTCCAGTGGATTCCAATACATGTATTGTTTGTGACATTTGGTTCCACTTGGTGGAAACTTCAATTGCTTGATACAAAATTTTCTTGCCGCCAAACTCAATTTTTACCGCCGTTACGTGCCACCACGAGCCAGTTGGGAGGCAGTTTGAGCCACTGCATGCCACTAAGCACCTTATTGGTGACACAGAAAGTTGCATTGCCATGAACTGGCACCAACTGGCACCGGATCCAGTGGAGTCTTAGCATTCCAAGCAGCCCTATCTAAGGAGCTAAAAGTCCAAACACTGTTGGACTGGGGAACTGAACACGGGGGGGTCCCTCAGGGATGTGTTCTTAGCCCCTTACTTCTTACTGAGGACCTCTCCTGGAGCACCACCATCACATCGCTGACCAAGGAAGCCCAACCCCGCCTCCTTTTCCCCCAGAAGACCATCCACCGCTCCCCCTTCCCTCCAGGACGTCTATAGTACGCGCTTGATCAGCAGAGCGCTCACCATCACGTAAGACCCCACCCACCCACTCACATCACCTTTCCATCCAGGGGAGGAGGCTGAGGAGCCTGCAAGCGAGGACCAGCAGACTGAGGGATAGCTTCATCTATCAGGCTGTCAGGATGCTGAACTCTTTTCCAGACCTTCTCCCAGTAAAGACTATGATGCGTAAATATGCTCCAGTGTACATATTTTGGCTCCCAGACCACCATGAGCCATGTCTGAGAACCCATAGCAGCTGTTGGCCAAAGGAACAATGCATTATGGGAATAAGAGTTGTGTTTTTTTTAAATATAAAACTCATAGCAACTCAGCTACCTTTTGAGTGTCAAGTTGCTGTGTGATGATTTTAGCATTTTTTTTGTCATATTGTGTAATGTAATGAGGGCTGCATGGTGGTAGAGTGGTCAATCCCACCCTCTTAAATATGTTCATATACTTTATTTCCTCTACTGCAGCGTGTACAAGGTGTCTATTCGGGGTTAAGAATTTATTATATGAGCTAGTCAAATGCATTTTTATTGATTTATTAGGACATGAGATGTATTAGTAATGAGTTAAAAAAGCTGGATGTTGACATTTATTTCGATTTCTGGTCAGCATTTGCAATAAAAGTCTTCAATATTCCACTTTTTAACATATTTCATAAGCATAAAATACTGGTTGTTGACATTTTTTTTCCGATTTCTGTTCAGCATTTGCAATAAAAGTCTTCAATATGCTACTTGTTTAACATATTTCATGAGCATGGACGTTGACATTCCGATTTCTGTGCAGCATTTGCAATAAAAGTCTTCAATAGTCCACTTGTTTAACATATTTCATGAGCATAAAATGCTGGACGTTGAAATTTATTTCGATTTCTGTGCAGCATTTGCAATAAAAGTCTTCAATATGCTACTTGTTTAACATATTTCATAAGCATAAAATGCTGGACGTTGACATTTTTTTCCTGATTTCTGTTCAGCATTTGCAATAAAAGTCTTCAATATGCTACTTGTTTAACATATTTCATGAGCATGGATGTTGACATTCAGATTTCTGCGCAACATTTGCAATAAAAGTCTTCAATATTCCACTTTTTAACATATTTCATGAGCATAAAATACTGGTTGTTGACATTTTTTTCCAATTTCTGTTCAGCATTTGCAATAAAAGTCTTCAATATTCCACTTTTTAACATATTTCATGAGCATAAAATACTGGTTGTTGACATTTTTTTCCAATTTCTGTTCAGCATTTGCAATAAAAGTCTTCAACATGCCACTTGTTTAACATATTTCATGACCATGGATGTTGACATTCCGATTACTTTGCAACATTTGCAATAAAAGTCTTCAATATTCCACTTTTTAACATATTTCATGAGCATAAAATACTGGACGTTGACATTTTTTTTCCCGATTTCTGTGCAGCATTTGCAATAAAAGTCTTCAATATGCTACTTGTTTAACATATTTCATGACCATGGATGTTGACATTCCGATTTCTGTGCAGCATTTGCAATAAAAATCAGCAATATTTTATACTTGTTTAACATATTCCATGAACATAAAATGCTGATGCTGTTACTGATTGTAAAAGTACCAGATGGAGGGGTAGAATTTAATAAGCTTTGCTTCTTCCTACTCCTTTTGGACATGTGGAACTGTGAACTGATTACGTGATGCATTCAATTGTAATCTGATGCATGTTCAAATGAAATAAAACCATTACCATAAAGATGATAAAAATCGGTGAATTTGCATTGCGGTGAACGTTGAATTGCAAATCTCCTACTTTTGACTTGTTTCCAAACCAGCCACAAAATGACGAGTTCTCATCTCATTAACATCACACATCCGAGTGTTTCAGCCCATAGCGCAGATAATGAACAGCAGTTGTTGTGCTCTCTCCATTCTTTGGCTGAAGGCGAGGTGCACTCAATGAGTTTGTGAATGATGATGTTCCTTGTCGGAGTTGAACTCATTTGATCCACCGGACAAAAACAACCATTATATATGACTCACAGTAAATTCAAACAACAACATGAATGTTACAGAGCTGTGGACATATTTTTAATTCTAATGTTTTTTTGTTGTTTTTTTTTAGCTCTTTTGTGTTCAGGTTACATCAATAGCAAATTAATTGAAATATTCTGAGTTAATCTCAAGTACCAATTACATAAAGTAGACTTTGACCCTGGTTCCGGTATTTTCCAGACTACAAATAATACTTATTTTCAGAGTTTTGTTAGTCCTGCAACTAACCAATGAGGCTAATGCACTAGAATGAGATCGAGAGCTTGGTGAACTTGCTTACTGGTAACTTGCTTGTTGGACTCGCTAGTTTGTGATGTTCATTCATTCATTTTGTACCGCTTATCCTCACGAGGGTCGCGGTGGGTGCTGGAGCGTATCCCAGCCAATCACAGAGCACATATAGTCAAACAACCATTCACACTCACATTCATACCTATGGACAATTTGGAGTCGTCAATTAACCTAGCATGTTTTTGGAATGTGGGAGTCCTTGGGGAGAACATGCAAACTCCACACAGAGATGGCTGAGGGTGGAATTGAACTCGGGTCTCCTAGCTGTAAGGCCCTCGTGCTAATCACTCGTCTGCCATGCTGCGTAAAAACATCTTATTTTCTCTTATTATGTCTACTATATTGGGTGATATTAATATAAAGTTCACTATAGGGGTGTTACTTCATGCCTAGAGGGCTCTAAAATTCATTCATTCATTCATTTTCAACCGCTTATCCTCACGAGGGTCGCGGTGGGTGCTGGAGCCTATCCCAGCTGTCTTCATGCGAGGAGCGGGGTACACCCTGGACTGGTGGCCAGCCAATCACAGGGCACATATAGACAAACAACCATTCACACTCACATTCATACCTATGGACAATTTGGAGTCGTCAATTAACCTAGCATGTTTTTGGAATGTGGGAGTCCTTGGGGAGAACATGCAAACTCCACACAGAGATGGCTGAGGGTGGAATTGAACTCGGGTCGCCTAGCTGTAAGGCCCTCGTGCTAATCACTCGTCCGCCATGCTGCGTAAAAACATCATATTTTCTCTTATTATGTCTACTATATTGGGTAATATGAGTATAAAGTTCACTATAGGGGTGTTACTTCATGCCTACAGGGCTCTAAAATTCATTAATTCATTTTCAACCGCTTATCCTCACGAGGGTCGCGGTGGGTGCTGGAGCCTATCCCAGCTGTCTTCATGCGAGAAGCGGGGTACACCCTGGACTTGTGGCCAGCCAATCACAGGGCACATATAGTCAAACAACCATTCACACTCACATTCATACCTATGGACAATTTGGAGTCGCTAATTAACCTAGCATGCTTTTGGAATGTGGGAGAACATGCAAACTCCACACAGAGATGGCCGAGGGTGGAATTGAACTCGGGTCGCCCAGCTGTAAGGCCCTCGTGCTAATCACTCGTCCGCCATGCTGCATAAAAACATCATATTTTCTCTTATTATGTCTACTATATTGGGTAATATGAGTATAAAGTTCACTATAGGGGTGTTACTTCATGCCTAGAGGGCTCTAAAATTCATTCATTCATTTTCAACCGCTTATCCTCACGAGGTGGGTGCTGGAGCCTATCCCAGCTGTCTTCATGCGAGAAGCGGGGTACACCCTGGACTGGTGGCCAGCCAATCACAGGGCACATATAGACAAACAACCATTCACACTCACATTCATACCTATGGACAATTTAGAGTCGCCAATTAACCTAGAAATTCCACACAGACATGGCCGAGGGTGGAATTGAACTCGGGTCTCCAAGCTGTGAGGCCTCCATGCTAACCACTTTTTTCTGTTGTGCAGCCTAGTTTGTGATCTTAATTCAGCTTATTCAGCTTCCCAGGTACTGCGATTGGCCGGGGACCAGTCCAGGGTGTACCCCGCCTTCTCACCCAAATACGGCTGGGATAGGCTCCAGCACCCACCGTGACTCTCGGTAGTATAAGCAATAGAAAATGAATGAATGAACATCACAAACAAGCAAGTTACCAGTAAGCAAGTTCACCAAGCTCCCGATCTCATTCTACATCACTCAATCAATGTATAAGGTATGTTGTTTATGCTGATGCTAGTTAGACTCCAGAGTGACTTTTAGTCTGGATAATGCGGTAAGACAGCGAATAATCCATCAATGTCCCCGGTCCACAATGTTATTTAAAAAAAAAAAAATGTCCGCCGAAGTTGATGTCGACATGCATGGTTGACTCCCAAATCACAAAATCAGAAATAAACATCCAAGCAATGGTTATTCCTGGTTTCGGTTATGCCACCAACCGCATATGTCGACGTCAGTCAGTCACCCAGTCAGAGAGGCGTCAAGATAATCAGCTTCCACTCTCCAACGCTTCAAGTGTCAAAGTCCACCATTAATTAAAATGGATGACAACATTCGCCCGGAGCCGCTAACTGTCGCTTCTGCAGGCGGTCACCTCCGTACGGCAGCAGCAGCAGCAGCAGCAGCAGCGTATTCTCGCACACTAATGGCGTAACCGCCACAGTCACACACACACACACACATCGAAATGCAAACGACCCTTCTCGCAGTATCATGCCGCGTGTGTCCTATTTCTCACCCTGTCAAACAGCTGTCATATCGTAGATGTACAGTGTGACGTGCTATTTTTGGGGACAGATAACTCAACTTTGACAGTAATGCTTATTAACAATGGTTGCCATGCAATATTTCTTTTCCGACAGGTCATGCTATTCCACAATGAACTATTTCCTGTTATTTTAATACACTTAAATTAAGTGGGAATAGGTGGGAATGACACTATCTATCTATGGCAGGGGTCTAAAACTCAATTTACCTGGGGGGGGGGGGGGGGGGGGGGGGCACTGGAGCTAGGGTTTGGGCGAGGCTGGGCCGCATCAGGTTTTCTAAAAAAAAAAAAACGCATTTATTAAAAACAGAAAAATTAATAAACTTTGGTTCCGATTTTCTACAATAAAAGCTCGGATAAAACATTCCACTGTTCTAAAATATCTTCATTTTTATTTTTCTACACAAAATAAGATGAAAAATAAATAAACAAATCAAGAATAAAGAAAATCAATCAGTAATAAATAAATATAATAATAATAATAAAATGACAAAAAATTAAAAATTAAGAAACCACATATAGTTGGTGGGTAGACAAATTATTTTTTTCAGATTAAAATGAACAAAGCATTATTAGAGCCCTGTAGACATGACAAAACACGACTATAGTCACATTTATACTATTTTATTTACAACATATTGCGCAACTGCAGGGTCTTGAGACACATGCTAACTCGCAAACTAGCGACCTAAACGGTAGCCTTCAAGTTATTTCCTTTAAACTTAAATAGCCAAAAACTTACCACTTCCACACGGATAGGGAGGATAACTATTAACAGTTATTTAACCTTTAACATGAACATTAATCAAACGTAATATTTTTTTCTGGGTACATGATACCATACAGCATCCATATCAAATTTGCACGGGGCCGCACTAACATTAAACTTTCATATCAAGGCAAGGGCCTCAAACTTGTGTCCTGCGGGCCACATTTGGCCCGCGGGCCGCTTGTTTGAGACCTCTAATCTATGGAATATAAAGCTAAAACTAACAACCACTACAAGATAACTTCTAGCCTCTACATGACCCGATCTACATCTGGATCTGATACCCCCCCCCCACACACTTGTCACCGGATCTGCCACCATGACACCGTCATTTTTTTTTTTTTTTTTTTATGTGCCGCTCATCAACTGTCAACTTTCTCACCTGTCACACATCATTCTCGCCACACTGTCAAAACAGCTGTCACGCTGTGGATGTACAATGCTATATTTAAGGCTAATTAAGTCAATGTAGTTCAGTCTGGCGTCTCTACTGTGACACCAAAGAAAGTTATAAGTCATAAACTTAATCCACGTATACATGGACCCAAATATTCCAATTGATTTCGGTTTTTTTTGCTCAAACGGAAAAAATGTAACCTTTGTATACACCTCATTCCGAAAGAAAAGTGCCAATCCGAATGAATATATAACGGGATTCCCAGGGGTGGAATATTCCTTCCCCTAATTCGATTGAGGTATCGTCGTTCATTGATTCATTTTCTACCGCTTTTCCTCACAAAAAAAATTGGTCAAAAAAAAAAAAAGTCGCTAATTAACCTAGCATGTTTTTGGAATGTGGGAGGAAACCGGAGTACCCGGAGAAAACCCACGTACCCAAGTACCAATTACATAAAGTAGACTTTGACCCTGATTCCGGTATTTTCCAGACTACAAATAATACTTTTTTTCAGAGTTTTGTTATGCCTGCAACTCACCAATGAGGCTAATGCACTGGATTGAGTGATGTAGAATGAGATCGAGAGCTTGGTGAACTTGCTTACTGGTAACTTGCTTGTTGGACTTGCTAGTTTGTGATGTTCATTCATTCATTTTGTACCGCTTATCCTCATGAGGGTCACGGTGGGTGCTGGAGCCTATCCCAGCCAATCACAGGGCACATATAGACAAACAACCATTCACACTCACATTCATACCTATGGACAATTTGGAGTCGCTAATTAACCTAGCATGTTTTTTGGAATGTGGGAGGAAACCGGAGTACCCGGAGAAAACCCACGCATGCACGGGGAGAACATGCAAACTCCACACAGAGATGGCTGAGGGTGGAATCGAACCCTGGTCCTCCTAGCTGTGAGGTCTGCGCACTAACCACTCGACCACCATGTCGCCCACACATCATTTTTTGCATCCATTTTTTTCGTTATGTATTTGCTCTTTGACACTTGAAAACATGTGATCAGATGATGGACAGCCTATTTTAGTTTGCAATAAATGACTTTTTTTTTTACATTTTGAAGTGCCATAATTCCATTTCTTCATTGTTTTTGTCAGTTTTGTCTGACCTGGAATAAATTAATAACAAAAACATGCATGTTTTCAGTACAAGACCCAAACAACACACACAAAAAACGAACAAATGACCATAATCCACATGTACGAAACGGATCACATTTTTATTTGTAACGTCTGAATCCCGACTCGAATCATTCAGTTCAATCAAAGGCTGAGTGTTTGCATGAGCATCCATATAAAGCAGCTCCCCTGCAATAAACAAAGAGGTGCTAAGGTTATATGGTAATGCAAGCGCTGCTGCAAAGTCTCAGGTCATTATGAGATTCCACACCAAACACATTCAACCATAACAATAATGGACTTGGCTTTGTGCAATGGGAGGAGGGGGGGGGGGGTGGATAGTCACAACTGAACCAGAAAGGACTTTTCATTAAGTACGAAACACGACTTTCAAGATTGGACTTGTCCCAAACACTTTTGTTCATGTCCTATAAAAGCATCATAGTGGCTATTAATTTTCTCTAAATCATATTACACAGAAATTGTGCATCTTTTCACTTCATAATGTGCAAAGTGATCCCTGCAAAAGAATGGGACCATTATTCCGGAAGTCGGTGCTGCCAAATTCCAATATTCCAACTTATGCCATGTAAGGTATCAACCCGCTCGGTAGCAAGTCTGGATCAATTGCTCATTGGGGATTAGAACCTGTAACTCTTTGACAAATGACCAACACCAAGCCGTTCTTCGAATGCAATGCAGCTATTGAGGACACTTCAACACTTGTTGGAAAAACAAAGTAATCCACTGCTTGTTCAACTCTAACCATCACTTGTAACAGAATACAATCTATCTATTAAAAGTCATTTACCGCGGCTTATTGGTTTGCAGAATAAATTAAAAATTAACTTCCATGTAGTAGGATTCAATATTAATAACATGAAATTTAAAAGCCTGTAAGCCATGACTTTCTAAATTAAATACATTGTGCTGCCTTTAATATGTTGTATTTTTTTGGCTTGTTGATTTGGCGACACCTAGTGGGCGAAATAATGCACTGCTGTTCAACTCGAATTATCACTTGTAACAAAATATCATCTATTACATTTCCGCCTTGGAGACTATATGTCTTTAAGTAACTTTTAACGTAATTTAAATAATTTTTAAGCATGAGAAATTAAATTTTACAACTGTTATCGTTTGTTTCGGTGAGCTAAGTGCGATGCTAGTTGCGGCTAGAAAGAGTGTAGCTATTATGCTAGCTGTACTCATATTGATGATTATTCTTTACGTACATATCGCTGTGTATATTAACGTAATTAAAATAATTTTAAGGCATGAGAAATTAAATTTTAACAACTGTATCGTTTGTTTCGGTTAGCTAAGTGTGATGCTAGTTGCGGCTAACAAGAGTGTAGCTATTATGCTAGCTGTACTCATATTGATGATTATTCTTCACGTACATATCGCTGTGTATAATGTATATTTTGGCGCCGTGTTTATGTTTCTGTGCAGTTTTACAGTATGAGAAGAAGAATTACTCGAGAATTTTCTCAACGAGAAAAAAAAAACCTTGTTTGTTTACTGTAGCATATTTAACTGTTAGCTAGCTGCCATGTTAGGGCAGTACATATATTTTTTTACCATTATTAGAGCCCTGTAGACATAATATAACACCCCTATAGTCAAATGTACGCTTTTATTACTCAATGTATTAACTTAAAAATGTTTTTTTGGGGATAAAGTACTATTTCAAATAGTAACTGGTATAATATTGAATTAAAAAACGAGTGAGCGTTGAACATGTTACACCTGTACAGTGTTTATGATGACAAAACTTCTGATTCTGACTATTTATACATATGCGGAAAATGTATTCAACATCCAAAGAGCATCAACTTCTTGTTTATGCTAAAACAAAGTAATTAAGGGTCGGCATCAATTACAATGATTTGGATATCCTGAAACAACACACAAGAGTGCCGCACTGATTGCAAAAAAAAAACCACAAACAAAAGAAAATGTAATCACATCAAAAATGACACAGTAATCAAACTGATATGAGATCAAAACAGCTGCGGCATGCACAACTTTTGCAGACAATAATTTTCCAGACGACATTTTCAATTGGCGGTTATATCTGTGCTCTCCAATCAACCCCCCCCCCCCCCCCCACCCACCCGACACAAACGTAGAACTGTCAACAACAAGCTTGAAGTGTTAAAGTTAGATTTCATGACAATCAAGAGACAAACCCTCCAGAGCTCAAAGTGATCTTGACATTTACCAAATAAATGTCACCGTCATGATCAAGGCGGCAAACATCTGAAGCAAAAAAAAAAAAAAAAAAAAAATCAGCCAGATTTTGAAATGCTTTCTTAAGGATATTGTTGTTCCATTTCTGTCATCAGGTTTTCATTCAGTGCCGTTAGTGCACAGGAATACAAAACAGGCCAAATGAGTCCAATGTGAAAGAGGAGGACTATCATTAGAGTCCATCAGAGTTGTTTGGATCAGTGATTTACATGGCAACCACTGAAACTGCTCTCAGAGTCAAGTCGGAAATGGAAAATGAAATAATGCGATGGCCACGTTGATATTACACATTACTACACGTGTATATTTTAAGATTTTTTTTTTGCTGTTTTTTGGTAAAATTCCAACTATTTCAACTTTCTTTTTAAATAATTTTGGTAGATTGACTTCTCATAATATTTTGATTTTATTTCCATAATACTATACTTGTTTTTTATAATGTTATTAATACTTTGTTTTTTTTCTTTCCGATTTTAATTCTATGGCACTAAAATCCTTAAAATTCCTGTAAAATCAATCCTTCCATCCTTCCATCCTTCTCCTTCCCTTCCTTCCTTCCAAACCTACATTTAAAAACAAAGAAAGCCTTCCTTCCTTCCTTCCTTCCTTCCTTCCTTCCTTCCTTTGCCCATATTTGTTTTAACCAAATCTACATTTAAAAACAAAGAAATCCATCCATCCTTCCTTCCTTCTGTCCTTCCATCCTTCCTTCCTTCCAAACCTACATTTAAAAACAAAGAAAGCCTTCCTTCCTTCCAAAACCTTTTCCTCCTTCAATCCTTCCTTCCTTCCTTCCTTCGCCCATATTTGTTTTAACCAAATCTACCAAATCCTTCCTTCCTTCCTTCCTTCCTTCCTTCAAAAACCTTCCTTCCTTCCTTCCTTCCTTCCTTCATTCAAAAACCTTCCTTCCTTCCTTCCTTTCTTCCATCCTTCCTTCCATCCTTCCTTCCATCCTTCCTTCCTTCCAAAACCTTCCTTCCAAAACCTTCCCTCCTTCCTTCAATCCTTCCTTCCATCCTCCCTTCCTTCCTTCCAAACCTACATTTAAAAACAAAGAAAGCCTCCCTTCCTTCCTTCCTTCCTTCCTTCTTTCCTTCCTTCCTTCCTTCGCCCATATTTGTTTTAACCAAATCTACATTTAAAAACAAAGAAATCCATCCATCCATCCATCCTTCCTTCCTTCCGTCCGTCCTTCCATCCTTCCTTCTTTCCTTCCTTCCAAACCTACATTTAAAAACAAAGAAAGCCTTCCTTCCTTCCTTCCTTCCTTCCTTTCTTCCTAACTTCCCTAACTTCGCCCATATTTGTTTTAACCAAATCTACATTTAAAAACAAAGAAATCATTTCCTTCCTTCCTTCCTTCCTTCCTTCCTTCAAAAACCTTCCTTCATTCCTTCCTTCCTTCAAAAACCTCCCTTCCTTCCTCCCTTCCTTCCTTCCTTCCTTCCTTCAAAAACCTTCCTCCCTTCCTTCAAAAACCTTCCATCCATCCTTCCTTCCATCCTTCCTTCCATCCATCCTTCCATCCATCCTTCCTTCCAAAACCTTCCCTCCTTCAATCCTTCCTTCCTTCAATCCTTCCTTCCTTCCTTCCTTCCTTCAAAAACCTTCCATCCATCCTTCCTTCCATCCTTCCTTCCAAAACCTTCCTTCCTTCCTTCCTTCCTTCCTTCCTTCCTTCCTTCCTTCCTTCCTTCCTTCCTTCCTTCCTTCCTTCCTTCCTTCCTTCCTTCCTTCCTTCCTTCCTTCCTTCCTTCCTTCCTTCCTTCCTTCCTTCCCTCCTTCCTTCCTTCCTTCCTTCCTTCCTTCCTTTCTTCCTAACTTCCCTAACTTCGCCCATATTTGTTTTAACCAAATCTACATTTAAAAACAAAGAAATCATTTCCTTCCTTCCTTCCTTCCTTCCTTCAAAAACCTTCCTTCATTCCTTCCTTCCTTCAAAAACCTTCCTTCCTTCCTCCCTTCCTCCCTTCCTTCCTTCAAAAACCTTCCTTCCTTCCTTCCTTCCTTCAAAAACCTTCCTCCCTTCCTTCAAAAACCTTCCATCCATCCTTCCTTCCATCCTTCCTTCCATCCATCCTTCCATCCATCCTTCCTTCCATCCTTCCTTCCAAAACCTTCCCTCCTTCAATCCTTCCTTCAATCCTTCCTTCCTTCAATCCTTCCTTCCTTCCTTCCTTCAATCCTTCCTTCCTTCCTTCCTTCCTTCCTTCAAAAACCTTCCTTCCTTCCTTCAAAAGCCTTCCATCCATCCTTCCTTCCATCCTTCCTTCCAAAACCTTCCCTCCTTCCTTCCTTCTTTCCTTCCTTCCTTCCTTCCCTCCTTCGCCCATATTTGTTTTAACTAAATCTACATTTAAAAACAAAGAAATCACCCATCCTTCCATCCTTCCATCCTTCCATCCTTCCATCCTTCCATCCTTCCATCCTTCCATCCTTCCATCCTTCCATCCTTCCATCCTTCCATCCTTCCATCCTTCCTTCCTTCCATCCTTCCATCCTTCCATCCTTCCATCCTTCCATCCTTCCATCCTTCCATCCTTCCATCCTTCCATCCTTCCATCCTTCCTTCCTTCCATCCTTCCATCCTTCCATCCTTCCATCCTTCCATCCTTCCTTCCTTCCATCCTTCCATCCTTCCATCCTTCCATCCTTCCATCCTTCCATCCAAGCCACCTGGCCCCGACTTCAAATTGGGCTGGAATAAATAATGTTTACAAATTTCCCCACTGAGGGACGAATAAAGGCATATCTTAATAACGTATCATATTTTGAGTCTTCTTAATTTCCTTGTGATTTTAAAAAGGAACTTTATCCTCAAAAACCTTCTGAACCCTTTTAGGAAAAAGCACCCAAACAATCGTGCAGCGAGCTGAAAAAGACTGGAGTTAGCTTGAAATGAAATAAATAAAGCACACAGCAGGTGAACTCTGGTAACCTTTAAATGTAAGAGCAGCATCCTCTGGAGCCCAGGGAGACGTTTACATCTCCACTGTGCTCAGAGTGAACAAACTCCTCGCAAAAGTGCAACCCGGGGTTATGGTAGGGAAACAAACAAAGACCACAGAGTTCAAGGGCCCCAAATAGGGGGCCAAAGAACCATTACTGCTACTGGGGTGTCATCTTTTTTTTTTTTTTTTTCTTTCTCCTGCCGCGGTGATTGATGGGGTAGTGGCTATTTAGGTTGGAACCGACCTGCTGCTGTCTGCTGTCGGATCTTCACGCATGTGTTCCAAAACGAATGTGTGGGCACGTTGTGTTTCTCTGGAGGCAGGATGTTGTTTCCGCATCCTTCTCTGACTATAATTAGCCGTCCTGATAAAACAGCGGTTTGCTGGCACTGGCAGAATCAAACAGTGATGAGCAGGCAGCTCTCTGCAGACGCCAGGTGGCCCGTCCTTGAGATGAGAGCCGGGCTTTAAGCAGCACGCATCTGGAGGACATTTAATGGGGAAAAGGTGATGGAGATACTCTGTGATGCTAATTATGCAATCAGAAATCAAAAGAAATGCACCGCTAATGATGTGATCCACTGACTTTTTTTTTTAATGTGACGGGTATTTAGATGAGAGTTTTTGCAAGAATCGACCGGGATAAATGAATTTCCATGTAGTAGGATTCAATATTAATAACATTAAATCTAAAAGCCTGTAAGCCATGACTTTCTAAATTAAATACATTGTGCTGCCTTGAACATGTTGTATTTTTTGGCTTGTTGATTTGGCGACACCTAGTGGGCGAAATAATCCACTGCTGTTCAACTCGAACCATCACTTGTAAAAGAATATCATCTATTAAACTTCCACCTTGGAGACTATATGTTTGTAATTAACTTTTAACGTCATTAAAATAATTTTAAGGTGTGAGAAATTAAATTTTACAACTGTTATGTTATTTGTTTCGGTTAGCTAAGTGCGATGCTAGTTGCGGCTAACAAGAATGTCGCTATTATGCTAGCTGTACTCATATTGATGATTATTCTTTACATACATATCGCTGTGTATATTAACGTCATTAAAATAATTTTAAGGCATGAGAAATTAAATTTTACAACTGTTATCGTTTGTTTCGGTTAGCTAAGTGCGATGCTAGTTGCGGCTAGCAAGAGTGTCGCTATTATGCTAGCTGTACTCATATTGATGATAATTCTTTACGTACATATCGCTGTGTATATTAACGTCATTAAAATAATTTTAAGGCATGAGAAATTAAATTTTACAACTGTTATCGTTTGTTTCGGTTAGCTAAGTGCGATGCTAGTTGCGGCTAGCAAGAGTGTAGCTATTATGCTAGCTGTACTCATATTGATGATTATTCTTTACGTACATATCGCTGTGTATATTAACGTCATTAAAATCATTTTAAGGCATGAGAAATTAAATTTTACAACTGTTATCGTTTGTTTCGGTTAACTAAGCGCAATGCTAGTTGCGGCTAACAAGAGTGTAGCTATTATGCTAGCTTTTTTCGTTGTGTTTATGTTTCTGTGCAGTTTTACAGTATGAGAAGAAAAATTACTTGAGAATTTTCTCGACGACAAAAAAAGAAACCTTGTTTGTTTACTGTAGCACATTCAACTGTTAGCTAGCTGCCATGTTAGGGCGGTACATATATATTTTTTACCATTATTAGAGCCCTGTAGACATAATATAACACCCCTATAGTCAAATGTACGCTTTTTTTACTCAATGTATTAACTTAAAAATGTTTTTTTGGGGATAAAGTACTATTTCAAATAGTAACTGGTATAATATTGAATTAAAAAAATCTTGTATGGCCCATTACATGTTACACCTGTACAGTGTTTATGGTGACAAAACTTCTGATTCTGACTATTAATATGTATGTAAAAAATTTATCCAACATCCGAAGAGCATCAACTTTCTTGTTTATTTTGACCTTGATGCTATGCTACTTCTCCTTTTGTCGCTTGTATTCCATCCGCCCTAATAATTCTACAGTCCCTCAGTGGCGAGTGTGCGAGTTCCACTATTAGAACTTGTCAGCCTTTGCTTCTACCACCTTACCTCAGAGACTCGGAGGTGACGAGCATTTTTCAAGGTAAAATTGGGTCACCGGTAACAACTCGCAGAGATTGTGTCCCTTGATTCTATTTATATATAAAATGTCAAGTGACCTCTGTGCAAATGGCCGACAGGGTCAACCACAATGTGTGGTATTTTAGCTGACGTCATGATTGTTAAGCCGTATATATATTCAGGCAAAATGTCTAAACAACAATGCCACAACATAAAAATAAAAACAGAATTTTTTTCCAAATGTAATGCTAAATTGGGCACGGCGGTCAAGTGGTTAGCTGCACGGTGGATGAGTGGTTCCGATTTTCTACAAGAAAAGCTCTTCTAAAATATCTTAATTTTTATTTTTCTACACAAAATAAGATGAAAAATAAATAAACAAATCAAGAATAAAGAAAATCAATCAGTAATAAATAATAATAATAATAATAATAATAATAATAATAATAATAATAATAATAATAATAAAACAGCAAATAATAAAAACTTAAGAAACCACATATAGTTGGTGGGTAGACAAATTATTTTTTTTCAGATTAAAATGAACAAAGCATTATTAGAGCCCTGTAGACATGACAAAACACGACTATAGTCACATTTATACTTTTTTTATTTACAACATATTGCGCAACTGCAGGGTCTTGAGACACATGCTAACTCGCAAACTAGAGAGCTAGCGACCTAAACGGTAGCCTTCAAGTTATTTCCTTTCAACTTAAATAGCCCCAAACTTACCACTTCCACACGGATCGGGAGGATAACTATTAACAGTTATTTAACCTTTAACATGAACATTAATCAAACGTCTAACAATCTAACAATCTAACATTAAACTTTCATATCAAGGCTTTGGGGCCTCAAACTAGTGTCCTGCGGGCCACATTTGGCCCGCGGGCCGCGTGTTTGAGACCCCTGGTATAGAATAACCATATAACGGGATTGTGTTTCCAAGTTTAAACTGTCAGGAAGGCAACTCCGCAGTGATAACAGAACTCTTTTTACCGTGTACAGTCGCCTTGGACTGAAAGCTGATGTGCTAAATTGGCACTTTTGACTTTATGTGACGGAAGCTTTTGTGCTCAAGACAAGCACTCACTGTAAACTGTCATTAAAGAGGCTGCACTTCACTTACACTTTGAAATCCTGTCAGTTGCACCAACACAGACAGTTTGGGAGGGGGGGGAGAAAAGTTATAATTGGCCATCACGCAACTATAATGGCCGTCATGTCAGCTCTTCACAATGGGCTGATTCTCTTCCTCCCTTGTCCCCCTTGACTCCCGCTCGCAAATATACTGTTTTGGCTCTTAACAAAAGCAAACACTTGAGAAAAGAGAGTGAGACGCTGAGATGTTGACTGACGAAGAAGAATTTAATAAAATATGGAAGGAGCCAATCACTGTCAGTGTTTCCAAAGGCTGTGGGACAATGAAATACCTCTTTTACTTAGTTTACACCAAATGGTGTCTCTTGTAAATGCTCTAATTATAGCGCGGCTTTTTATTCAAATGAACTGCAAAAGAATGGGGCATTATTTGGCAGCTGGCGATGATTGGACAGTTATTTCCAAAATTGGAAAACTCACATGCCATCCACCACGAGCTATATGAAAAATCAAGATCATTACACAATATGACAAAAACAAAACAAAAAAATGCTAAAATCGTCACACAGCAACTTGACACTCAAAAGGTAGCTGACTTGCTACAAGTTTTATATATATAAAAAAAGCTCTTTTAAGTTATTCCCATAATGCATTGTTCCTAGCAGAGCAGTTCATTGGCCAACTGCTGCCATGGGTGCTCGGACATGGCTCATGGTGGTCTGGGAGCCATGGCAAAAGTAGGATTCAATATTAATAAATTGATTAATAAATGAAATTTGACCTATATGAGAACTCACCCATCGGAAATCAAGATCATTACACAATATGACAAAAACAAAACAAAACCAAAAAAGCGCTAAAATCGTCACACAGCAACTTGACACTCAAAAGGTAGCTGACTTGCTACAAGTTTTATATATATAAAAAAAAGCTCTTTTAACTTATTCCCCTAATGCATTGTTCCTAGCAGAGCAGTTCATTGGCCAACAGCTGCCATGGGTGCTCGGACATGGCTCATGGTGGTCTGGGAGCCATGGCAAAAGTAGGATTCAATATTAATAAATTGATTAATAAATGAAATTTGAGCTATACGAGAACTCACCCATCGGAAATCAAGATCATTACACAATTTGACAAAAACAAAACAAATAAAAAAAAACCCTAAATTCGTCACACAGCAACTTGACACACATAGGTATGAATGTGAGTGTGAATGGTTGTTTGTCTATATGTGCCCTGTGATTGGCTGACCACCAGTCCAGGGTGTACCCAGCTGGGATAGGCTCCAGCAGACCCTCGTGAGGAAAAGCGGTAGAAAATGAATGAATGAATGAATAATACAATAGAGTGAAGGAGCAATAATCAAGTGCAACACGGATGCGTTTGTACTAGTTTGTGAAAACAGGTTTTCACTTCATGGTTCACAGATAATGGAGTTGGGAACCGAGAAAGAATTTGAAAGGAAAAAGGGCAAAAGTGGAAGAATAATGGAATGAACAACGACTGCCTTGAGGTTCATAGATACAAGTCTCCCCAATTGATCAGCACTCTCACAGGCCAAATCCAGAAACCTTGACTCATCTCATTACTTGACTCATCAAACTTAATGAGGGTTAATTCACAAAGTGTTTCAGTCCAGAGAGTATGCGACAGAAAACCATGAATCACCCAACAGGCAATTCCCTTTCTTCTTTGATGCTTGAAATTCTGGCTTCGCAGTATAACGGTTTCATACGTTATCTTCTTAAATTTAAGATGTACAGTATGACAACCAGGTGGAACTGTTCTACAACATGTCTTGTCCTGTTCTGCTAAGGTCGTGGATAGCATTGGACTATGATAAGGTGACATAAACGCAAGAAGAAAGTAATGGTAATGGTTTAATTTCATTTGAAAATGCATCAGATTACAATTGAATGCATCACATACGAAATCAGTTCACAGTTCCACATGTCCAAAAGGAGTAGGAAGAAGCAAAGCTTATTAAATCCTACCCCTCCATCTGGTACTTTTACAATCAGTAACTTACTTTTGTTCACTTCCTGCTTTCCTAATATAGTTTAAATTATGTAATTTTAATTTTAATTTTAATTTTAATTTTAATTTTAATTTTAATTTTAATTTTAATTTTAATTTTAATTTTAATTTTAATTTTAATTTTAATTTTAATTTTAATCGTAGGAGATCATGAGACTGAACAGTATAACATAACAAACAGTCGGACCCATGGTGTCATCTTTCAAAGAACACTTTTCTAACAACACTAAATTCATCACACAGCAACTTAACACTCAAAAGTCATACCTGACAACTGCACAAACTATCACAATATGATTAAAATAATAATAAAAAAAAGAAACCCACCATTTAAAATTTTCCCAGACGGCATCAAGCAACACATTCATTGGAATGCTGAAATGACATCAGCTTCCCTCTGGGCTTCGGGCTCTGGGTCCATAGTGGAGTCGCCAATTAACCTAGCATATTTTTGGAATGTGGGAGGAAACCGGAGTACCCGGAGAAAACCCACGCATGCACGGGGAGAACATGCAAATACCACATGGCCGAGGGTGGAATTGAACCCTGGTCTCCTAGCTGCGAGGTCTGCACGCTAACCACTCAACCGCCGTGCCGTCCCCCATTTTAAATTTACTTGGTTACTTGGTTCTAAACTCTACCGCAATTAATGAATTTTCGTGATGTCGGAATGTTCAATATTAATAAAAAAAATAGCAAAAATATTTTTATAGAAAATAAAGACATGAAATATGGTGACTTATTATTCATTGTTTGTAATACATTGCTCAAATCTTATGCTGCAGGGACTCCAGTCGAGCTAACTATTTAGCATTGTTAGTTTTCTTTTAAACTTAAGAATCTATAACTTACCACTTCCACACGAATGAGAGGATAACTGTTGTTTTTTTTTCCAATCAGAACAGAAGGAACCGGGCGGCAGCCTTTTGGAAAAAAAATCAAGAACAAAAAAACGATGTTTTTGCGCATCAGCCAGGACACCTCTGCTGTTGACTTCGAACTTTCATCGCTGTTATTGAAAGTGCTGAAAGTGTTATTGAAAAAAAAGATTAGCCACCAAAATAAACTTCTAAGTAACAAACTGCTGGAAAAAAAAATTACAAATACACTCAATCATTCAGTTTTGCTTAGAATTCAATCTGGGTGAAGATCTGCACTCGGCTAAATGACTTTGTAGATGTATACGGTCATTAAAGCATCGCTAAAACAACAGATCTATACACTGTATAGTCTTCATTGCTGTCTACTTGATTCAGCAGAGTTCCACAAAAAAGCAGGCAGCTCTTCGAGTGAAAAGAAATACAATATAAAGATAACGCTGGTGTCCTGTTGTGCATGCAGTAATCTAAAAAAAAAGGCCCAGAGAGAGTAAAAACAAAAGGAATGGCTGTTTGTATTTGTACCCAATAAAAAAAGATCTGCAATGTGTGTACTTGGCTGATAAGTCCTGACTTTCTGTCTTTGACGCATTGATTGACAAAAGTCATTTGACGGGTTCATGATTTCATGATTAAGTCAATGAAATGGGCTTACAATTTCTCTTTTTCAACCAGCTTTCACTCCTGATAATTCAACCCTATATACAGTAAACAACTCTAGTGCAAAAACATATGCTGAAATAAAATCCGTGCAACAATACATTGACTGTCATATCAACTTTCCGTGAAAGAAAAATCCTCCATTACTCACGAAACGTCCTTCAATTCATACGCCATTTGTGCGCACTACAAGAACTACATTATCCCACGGAACGTGTCACACTTATTTACCAGTCAAAATGCCGTTTCTACTTTGAGAGCAGTTCCCATTTCATCGACAAGCTCCTTTGCAGCAACTTTAATGCAAACGTTTACACCCAATATGTCCGAGGTACATACATTTGTTAATTAACTTGATGTATTGATTAGCCGTCTAAGCTATTTCTACATGTCGGTAGTTATGAGTCAAAGACAGAATAAAATATGTTTGCTAGTTTTTTAGTAAAGCCCAATGCAGAAAACGAGACTCTGGGGAAAAAATACCCATAATAACGGGACTGGAATTTAGGTAAAATTTCTGCTGCGTCCGATGCATTCATATTTCTAAACTCTTCATTTAGCACGTATAACACATTGGAAATCAGCAAAAAAAAATTGTGACTGGGTTTGATGTGTCACTTATGCACCAATACCGATATAATAATATATTATTGGACATCCCTAATTAATATTAATATTGATGCAATTGCAGAAAAGATAGCTCTTTCTTTGGCAGGAGTCAAAACTATCAGTGCACTCACAAAAAACACTTTTCTAACAACACTAAATTCATCACGCAGCAACTTAACACTCAAAAGGCATACCTGACAACTATACAAACATATCACAATACGAGTAAAATAAAAAAAAGAAACATTTCATTTAACATTTTTCCAGACGGTATCAAGCAACACATTCATTGGAATGCTGAAATGACGTCAGCTTCCCTCTGGGCTTTGGGTTCAGGGTCAATGATGGACAGAAGCAGCATTACAGTGTCATCCAATGGGACCGGTGCTGCATAAACACTGAATTTACGGTATACCAAAATGTTCTTGCAAGTTTTCATAAACTGAAACTTTTTTCTGATATTAATAGGGGGCTTAAAGAAGTAAAGCTAACGTTCTGTAGAACTAACTTTAACCAGAAGGTGTGATAAACTCATAACCCTCTGACCTTCAGTTTGGATGAGGACTTTCCATCTCGGACACAACTTGCCCTTGGAAGGTCTATTTTGTCACTTAAATAGCTAATGACTTCCATTCCCTCGGTGCAAAGGAAATTAGGGGGGCTAATACTACAAAGTGGCCTGGCTTTTGGTGTTTTAGGGATAACAGATTGTTTCCAAAGTAGTGAAAGGGGGGCCGCGCTTATTGCGAGGATGCCTCATCAATCATCATTTAATGGTCCTTAAATGGGCCGTGCGCCTCCCTCAGGGGGTTTTAGATTGAACCGCCAAATACATAAAAGGGCACAACTACTGTATGTTTCTCACCCCGAGCAGTTTCTGAAGCTTATCACAAATTTTATGAAGCATTTTAGATGGGATAGTACTGATTACATACACACGTTTCAGGAATCTTTGTCATAATCACCGCAAACCACAAAGAGTCTATCGTGGCGAGCTAGCCTGTATCAATGCCATGTGATCATGTTGATGATAATGATGATAACAAAGACACTCTTTTCATCAAAATGACCATAATTTAAACAGAAACTCGAAGACATGCCTGTCAAAATTTCCACAGACAATCAAAAATGTAAATCGCCAATCAACTCGGGTCCATTCTGTGGCTGATTGCTCGACAAAAACACATTCACGCTCAATTTAATGTTATATTTATGCTCAATTTTTGTGCTCAAAATTATGCGTGAAGAACCAGATCTAACTTGAATGCATAAATGCTTGCAAACAAGGCGACAATGCAGACTGAAAACTGTTATAATTTCTTCTTAGAGTCCTAAAAACAAGGGGTCGGCAACCTTTACAACTACAGAATGCAGTTGATGTTTGCTAAATACAAGGATGAAGAGTCTTGAACCAGTCATGATGTGCTATATATATCACTATATTGACACTATACATACAAAAATTAAATTAAATTAAAAAAACAAACAAAAAAACGTAAATTATATTAGGAAAGCAGGAAGTGAACAAATGTAGCAGTTGATGTTTGCTAAATACAAGGATGAAGAGTCTTGAACCAGTCATGATGTGCTATATATATCACTATATTGACACTATACACACAAAAATTAAATTAAATTAAAAAAACAAACAAAAAAACTTAAATTATATTAGGAAAGCAGGAAGTGAACAAATGTAGCAGTTGATGTTTGCTAAATACAAGGATGAAGAATCTTAATATCACCTTGTACTTTGGTACGAGGTGCATTTAAAAAAACAAACAAACAAACAAAACAAAAAAAACCTTAAACTGTAGTATGGAAAGCAGGAAGTGAACAAATGTAACAGTTACTGATTGTAAAAGTACCAGATGGAGAGGTAGGATTTAATAAGCTTTGCTTCTTCCTACTCCTTTTGGACATGTGGAACTGTGAACTGATTATGTGATGCATTCAATTGTAATTTCAATGTTTGAATGGAAAATTTTGGTTTAACATTCAGACCGACCAATGCTTACATGTAGACTAATAATTGATACGTAGTCTTCCCAATGTTTTCCAATCAAATAATATTATTCACCTAAAGATGGACTATTGTTTGCATGAAGGATTTTATGACTGAGCAATATTTGCATGTACGCCGTAATAACACACATAAAAACGGATTGTATGGACATTGACTGACAAGCCGGCCAATCAGAGCGCCTGTATGGTGGGTCATACGGTGCAAGAAGTCGGGACTTGAACACAAACCAAAGCACAGCAGAAGAAGACATCTGATGTAGTCTAAGTCCTGGTTGGGTTATTCTGTTGTTGACCCAACATAGTGGACATCAACAACAGTCACTTCCTGCTTACGAGCTACATCAAACATTGGGTTTTTCTTACATTCCTGACTTTACCCAAACAGACCTTACAGATTTTAAGTTCATACACAGTATTTTTTGAGGCGAACCATCTGGTTTGTCAGTTTTTTTCAATGACGTTCCAATTTTCCACACATAGAAACTGATTCTATGGACATTGACTGACAATCGGAGCACCCAAGTCGGGACTTGAACACAAACCAAAGCACAGCAGAAGAAGACATCTGATGTAGTCTAAGTCCTGGTTGGGTTATTCTGTTGTTGACCCAACATAGTGGACATCAACAACAGTCGCTTCCTGCTTACGAGCTACATCAAACATTGGGTTTTTCTTACATTCCTGACCTTACCCAAACAGACCTTACAGATTTTAAGTTCATACACAGTATTTTTTGAGGCGAACCATCTGGTTTGTCAGTTTTTTTCAATGACGTTCCAATTTTCCACATGTAGAAACTGATTCTATGGACATTGACTGACAATCGGAGCACCCAAGTCGGGACTTGAACACAAACCAAAGCACAGCAGAAGAAGACATCTGATGTAGTCTAAGTCCTGGTTGGGTTATTCTGTTGTTGACCCAACAAAGTGGACATCAACAACAGCCACTTCCTGTTTTCGAGCTACCACAAACATTGTTTTTTTTCCCCAAACAGACCTTACAGATTTTAAGTTCATACACAGTATTTTTTGAGGCAAACCATCTGGTTTGTCAGTTTTTTTAAATGACGTGCCAATTTTGTGCTGACATTGATGACCATGCAAAAGTGAGCCAAACTGTAGTCGGCCAAAAACAAACAAAAAAAAAAACGATCTTGAACAAACACTATCAGTCATATTGCCCTATGAAATAGTAGCGCAACACTTCAAAATGCAAGCTTTTAATTAGAACAATGGACTTAATCCTCATTTTGAATGTATTGTATACCTTTATCAGCCCTGTTGACCTTGCAGTCATTTGGGTTGACTCTCCAACGCTAAAAGGCTACTTCAGTAATGACCAATTTGTGTAATGACTTGTGTAATTGCTGTTCATTCTACCTTTGTGTTATATTTTAGACTTCCACGGTTAAAGCCCATTACACACTTTTGCAAGCATAAAGGCAAGATTTATAAAGCGTGTGTATACATATGAAGAGCTTGCAACCAAAAGGCGCTAAATCCAATTTTCACTAAGTTGCATGTTTTTCATGAGTTTAATAGACCTCTGTCATGTGTATCCAAATCACATATTTTGGTCTTGAAATCATTTTAAAAAATATGAAAAAAAATGATATGAAATGTATGCTTTCAACCAAAAGGCGCTATTTCCATTTCAGATTTCAACCAAAAGGAGCTAAATCCCTTTCTTTATTCTGATTGGCCCAAGTTTCCCATCTATTGATAATCTGACCAATCAGAGAGAAGAATACAATTGGCACTGCACATACAGAAAGCCAGTATCAGTGCGGATCCTGTTTT
This sequence comes from Doryrhamphus excisus, assembly GCF_037039965.1. Classification (NCBI taxonomy): domain Eukaryota; kingdom Metazoa; phylum Chordata; class Actinopteri; order Syngnathiformes; family Syngnathidae; genus Doryrhamphus; species Doryrhamphus excisus. The sequence continues at coordinate 3,278,913 of NC_136367.1, read as the reverse complement.
GTTTGTGTACATGAAGTACACGTATGATAGTTACAGTATGTTATGCAATTCAGGAGAACACAAATTGTGTTTTTACAGTATTCTGTAACATGGAAGTTTATTTTTTAACGCCATAAAAGGCATGTCTCTACCTTGACACCTCCAACTTTCATGAGAAACATTATTTTACTACAATGTAAAGAGTTTGTAATGAGATGATTTTTGTCACTGTCACCTTCATGGTGCAGTCAAATATGAGCACTGCTTTTAATAACATTTTTATTAATTTAATTAATAATAATTATTTTGTATTGTATGTTGAGAATGGCTTCTGTGTTGTAATTATTTTATTAGCATAGCACATTAAAGCACCTTACATTCTTTTACAACAATGCCATTGAAGAAGTTAAAGGTGACTTCATATTTATTTCAGCCAAAAGGCGCTAAATCCATCATTTCAGCCAAAAGGCGCTAAATCCGAAAAAAAATTAAATTAAAAAAAATATATAAAATACATGGTGTGTGCAGGATTTTTATAGCATGCATTTTTATGACCTATATTGATAGCTCTTTCATTTGCAATATAGACTTGATGACCAAATAGATTGATATGTGCGTAATTAAAAATAATTGATTTTCAGTCAAAATGGATTTAGCGCCTTTTGGTTGCAAGCTCTTCATATACCAGATACCAAACAGAACAAGTAAAAATTCCCAGGAAGATTTATTTCAAGTGGCATTTTAACGCGCCCCTCCAAGAACACACAAGAAACGACTTTTTACGGTTTTCTCACTATTGACATTCATTTTGCTGCTATTTCATCCTCGTCCTAAAGGCACCTTCTATAACCTGTCAAGCCAACTTTTCAAAAGAAAAAAAAAAAAAAAAGCCTTTTTTCCTGCACCTAAGTTCAATTTGTCCTGCCGCTGGCAATTTTAAAGAGGAATGAGTTCTTTTATGAACCTAAAAAGCAATCATCTTTTCATTTGTTTTGAAGCTCTCAGCATCGCCCAAAAACGTGTTCATGTGGGGTTTACGACAACACGCATTGGCGGCGGGCACGTGATGGTAGTTTTTCTATTGGCTATTATTTATTTATTACATGTATTAAATGACTTGATATCAAGAACACGTTGCGAGGATTTTATTTATTCACCGCAAAAAAAAAAAAAAAAATGATGAATGACTGTTCAGGCGGTCTCCGGTGTCAATCAGTCTGGTTGGCTCATTAGGTCAGCATATTTAAAGCCACAGTGGAATTGATATTCATATTGTTAAAAAAAAAAGTGAGGATGCTTCGGGTGTGAATAACAATATCCTGGGCAGAGTGCCATGCAAGGTGTAGATTGAGTTTCAGTGAATACAAAATAACATTAGAGTATACATGTTCAGTTTTACATAAGAACAAAAGGTAATTCATGGATAAAAAAATAAAAAAAAATCGATACAGAAGTCCAGTCATCTGTGTTTAATCAGTTGCAGACCCGACCGTGATAAGTGAATTTCAGCAAAACACGATTTATAAATGTTATATTTTCGTAGTAGTAAAAATAAGACATAAACAAGACTTATTAGAAAATAGAAAACTGTTTTTTGTTGTTTAGCATTAGAGCTCTGTAAACGCGAAATAACACCCCTATAGTCACATTTGTATTCGTAATCATTTGCTCCAAGACATGATCTAATTACTTGTCTATGTGGGCTTTCTGCTACAGTAAAAAAAAAAAAAAAAAAAAAAAAAAAAAATTGAAAAACGATGAAATGAGAGGATGACGTCAACGCAGCATTACAGTCCTATAACAGTTATTTTGACCTTGTGAATTTTGGCTGTTTACATGTCTTGTCTTTTCAAAGAAAATCGAGGGAACACCCATATAGAAGGCTTCTAAAGCTAACGTCCAATTCCTAAACACGACATGACGCACGCTCGATGACGGATATACAGTATGTGAACTGACCGATGTCGGTGCTTGCGGGCTGACATAGTCCCTGTGGGACCCTAACCATGCTGCAGCTGACAAGGGGGTGACTAAGGTTGCCTTTTACTTGCATCCTCTCGTGCTGGTGCTCCTAACACCCGGACCTCTTGGTTTCTTGCGTTATAACATAATTTTTAAATTATGTTATAAATGCAACGATGATTTGATTTTGAACGTGACATGCTCATATTTCTTCGTTCTGTATAAAATATTTTTTTTTTTTACATTGTAGAAATTTTATACAAACTGGAGGTAGCATAGACGAGGATGCTGACGTTCTCATTGGGAGTGACCAGGATGGATAGGATCAGGAACGAGTACATAAAAAAGGGACATTATGTGTTATAGGACTTGGAGAGAATAAAGTCAGAGAGGCCAGACTGAGATGGTTCGGACATGTTCAGGGGAGTGATGTGACTGACATCCATCTGCAGCAAACTCGACATCGACCAGAGTTATCAGAGTCATCAGTGTGAATGGAGTAAGGCGATCTGTGGTAAAAGTTAAAAAAAAAAATGCAGTTTTTCCTTTTGCACAAGCAATGATCGAACAATAGTTGAATGGAAAAAAAATGCTTCCATTTTTCCTGGTTGATATCAGTTAATGAAGTGTTGGACAATATCGATATTAATAAGACAGCTAATATCGAGCATTTCTACTTTCTGAGTTAAAATTATAGAGTTGTCTTGCTGCACTGAATTATTTATTTTCCTTCAGCAGTCACCATATGCTTCAGCCTGTGCAGCGTTCCTATTTTGGAGATCATAATGAGACGAGAAGCTAATATGTCGAAGTTATTTGAACCACCGGAGAAGAAAAGGAAGGGCCTAAAAATGTCCGTAAAAAAAACGCGTGTGTGGTTCCGCGATGATCTCTCTGCTCAATACCTTCTGTTCCTTCGCCGTGTTTGACGCTAAGTCGCCTTCAGAAAAATCAAACACTAAATACAAAACTCTACGTGCCAGCTCTTGTTGTCTTCACCCCCGCAACCCGCCTTGACAAATAACGGAATGCATTGGCAGAATCTGAGAAAGACAAGGAGAGAGGGGGGGGGAAAAAAAAAAAAAAAAAAAGTGGGCCACTGCCAACCCTAGGCGATGCAAATCCACCCGTCGTCGCTTGAGTTTCGAAATCTAATAATCACACTGAAGCCTTTCCCTTCCTTCATTCCTCATCCCCTCACTGCCATTTTTCTCCTAGTGCCGTTACTGGCACCGCCATCTGGTGCCGGTACCCCAGAGATGGACTCGGCTCCGGTTTTTGCAATCAGACGGGGGGCGGGGGGTGTGGAGCTTAGAGTGGAAGCCTGGCACACCACGGCAGCTGATTCCACAGTAATATATGCTGCGCTGTTGTGGCTCATTTTGCCTCTGATGGGCACCATGACCACTCAAGCATGTGCCTGCAATTAAGTGCTGTGTTAAGTAAAAGCTGCAATTTGCAAGGCAAGCATGAAGGTGCACTTCAGTAGAACAAAGCAAAATGAGGAGGAGTGATGAAAGAAGGGAGGTGGGGTAGGGGGGGGGGGGGGGGACTCATAGGAAGAAACCAATCATCGATTTATTGGCCAATACATTTGGGGGACCTTGCAACATTGCGACTATTGTCACATCAACATTAATTTTAAATTATGTTTATAAATGCAACATGGCAGGGATTTATTAAGAGTGATTTGATTTTGAACGTGCTCATATTACTTCGGGCGAGAGGCGGGGTACACCCTGGGACTGGTGGCCAGCCAATCACAGGGCACATATAGACAAACAACCATTCACACTCACATACAATACGAGTCGCTAATTAACCTAGCATGTTTTTGGAATGTGGGAGGAAACCGGAGTACCCGGAGAAAACCCCCGCATGCACGGGGAGAACATGCAAACTCCACACAGAAATGGCCGAAGGTGGAATTGAACCCTTGTCTGTGCGCTAACCATTCGACCTCGGGTCCTTCATTCTGTATAAAATATTTTTTTTACATTGTAGAAATTTTATACAAACTGGAGGTAGCAGAGATGAGGATGTTGACGTTCTCATTGGGAGTGACCAGGATGGATAGGATCAGGAACGAGTACATCATAGGGAGATTACTTGTTATAGGCCTTGGAGATAAAGTCAGAGATGCCAGACTGAGATGGTTCGGACATGTCCAGAGGAGAGATAGTGAATATATTGGTAGAAGGATGCTGCGTTTTGTATTAATTAAATATTTTTATAATTAGAGCAAAGAAAACCTATGTATGGCCGCCTGAGTAGGATTTTTATTAGAGTCCTCTAGGCATAATATAACAACCCGACAGTCATGTTTACATTCATATTATGCAATATAGACAAATAATTCTTTTCAGATTAAAATGAACAAAACATTATTAGAGCCCTGTAGACATGACAAAACACGACTATAGTCACATTTATACTCTTTTTATTTACAACATATTGCGCAACTGCAGGGTCTTGAGACACATGCTAACTCGCAAACTAGAGAGCTAGCGACCTAAATGTTAGCCTTGAAGTTATTTCCTTTAAACTTAAATAGCCAAAAACTTACCACTTCCACACGGATAGGGAGGATAATTATTAACAGTTATTTAACCTTTAACATGAACATTAATCAAACGTAATAATTTTTTCTGGGTACATGATACCATACAGCATCCATATCAAACTTGCGCATTTGGCCCGCGGGCCGCGTGTTTGAGACCCCTGGGGTAGTTAGTCTGAGAGCGACAGGGTTGGATGGAGGAGATTAATTTGCTGTGACGACCCCTGAAGGGGAAATCCGAGCGATAAAGAAGAATTTACAGTTGTAGAAAACTTATGAAAATATTATATACACAGAATGCAACGCCGGTTCCCACCCTCAGTCCAAAAATGATTCATATTGATGGAGACTAAATTGTCCATAGGTGTGTATATGTTTCCTATGATTGACTCCACGGGGTCTACGCTGCCTCTCACACAAACTCATCTGGGATAGGCTCCACCTCACCTTTGACCCTGAACTGTATAAACAGTAGAAAACGGTGAATATTATCAACACCTCTCAATATGACATTCGGAGTGCATACAATAACAAAATAATAGCAATGGGATTCGAGTTTCTAGTGATAAAAACAGGTTTCCTTAATGCTAGTGGTATGGCTTGAAGCCATACAAAATATTACACATGAGCCAATATATGCATAAGCGTATAGTTAGAGCTGTATAATATTAGTGGTTGTAAAACTTGGCAGAGGGAATGTGTTCTCTGGATGCTCCCTGCACATTTTAACCCTGCTTTACTAAAAACTACACCATTGGTAAATATCATTTTTTTATATACGAAAATAAATAAATCAATGCATCACGTTAAGGCTGCAAAATGATCGGATTTACATTAAAACTTTCACATTAAAACTCACAAATGACTGATTTTATTTACAAGTAGTCATCACAATTCATGTTCCGGTCCCAAAAGATTCTTTACAGTCAGAAAAAAACTATCTGTGCAGACTTTTTGCCAACAATGTCAAGGGGCTCATTTTCAGTGTGTTGCTGTTTACTGGGCACAACACAACAGACACACAAATGTGTGGTTTTGATGGCACCTCTTTGTTGACAATGTTGTTTTGTTTATCTTTGAGTTGTGGTATCCGGCATCGTAATGATGTACTCTATATTGGTATGGGATTTGTCCGTACACTGTGCTTTTACTGTGAAGGGAATTTTCGGCTTTTTGTTACTTCCTGTGAGCAAAAAGTGCAACTGGTGTACTTAATTAAAACATCACATGCATGAAATTCGATGTGTCCAACGCAAAACTCTCACATAATATCACTATATTGACACTTACTATGGTACCCATTATGGCATCGGATGCTCATATCACCTCGTGCTTCGGTACGGGACAAAAAATAAATCTTTTTAAAAAAAATTAAAAAATTTTAAAAAATAAAAAATAAAAAAAAAGAATAATAAATACAAAAATTAAAAAAATAAATTAAAAAAAAAACCCAAATGATATTAGGAAAGCAGGAAGTGAACAAATGTAACAGTTACTGGTACCCATTATGTCATTGTATGCTCATATCACCTTGTACTTCGGTACAAGCTACATTATTTAAAAACAAAAAAAAATTAAACTGTATTATGGAAAGCAGGAAGTGAACAAATGTAACAGTTTGTGACACACAGAGATGGCTGAGGGTGGAATTAAACCCTGTGAGGTCTGTGCGCTAACCACTTGACCGCCGTGCCGCCGGGGATGTCATACATTTTCAAATTTTTACTTATGAAAACACGAGCAAGTGTCAAAAAAATAGCTAGCGACTCACTAATTCCGGTATATTATTTTTCCTAAGACATTCTGTCAAGAAGAAGAATCTGTTCTGCACTTGTCTGCAAATGTGACCTGGTTGTGCAGACAGCATGAAATACAATCCGTCTAACTCTTTTACTGACTGTCACCTTTAAGTAAGTCATCTAACTCTACGGCAAGCAATCGATATCCATTTGCATCCAAGAACAACAACACACGCAATATAAAGTCTTAAAAATCTCGATGCCCATTGAACGTCTTGCCTGAGGGCTGATCAAAGGTACCAGAAAAAGCTGTCTTGGTTCCCAGAGCATGGATGCTCTTTCTCTCCCCAGGGGCGGCCGAAACCGTCCCAGCCTGCCATCCTCCCTCCGCATCTGAGGCAACCCAGAGATGAAACAATAATTACCCGCATATTGAGGTTACATGTCACATATCAAACAATATGGATTTGGCTTGAGGGTTGGGATCAGATATTGGCATCGTCTCGAAAATCCCATTCTCTCCAGTTGCACGCAAAAACAGCCCTGAATTCAATTCCATTACCGTGGTGGAGAATAAGGTTTAACATTTAATCAAATTATGGCTCCCTTGCATGTCAAAACTCGTCAAAAACACTATATGGACTCCATTATAATTTCTATACCCACGGGTATTGTTAAGATTTACCTCGTCTTTTGCACTTCCGGTATGACTAGTGTTGTCCTATCTGGTCTTTAAGCATGAATTAATGAAGCCTGCTTGGATCAGAGGCAAAACGTCTTCTAAGAGAACCGGAAAACAGTCCAGTTGAGACTGATTCAATGTCCTGAGACTACAAAGAGACACGTTATTATTAGGCACATCCAGCTTCTTGTGCTGATCGGAAGTCAAATAGACCAGACCTCACCCTCTAATTTGTGCAGCAACTTGGTAATGGTTTTATTTCATTTGAACATGCATCAGATTACAAGCAAACTTATGCAACTTATGTATTTTTTTTTCTACCTAATTTTGCATTTTTGGCCTTGTGCGACTTATACTCCGGAGCGACTTATGTATGTTTTTTTCTACCTAATTATGCATTTTTGGCCTTGTGCGACTTATGTATGTTTTTTTTCTACCTAATTATGCATTTTTGGCCTTGTGCGACTTATACTCCGCAGCGACTTATGTATGTTTTTTTTCTACTTAATTTTGCATTTTTGGCCTTGTGCGACTTATACTCCGGAGCGACTTATGTATGTTTTTTTCTACCTAATTATGCATTTTTGGCCATGTGCGACTTATGTATGTTTTTTTCTACCTAATTATGCAGTTTCGGCCATGTGTGACTTATGTATGTTTTTTCTACCTAATTATGAATTTTTGGCCTTGTGAGACTTATAATCCGCAGTGACTTAGGTATGTTTTTTTTCTACCTAATTATGCATTTTTGGCCTTGTGCGACTTACACTCCGGAGCGACTTATGTATGTTTTTTTTCTACTTAATTTTGCATTTTTGGCCTTGTGCGACTTATACTCCGGAGCGACTTATGTATGTTTTTTTCTACATAATTATGCATTTTTGGCCATGTGCGACTTATGTATGTTTTTTTCTACCTAATTATGCATTTTTGGCCATGTGTGACTTATGTATGTTTTTTCTAATTAATTATGCATTTTTGGCCTTGTGCGACTTATGTATGTTTTTTTTTCTACCTAATTATGCATTTTTGGCCTTGTGCGACTTACACTCCGGAGCGACTTATGTATGTTTTTTTTCTACTTAATTTTGCATTTTTGGCCTTGTGCGACTTATACTCCGGAGCAACTTATGTATGTTTTTTTCTACCTAATTATGCATTTTTGGCCATGTGCGACTTATGTATGTTTTTTTCTACCTAATTATGCATTTTTGGCCATGTGTGACTTATGTATGTTTTTTCTACCTAATTATGCATTTTTGGCCTTGTGCGACTTATAATCCGCAGTGACTTAGGTATGTTTTTTTTCTACCTAATTATGCATTTTTGGCCTTGTGCGACTTATACTCCGGAGCGACTTATGTATGTTTTTTTTCTACTTAATTTTGCATTTTTGGCCTTGTGCGACTTATACTCCGGAGCGACTTATGTATGTTTTTTTCTACATAATTATGCATTTTTGGCCATGTGCGACTTATGTATGTTTTTTTCTACCTAAATATGCATTTTTGGCCATGTGTGACTTATGTATGTTTTTTCTACCTAATTATGCATTTTTGGCCTTGTGCGACTTATAATCCGCAGTGACTTAGGTATGTTTTTTTTCTACCTAATTATGCATTTTTGGCCTTGTGCGACTTATACTCCGCAGCGACTTATGTATGTTTTTTTCTACCTAATTATGCATTTTTGGCCATGTGCGACTTATACTCCGGAGGAACTTATGTATGATTTTTTTTCTCCCCAATTATGCATTTTTGGCCTTGTCCGACTTATACTCCGCAGTGACTTATGTATGTTTTTTTCTACCTAATTATGCATTTTTGGCCTTGTGCGACTTATACTCTCTCCAGTTGCTCGCAAAAACAGCCTCGAATTCAATTCCATTACCGTGGTGGAGAATAAGGTTTAAAATGTAATCACATTATGGCTCACTTGCATGTCAAAACTAAAACAAAACACTATATGGACTCCATTATAATTTCTATAACCACGGGTATTGTTAAGATTTACCTCGTCTTTTGCAAAGGTGTCCGCTACTTGAAAGAAATACGTTACATCATACAAACAGTAATGGGACTAAAAGCGACATCAGGGCCCGTCAAGATGGTTCGGCGGCGCCCATCTTCTTGCAATTTTAGCAACATCAAAGTCAGCAATGAGGACACTATTTTGTCCTCATTTTGCTGAGATGACTACATGACGTATAAGCTATAAAGACGCTGAATGTAAACACTGCAGAAATCTGTGCCACGCATGGAAATCTAATTGGGCGTCAAAGGCGATTCGAGTGAATTACTTTTGTCTTTTTTTTTTTTTTTTTTTTTTTAAATCCATATGGGGGAGGCAGATGTCAAACTCATTTCGCATACGCTCTCGAGATAAAGGCTGTATTAATAGAAATGTAATTGCATTTCAGCCACTAGACATATCTTGTAAGGCTGTGAATCACAATGTGCTCAAACTAAAGAATTAGTGGCTTTTTTTTTTTTTTTCCAGAAATGAAATTAAGTTTTGCATTGTTCAGCTTTCAACAGTGATTAATTATTTTGTTGAAAGCTAAGGATAACATAATTAAAACAAAAAAAACCCTTTATATCTTGGTGCATACATTTTTTAACTCAGTCAATACCAATGTATTTCGACGTCTTTCCTTTGGTAGGTTCCATGTTTACATAGCAATAGAACAAAAGTCATCTAAAATGGCAGTTAAAGGTACAGTAACAAATTTGCTGTAATTTGGCCTTGGGGGAACCCGCATTTTGGTGACACAGTATGCTACACAGTATTTTTGTTACAAAATAATTCATAATTCATGTCTGTAAGTAATGTGCAGATTAGCTCATTGATTATGTTTAGCTTGGAGACCTGGGTTTGATTCTCCGCTTGGACATCCACCTGAGTTTGCATGATCTCCCCGTGCATGCGTGGGTTTTCTCCGGGTACTCCGGTTTCCTCCCACATTCCAAAAACATGCTAGGTTAATTAGCGACTCCAAATTGTTCATAGGTATGAATGTGAGTGGGAATATTTTTTTTTACAATTTTGACCGATTTTTCGAGGCACATCAACTATTATGTTCTGTGGCAATGTAAATGTGGAACCTACCAGAGCAATGATTAGACTCTTTTCTTGCATAAAAAAAAAAAATTCTACCTTTTCCGTTCTTTCATAGCCTGCAGTAGAACTTTCAGGAAAATATCGGTTCCCAACAAAAAAAAGAAAAAAAAAAATCAAGCATAACTTTCTCATTTTTCATTCCACCCTTGGCCATCGCTGTGTGGAGTTTGCGTGTTCTCCCCGTGCATGTGTGGGTTTCCTCCCACATTCCAAAAACATGCTAGGTTAATTAGCGACTCCAAATTGTCCATAGGTATGAATGGGAATGTTTCTTTCCAAATTTGACCAATTTTTCAAGTCACACTGATTATCAGAAAAAATATCAGAAAAAAAAATGTTTGTACCTTTTTCCGTTCTTTCATTGCCTGCAGTAGAACTTTCAGGAAAATATCAGTTCCCAACAAAAAAAGAAAAAATAAATTTCAAGCATAACTTTCTTACGTATATAACTTATCCAGCACTGGTAGCACCACCAGGGATTAGCAGCAAAATCTGAAAAATGTGTAATTGTCACGGCTGCACTGTGGTCGAGTGGTTAACACACAGGCTTGACACAGCTAGAAGACCCTGCATGCGTGGGTTTTCTCCGGGTACTCCGGTTTCCTCCCACATTCCAAAAACATGCTAGGTTAATTAGCGACTCCAAATTGTCCATAGGTATGAATGTGAGTGTGAATGGTTGTTTGTCTATATGTGCAGCACTGTGATTGGCTGGCGACCAGTCCAGATTTCTGATGAATACATATATATACACACAATCTGTACAATATACTACCAGCTTGGGTCTTGAAGGCGGCATCATTGAGGACAACACTTTACTGCACATGCTCTGTGTATATAAGTATAGTTTGTTGTTAGGCCGTCCTAAAAATGCATGATATGCCGTCTATTCTCTATTTCCCGGAAGGGATGGTAATAACATTTCCAATGTACAGTCAAATAAACGCAGTGACAAACTCTGCAGATGTTGTCCTCGCGCTCCTGAATTTGCACGCCGTTGTATCGGTACGCTCCAGGGCACTTCCTTTGCAGCCTCACTGTCATAATATGTGCAAGATGGGACGGTAATATAGTATATCACTATACCTAGTGGCTAAAGAAACAGGCTTGTAAGCACGACACATTTATATATGTAACAGATGGCGACTGGTGCAGCTGTCTGAATGTACATTGGTAAAGATGAGCATCAACTCTCATTTGGTATAGAAGACGATAGAGGAGAAATACTTCCGGTATGACTAGTGTTGTCCTATCTGGTCTTTAAGCATGAATTAATGAAGCCTGCTTGGATCAGAGGCAAAATGTCTTCTAAGAGAACCGGAAAACAGTCCAGTTGAGACTGATTCAATGTCCTGAGACTACAAAAGAGACACGTTATTATTAGGCACATCCAGCTTCTTCTGCTGATCGGAAGTCAAATAGACCAGACCTCACCCTCTAATTTGTGCAGCAACTTGGTAATGGTTTTATTTCATTTGAACATGCATCGGATTACAAGCAAACTTATGCGACTTATGTATTTTTTTTCTACCTAATTATGCAATTTTGGCCTTGTGCAACTTATACTCCGGAGCGACTTATGTATGTTTTTTTCTCCCTAATTATGCATTTTTTTTGGCCATGTGCGACTTATACTCCAGAGCAACTTATGTACGTTTTTTTTCTACCTACTTATGCATTTTTGGCCTTGTGCGACTGATACGCCGCAGCAACTTATGTATGTTTTTTTCTACCTACTTATGCATTTTTGGCCATGTGCGACTTATGTATGTTTTTTTCTACCTAATTATGCATTTTTGGCCTTGTGCGACTTATACTCCGCAGTGACTTATGTATGTTTTTTTTCTACCTAATTATGCATTTTTGGCCATGTGTGACTTATGTATGTTTTTTCTACCTAATTATGCATTTTTGGCCTTGTGCGACTTATGTATGTGTTTTTCTACCTAACTATGTATTTTTGGCCATGTGAGACTTATACTCCGGAGCAACTTATGTAAGTTTTTTTTCTACCTAATTATGCATTTTTGGCCTTGTGCGACTGATACTCCGCAGCAACTTATGTATGTTTTTTTCTACCTACTTATGCATTTTTGGCCATGTGCGACTTATGTATGTTTTTTTCTACCTAATTATGCATTTTTGGCCTTGTGCGACTTATACTCCGCAGTGACTTATGTATGTTTTTTTTCTACCTAATTATGCATTTTTGGCCATGTGTGACTTATGTATGTTTTTTCTACCTAATTATGCATTTTTGGCCTTGTGCGACTTATGTATGTGTTTTTCTACCTAACTATGTATTTTTGGCCATGTGAGACTTATGTATGTTTTTTTTCTACCTAATTATGCATTTTTGGCCTTGTGCGACTTATACTCCAGAACAACTTATGTATGTTTTTTTCTACCTCATTATGCATTTTTGGCCTTGTGCACAGCTTGGGTGTTCCTCGGAATGCATCACGTTATTGTCGAAGCCGTGAACATATGTGCTGACGATGAGACTTTCAACACGGCAACATGACACATTGAGACGCGACGATCACATTGATGGAGTGAAAGGATGTTTCTTAACGGAATGAAAGTACAGCGGGTCCCTTTTGCCGCGGTGATTATCGGCGCATTGTTGATCAAATGGATGTGTGTAGCTATGTCAGGACACGCTCACAGTTTCATTTACGTTTGCTTTATAGAGCTGCGATTTCATTTGCATAATAGGAGCACAAAGTGAGATGCTGATGAAAGCACAAGTGAGGGCTCAGTAAACTTTTTATGGTCTGGTGTTAAAGTAGAAGAAAGCAAATAACACGCCACGCAATTGATGTGTGGTCTTTGTGCTTTCTGGTACACACATACACACACACACACACAACATAAGACAAAATCATTTCTACTTATGTAGTGAGCAACGTTGCAGCGGTCTTGTATCCGACTCCCTCATGATATATGCTAATATAATATGCTCAAAAGGTTACCAAAAACAGTGCAATGCAATTAGCATATTTAATGATGTATGACATTGTGGTCTATTAGAATTCAATTCTTGTTTTTGTTTCATTGTTGATGCTGATATCTTTATATGTTGTTATAATTATGCATTTTTGGCCATGTGCGACTTATACTAACGGAGCAACTTATGTATGTTTTTTTCTATCTAATTATGCATTTTTGGCCATGTGCGACTTATATTCCGGAGCGACTTATGTATGTTTTTTTCTACCTAATTATGCATTTTTGGCCTTGAGCGACTTATACTCTAGAGCGACTTATGTATGTTTTTTTCACCCTAATTATGCATTTTTGACCTTGTGTGACTTATACTCCGGAGCGACTTATGTATGTTTTTTTTTCTCCCTAATTATGCATTTTGGGCCATGAGCGACTTATGTATGTTTTTTTCTACCTAATTATGCATTTTTGACCTTGTGTGACTTATACTCCGGAGTGACTTATGTATGTTTTTTTTCTCCCTAATTATGCAGTTTTGGCCTTGTGCAACTTATACTCCGGAGCGACTTATGTATGTTTTTTTCTCCCTAATTATGCAGTTTTGGGCCATGAGCGACTTATACTCCGGAGCGACTTATGTATGTTTTTTTCTCCCGAATTATGCAGTTTTTGGCCTTGTGCAACTTATACTCCGGAGCGACTTATGTATGTTTTTTTCTACCTAATTATGCAGTTTTGGGCCATGGGCGACTTATGTATGTTTTTTTCTCCCTAATTATGCAGTTTTGGCCTTGTGCAACTTATACTCCGGAGCGACTTATGTATGTTTTTTTCTCCCTAATTATGCATTTTGGGTCATGTGCGACTTATACTCCGGAGCGACTTATGTATGTTTTTTTCTCCCTAATTATGCAGTTTTTGGCCTTGTGCAACTTATACTCCGGAGCGACTTATGTATGTTTTTTTTCTACCTAATTATGCAGTTTTGGGCCATGAGCGACTTATGTATGTTTTTTTCCACCTAATTATGCAGTTTTGGACCATGAGCGACTTATGTATGTTTTTTTCTACCTAATTATGCATTTTTTACCTTGTGCGACTTATACTGCGGAGCGACTTATGTATGTTTTTTTTCTCCCTAATTATGCATTTTTGGCCATGCGCGACTTATACTCCGGAGCAACTTATGTATGTTTTTTTCTCCCTAATTATGCAGTTTTGGCCTTGTGCAACTTATACTCCGGAGCGACTTATGTATGTTTTTTTCTCCCTAATTATGCAGTTTTGGCCTTGTGCAACTTATACTCCGGAGCGACTTATGTATGTTTTTTTCTCCCTAATTATGCATTTTGGGTCATGTGCGACTTATACTCCGGAGCGACTTATGTATGTTTTTTTCTCTCTAATTATGCAGTTTTTGGCCTTGTGCAACTTATACTCCGGAGCGACTTATGTATGTTTTTTTTCTACCTAATTATGCAGTTTTGGGCCATGAGCGACTTATGTATGTTTTTTTCTACCTAATTATGCAGTTTTGGACCATGAGCGACTTATACTGCGGAGCGACTTATGTATGTTTTTTTTCTCCCTAATTATGCATTTTTGGCCATGCGCGACTTATACTCCGGAGCAACTTATGCATGTTTTTTTCTCCCTAATTATGCAGTTTTGGCCTTGTGCGACTTATACTCCGGAGCGACTTATGTATGTTTTTTTCTCCCGAATTATGCAGTTTTTGGCCTTGTGCAACTTATACTCCGGAGCGACTTATGTATGTTTTTTTCTACCTAATTATGCAGTTTTGGGCCATGAGCGACTTAAGTATGTTTTTTTCTACCTAATTATGCAGTTTTGGGCCATGAGCGACTTATGTATGTTTTTTTTTTCCTAATTATGCATTTTTTACCTTGTGCGACATACTGCGGAGCGACTTATGTATGTTTTTTTTCGCCCTACTTATGCATTTTTGGCCATGCGCGACTTATACTCCGGAGCAACTTATGTATGTTTTTTTCTCCCTAATTATGCAGTTTTGGCCTTGTGCAACTTATACTCCGGAGCGACTTATGTATGTTTTTTTCTACCTAATTATGCAGTTTTGGCCTTATGCAACTTATACTCCGGAGCGACTTATGTATGTTTTTTTCTACCTAATTATGCAGTTTTGGCCTTGTGCAACTTATACTCCGGAGCAACTTATGTATGTTTTTTTCTCCCTATTATGGATTTTTTGCCATGTGCGACTTATACTCCGGAGCGACTTTTTTTGCAGTATCATCTACATTATCACATACTATATTTGTACAATGATGTATTCATATAACCTATATTTTTTAGTGTGTGTTTCACAAAATAGTTCCCTCTATCTATCCATATGGAGACAGTTTTGACAAACATAGCTCTTACACTTTTTCTATGTACACAAAAAGGCTTATCTCTCTCAAATATTGTTCATAAATCTTCCTCAATCTGTATTCATGAGCACGATAATCCATCCACCTCACAGATGTGGCATATCAAAATGCTGCTTAGACAGCATGTTTATTATACACAGGTGTGCCTTAGACTGGCCACAATAAAAGGTCACTCCGAAACAGGTTTCGAGTTCAAAGTGAAACATGTCAGTGTTTTTTGCCTATGGAAAAAAGAAAAGACTAAATCCAAATAAATTGGAATAAAACCAGCATCGTCGAACAGATTGTGTTTATTCTAATAGGTTCCAGGCATTGCAAGCAATATTTACCCATTCTGTGCCTACCGTCCCTGGAGGCTATTCTCTGAATGCAGCAGGCATCTTGAGAACACCCTGAGGTAGGTATTAAATATAAGCTAACAAGACCAGGCTTTCATCAAAATTCACATTTCCATCACCTAACTAGTTTGATGATGAAAAGGAAAGCTGTTACTACCTCACGAGCGCATTCTCCGACTGAATACACTAAAAGTTGGATCACGTTTCTTTACATTAAACCACATCGGGCTGTAATAATAACATTTTCGCTATTTCCGGTACATTTCATGTTTTGTGGTCGATATGACGATGAAACGCTGTTCCACAAGACAATCCATAATATTGACACATTTCTTGCCCACTCTCAGAAAGGTGTTATAAACAAACAGCTACAATGTAGCTTATTAAGGCTTATCAGGCCCGCGTGGTGGATCAGTGTTTGGCATGTTAGCCAGGAGATCAATGTTTCATATGTCCGTCTGAGCATCTACAGCGGGGGTCTCAAACATGCGACCCGCGGGCCAAATGTGGCCCGCAGGACACGAGTTTGAGGCCCCTCACCTTGATATGAAAGTTTAATGTTAGTGCGGCCCCGCGCAAGTTTGATATGGATGCTGTATGGTATCATGTACCCAGAAAAAATTATTACGATTGATTAATGTTCATGTTAAAGGTTAAATAACTGTTAATAGTTATCCTCCCTATCCGTGTGGAAGTGGTAAGTTTTTGGCTATTTAAGTTGAAAGGAAATAACTTGAAGGCTACCGTTTAGGTCGCTAGCTCTCTAGCACGCGGGCTTTGGCATCTTGTACCCAGAAAAAATTATCAAGTTTGATTAATGTTCATGTTAAAGGTTAAATAACTGTTAATAGTTATCCTCCCTATCCGTGTGGAAGTGGTAAGTTTTTGGCTATTTAAGTTGAAAGTTTGTACAGTTGGAAAGTTGGAATATTTTATCAGAGCTTTTATTGTAGAAAATCGGAACCAAAGCACTGAAAAAGTTTGTATATTTTTCTGTTTTTAATAAATGCGTTTTTTTTTTTTTTTTGGGAAAACCTGATGCGGCCCAGTCTCACCCAGACCCTAGCTCCAGTAGCCCCCAAGTAAATTGAGTTTGAGACCCCTGTTCTTCAGTATATGTGGTCTATATGGGGTTTTCCATAGGTGGGTTTTGGTTTGAGTCGGACTTTCTAAAACCAAGGTTCCACTGTATTGCCTCATAGGCCAGTCTGCTCTGATTTGGGTATAGTCCATTAAGGAATACAACAATCCTGGAAATGGTTAGTTTTTTTCTATATTTGTGCCAGCCAGACCCTAACACAGAAAACGAGGCTTAACTATACTTCAAAAAAATATTTCAAAATGCGATGTGGCCCTTTAACTGTGCTTGATGGAAGTATGCACTGATTCTGATGCTATTGATCAACCCAGTATGCTAATTGTACCCTTGCATTTATCAGGATGAGTCTCTGATTGGCTGAAAAGTTAAGCATTTTTAGCAGACGTGCGGTCCCCTACTAGACAAGTCATTGAAAATGTTGTGGTTGAAGGATCTTGTCTCATTTCCACCCTTTAGCATGCGCAAGAAGAATAGAAAGTACCATGCCTTTGAGTTATGGTGATAGAGCAGACATTATACATATCATTTACCCGCTGGATGTGCATAATTAGGAATGGCAGAGTTTGAAAGAGCATGTCAAAGTGACAAATGAAACCTTTACGGAACAAGCCGGGCACGGCTGATGTCACCATGCGAGGATTCCAAAAAAGAGCCGAGTGTTCCTCGGAGGGGGCAGTACTGCAGCATGGTACATCAGAGACAAGCTTTTCTCTGGCTCATCACTGTCCCATCTCTCTCCTTGTGTATACTCTGCTCTGCACGCCCAAGCTTGCCAGTTGTCTGTGGCCATCCATCTGCACCACTGATCAGAAGCTTTCAAAAACCGTAGCTTTGATAAGCAGGTGTGGTTTCTTTAAAAGGATTTTTTTTTTTGGGGGGGGGGGGTGTAATGTGTCAAATGGGGACATGGGGTTGAGAGGAAAAATATTCGGTCCTGCTGTTTCTAAAACATGTTAGAAGTCAAGTAAGGTTACATGTTTTGGCTCGTCATACAAAGACTGACGAGAACTGACAGACTCATGACATCGCTGACAGGCTTTGATGGATTTCATTAGGAAGAGATCTGAATGTCTTGAAGCATGTGTCAGTGTTGTGGTAATTTCATATGACGACATCCTGGAAAAAAAAAAATTGGCTTGTCATTTTCGTTTTTTTAATTAATGGGAACTAGCTTCTTTGGACTGAGTTTTGTTTTGTCTATGGAAAAATGAATGGAGCAAGTAACGTATGTGGTCTCCAACCTTTTCGGTTACGGACTAGTGGTGTGTCGGTCATGAACGAACACATCAAAAGAACTAATTCTTTTTTGTGAACGGAATGAACAAGGTCACCACCCCGAAAATACCCGTTCAGTCTCAAATACTTTTTTTTTTGGATTGGCTAAAGAGTCAGTTCACTGTTCCCTTTGAGGGGCAGGACTATTTGCGTGCTAACCCAACATCCATCTGTCTTCTATGCCACTTATCCTCACTAGAGTCTTGATGGTATGCTGGAGCCTATCCCAGTTGACTTAGTGTGAGAAGCGGGGTACACCCTGGACAGGTCACCAGCCAATCGTAGGGCACATGAAAAACCCATGGACAATTTGGAGTGGCCAATTAAACTAGCATGTTTTTGGAATGTGTGAGGAAACCAGAATACACGGGAGAGGATGCAAACTCCACACAGAGATGGCCGACGGTAGAATTGAACATGGGTCTCCTACCTATGAGGCATGCCGTGTTAACCGCTCGTCCACCGTACAGCCCAATAATACCTTATCAATGAATAGAGCCGATGAAACCAGCCAATCGTAGGGCACATATGGAGAAACAACCATTCCCACTCACATTCATAGACCTGTATAGACAATCTAGAGTCGTCAATTGACCTAACATGCATGTTCTTGGAATATGGTCGGAAACCCACAAACAAACACAGAGAACATGCAAAGTCCATACAGAAACGTCCAACAAAGATCGACCGTATAACCAAAAAACATGATTTTGAACAACTGAACAACACAAGAACCTAAGGTCGAATGCTTGTTAAGTTTGGAATGTAACTGCTATTTTCAAGAAAAAGATCTTGGGAATTTGAACCACCGCCGCCGAGCATAAATGAATGCATGACGCTTCCCAGCACGGCCATGACGAGACGTGAAAACAAAACATGTTTAGTCACCTTGACTTGATAACTCGAGACTTTTCACCTTGTTGTAGAATACACTATCAAGTGACTGACTCGAACTGTGCCTAAATCACAATAAATGTCACACAGGCGAATAAACAGCCTTGAATAACGTGTTTTGCGGATTGTTCCAAACACTTTCTGATTCTGACACTCCAAAAAATAATCTGATTGTTGCAAAACCAATACTGCTTTTGTTGCAATACGCACCAAAACAAGGGTTTTCATTGACGGTAATATTAAAAAATACCAAATACTAAATAGTGAAGGACTGAATAGAGCATGCAGGTATGTCCGAGTTGTAAATAAAGGATTTACCATTTAGGAAATCTGAAATAAAAGTTGGATTCAGCTAAATAAGGCAGTGCAAATCTGCCCTTAATGAACTTTAACCAAGACTTCATTAATTCCAACACAGGCAATGGATACTTTGGTTATTTATATCAAGTGACACCAATCTAATTCTGGAACTCGGAACACCGTGTTAGGTGTCCCTGCTCACCGCACTTGTTAACTAATTGCCTGTGCTGGAATGATTGAGGGCCGATTCAAAGCACGGGGGCTTCTCACAGATGGTAGGAACCAGTGCCAGTCTTGGCCTGGGTAAGACGCGCCACACACAAGGTACAAGGTGGGCCTAAGTGAAAGACAAACCGCACTCAGCTAATCTGGCCCCCTCGTCCAAGTTCTTGGCAACACCATGACGGGAATAATTACTGAAGCAAGGTGCTGTCAAAGCCACTGAGGTATCAATCAATAGACAGGTTTTTCTCTTTCCGAATTGGAATCTTTCCGAATGACCTTTCCGAAAGCAATGGTATACATGGAAAGGAATATTCCAATCATGTGTCTACATGCGTCGCTATAATCAACCAGAATAGTCAATAGGGCATGCCCAGTAGAACGTAAACACCAACATCACGTGATACCGACTTCCTCGAGTTTTCTTTCACTTTTTGGAATAACTCCGTATTGCCAGTTTTTTCTTTGTCCAGTCTTTAGTTTGAATCAAAAACAAACGTTTCGCCTCCATTTTTTTGGCCCGCGGGCCGCGTGTTTGAGACCCCTGGTTTATATTCTGTTCCACAGATGGCGCTCATGCACACCGAAAGTTGCTTGCCAACCGCCAATAAACAACAGAAGAAGAAAAACACGACAAAGAAGAACGCAGTCTGACAACTTTCCGTTTGAGCGGGTACAAGATACCGAAAATCGGATTGGGGAAAGGAATATTCCACCCCTGGGAATCCGATTATATATTTATTCGGATTGACACTTTTCTTTCGGAATGAGGTGTATACAAAGTTTACATTCTTTCCATTTGAGCAAATAAACCGAATGGAATTGGAATATTTGGGTCCATGTATACGTGGATAATGACTTATAGTATTATGCATGATTGTCCATATCGACCAATATAGTAGGTTCTGGGGCGAAAGCACCCTAAAAAGATGCCTCTATCGCAAACCATCATCTGTACAATTTTGGGGTTAGCAGTTGTTGAAAAGTTGGACTAATCCGTTGAAAAACCCGAGCTAAAACTCACTGTTTGGCGCCCAGGCGAGGCCGACTATAATGAGGCACAGAGGGGCACTGTCAGAGCGGAGACAAAAGACCCCGCTGGAGTCCTTCAACACTCGCAAGGGAGAAGTGCCAGTTCTGTCCTCCCCCCTCCAGGTTGGAAAGTCTGAGTGGTTGTGTTCTACTCTTAGCTACTGATCAATATGTCCTGTTCTGGTCAGCTTGTCACTATTCTCCCTGGGGGGAATGTGAAGAAATGGCGGTGTTCCATAAAGCAGCTGCGGCCCCCGCCATCAACTGCCAGGTGCTGCTAGCAAGCATCTGTGTTTTGGGAGATGTTATTGCCCGTGAGAAGCGGGGACTTGTGTTTTACGAATACAAGCAGGGATGTAACAGAGAACACGATGTGACAAGAAATAAGTATCTTCGCGAGCATCCGGCATAATCAATTATTTGAGTAATGGGACTAAAATTCAACAGCAATTCAATGATTATTTGATAGAATATGAAATGATTTTTGACATTTTATTTTATCAACTTAAAAAAACAATACAGCAGTCCCTTGTTTTTAGCAATTAACTCTTTCGCTACCAAGTATTTTTCCACGCGACCGCTCGCTCCCAAAGACGTACTGTATTTATGCATCTTTAACGTTTTTTGGTGAGGTGATGACAACTCCACAATTGAAGAGTACATGTTCGGCGTGCTTTTAAGCCAGAAAAAATGCATTTAAGTATTATGAACTCAGCCATAGAAATACATGCTGAATAGCAACCAGGAAGAGGAAGGGCGTGGAGTGTTGGAGCATTATTTTCTACCGCTTATCCTCACAAAGGTTGGGGGGGGCAAAATGTACATATGCTAAATATATGTATATGAAAAATATGTGTCAATGGGAAAGTGCTGTTCCTTGTTTTAGTTGGGAACTGATATTTTCCTGAAAGTTCTACTGCAGGCTACGAAAGAATGGAAAATTGCAAAATATTTCTTTTAAAAAATGGCTGGCATAGAATCATGCACAGGGAGAACATGCAAACTCCACACAGAGATGGCCGAGGGTGGATTCAAACTCGGGTCTCCTAGCTGTGAGGCCCTCGCGCTAATCACTCGCCCACCATGCAGGATTAAAACATCTTACTTTCTTTTATTATAATTATTTTACTATATTGGGCAATATGAGTATAAAGTTCACTATAGGGGTGTTACGTCATGTCTAGAGGGCTCTAAAATTCATTTATTCATTCATTCATTTTCTACCGCTTATCCTCACAAGGGTCGCAGGGGTGCTGGAGCCTATCCCAGCTGTCTTCGGGTGAGAGGCGGGGTACACCCTGGACTGGTGGCCAGCCAATCACAGGGCACATATAGACAAACAACCATTCACACTCACATTCATACCTATGGACAATTTGGAGTCGCTAATTAACCTAGCATGTTTTTGGAATGTGGGAGGAAACCGGAGTACCCGGAGAAAACCCACGCATGCACGGGGAGAACATGCAAACTCCACACAGAGATGGCCGAGGGTGGAATCGAACTCGGATCTCTGAGCTGTGTGGCCTGCGCGCTAAGCACTTGTCCGCCGTGCAGCCTTGATTCATCCAGTTGCATCTAATTTCGTATTTCCCAGATTCTGACTTTGCACGTTGTTTCGACCTTCCATGGTGAGCTTATTTGCTAGCTTTAGCTATCCCACCTTAAATAAAGACATAAATAAATACAGACTACATCATAACTCAAGTAATAATGTCGTCATGTGCACCGAACCAAAAGTTTTGAGTAATTCGGGATATATTCTATGTTGCGTTCACTCACAGCGGCGCTACTGAAAGTCAGCCTACTTTAACGCTGACGTATGTTTTTCTGTTTTTCAATGTCACGCAATGCGATGAACAGCAACAAATGAAATCTCACACCTTTGTTTTTCACTTACAGTAAAGGTAATTACAAGCCGTAGCTTGAATTGATTTATGTGATAACTTGCAAGGAGATGACCGACAATGTAAAAAAAAAAAAAAGTAATTGTTTTGTGTCCGTGGCTGCCTTCACAGGTGCTGTATGTATGCAGATGATGTTTGATGACTTTCAATTCACGCCTTGCTTTAAAATGCATCCCAAAGGTCTGATATCAGATTTGCTTCCATCATGGAGAATGCAACGTTGGCAAAAAAACGTAGAGATAGACAAAGCCTATCTGTATATTCACGTTACAGCTGACACTGGCTCTTTGGTGCTGTAATGTATGGATAGAAACACCCCTCTTAATCAATCAATGAAGCCATGCCCCCCCCCCCCCCCCCCCCCGTCACCCCCTGAATTTTAATTGTTCCTCTATATTCCATCCCTGTAATAAGATGGAAATAATAAGAACATTTAATCTGTTATTTGTTGACATGCTTAACTCATTCAATCCCAGACATTTAAAAAAATATATATATTTTGCAATTTTGACTGATTTTTCAAGGCACACAGAATATTGTGTTCTGTGTTTATATTAATGTGGAACCTACCAAAGGAATGATTAGATTCCCGTCTTTAATCAGGAAAAAAAAAGTTTGTTTCTACCTTTTTCCGTTCTTTTGTAGCCTGCAGTAGAACTTTCAGGAATATATCTGTTCCCAACTAAAACCTAAAGCAAGGAACAGCTTATTTGTGAAAAAATAAACTTTCTCATTGACACAAATTTTTCATATACATATATTTAGCATATGTATATTCAGGACACATACTGTTCCAGAACATAACTCTACATGAAAATATGTGCGAATGCATTCCACTTTCCACCCCCCCCCCCCAAAAAAAAGTGTAATCCCTTCAATGCTCCAACACTCCATGCCCTTCCTTTTCCTGGTTGCTGTGCAGCATGTATTTCTATGGTGGAGTTCTTAATACTTAAATGCATTTTTTCTGGCTTAAAAGCACACCGAACATGTACTCTTTAATTGTGGAGTTCTGTCATCACTTCGCAAAAAAACGTTAAAGATGCATAAATACAGTATGTCATTTTTTTTTTGGCTTAAAAGCACGCCGAAGATGCTCTCTTTGTTTCTGCCTTTTTCTGTTCTTTTGTAGCCTGCAGTAGAACTTTCAGGAAAATATCAGTTCCCAACTAAAACAAGGAACAGCTTTTTTGAAAAAAAAAAAACTTTCTCATTGTCACAAATCTTTCCATATACATATATTTAGCATACATATATTTAGTATCTAAACAACTATGCCACAACAAAAATTGTTGTTTTACAGGAAAATAACAGTTTATTTACAAATAATCCACGGTGTATTTTTTTTTTTTAAAGACATCTTTTACAATTTTGACTGATTTTTCAAGGCACACGGAATATTGTGTTCTGTGGCTATATAAATGTGGAACCTACCAAAGGATGAACTTTCAGGAAAATATCAGTTCCCAACTAAAACAAGGAACAGCGTTTTTGTGAAAAAATAAACTCTCTCATTGACACAAATCTTTCCATATACATATATTTAGCATATGTATATTTAGTATCTAAACTACTATGTCAAAACATAACCCAAAAATTGTTGTTTTACAGGAAAATAACAGTTTATTTACAAATAATCCACGGTGTATTTTTTTTTTAAAAGACATCTTTTACATTTTGACTGATTTTTCAAGGAACACAGAATATTATGTTCTGTGGCTATATAAATGTGGAACCTACCAAAGGATGAACTTTCAGGAAAATATCAGTTCCCAACTAAAAGGAACAGCTTTTTGTGAAAAAATAAACTCTCATTGACACAAATCTTTCCATATACATATATTTAGCATATGTATATTTAGTATCTAAAAAAACTATTGTTTTACAGGAAAATATATTGAAAAATAGTCCAGAAAAATAATGCAATGCTTCCTGTTCATGCCCCGCCCACTCTGTGTACAGATAATTTACATTTAACATATATATTAAAAGCAGTACATCATGTGGTATATCTTCTAAGTCTGCAGTTTTTTTCCTTAAAAAAAAAAGAAAATATTTCTCAGCAAACAAGGCCTGAAGGGAAAAATTCCGAGAGGGAAATTTAGCAAAGAACAAATGTTATCCTATTCAAATGTTTTGCTTATTTTAGCAGCAAAATAGCTGAAATCTGACAGGCACTTTGGCTTCATATTAAGTGGCAAACCGAGGCAGGGGAATCGAGACAAAAAAAAAAAAAGGAGAATTTGGTAGGATACAGCGTTATAAATAATCCCGTGCCCTCCCACAGCTGCATTCAGATGGTGAGAAGAGACACGGGAAGAATACGGAAAGACCTGAAATAGCCTCCTGAAATAGCCTGGAGCATCCTGGGAGAGAAGCCTGCCTCTGCCTGCAGTTAATTCTCACCCTGTGTGCTTAAATGTGTGGTCATGGCGGCGTGCATGGGAATTGATGTGTGTTTGTGGATGGTTCTTCTCCTTTGATTTAGGGGGGAAAAAAAAGCCAACAAGTTGAATTGACGTGTCCGAGTAAAAATCCGAGTGAAGCAGGAATTTATGAATTTATGTTTATGACAAAGGTATAGTAATGTAAAGTAATGTTTGCTTTTGCTTGCTTGCACTATTCATTAGCTTGTGTATCGCCTGAGGTCCAACCACTTATAATGGCTGAAGAGCTGTTTTGGCAGCAGCGGTATTGACTGAAGTATGTTATTTATTATTTTTTAAATTTCATATTCATCACTATCCACGTATACATGGACCCAAATATTCCAATTACATTCGTTATTTGCTCAAAATGGAAAGAATGTAACCTTTGTATACACCTCATTCCGAAAAGAAAAATGCCAATCCGAATGAATATATAATGGGATTCCCAGGGGTGGAATATTCCTTTCCCCAATCCGATTTTCGGTATCTTGTACCCGCTCAAACGGAAAGTTGTCAGACTGCGTTCTTCTTCGTGGTGTTTTTCTTCTTTTGTTGTTTATTGGCGGTTGGCAAGCAGCTTTCGTGTGCATTAGCGCCATCTGTGGAACAGAATATAAACCCTTCGATACGCCATTAATAAGTCCAGTTTTATTTAAAAAATATATATTATTTTAATGAAATTAAATGAAATTTTAATGAATTTTAATGAAATTTTAATGAAATTTAATGAATTTTAATGACATTTTAATGAAATTGTAATGAATTTTAATGAAATTTTAAGGAATTTTAAGGAATTTTAATAACATTTTAATGAAATTTTAATAGAATGAAATGAATTTTAATGGAATTTTAATGAATTTTAATGGAATGAAATGAATTTTAATGCAATTTAATGAATTTTAAATGAAATTTAAATGAAATTTAATGAAATTTAATGAATTTTAATGACATTTTAATGAATTGTAATGAATTGTAATGAAATTTTAAGGAATTTTTTAGGAATTTTAATGAAATTTTAATGAAATTTTAATGAAATTTTAATGGAATGAAATGAATTTTAATGCAATTTTAATGAAATCAAATGAAATCAAATCAAATGACATCAAATGACATCAAGTGAAATCAGGTGAAATCAGGTGAAATCAGGTGAAATCAGGTGAAATCAGGTGAAATCAAATAAAATTTTAAAATCAAATTTTTAAATAAAATTTTAAAATCAAATTTTTAAATAAAATTTTAAAATCAAATTTTTAAATAAAATTTTAAAATCAAATTTTTAAATAAAATTTTAAAATCAAATTTTTAAATCAAATTTTTAAATCAAATTTTAAAATCAAATTTTTAAATCTAATTTTAAAATCAAATTTTTAAATCAAATTTTAAAATCAAATTTTAAAATCAAAACCAAAATCAAATTTTAAAATCAAAATCAAAATCAATCTAAATCTAAATTTAAATTATAAAATATTAGCAAGATTGAACTTTATCTTTTCCTGTTCCCGGGTGCGTTCTTTCAGCGAATGCTGTGATATGACGTAACACGCAGCTCCAGACGTTCTTCGATTTTAAAAAAAATGGAGGCGAGCAATCGGCACTGGACTGCTGTGGAAAGTTTGTTTTTGAATCAAACTAAATTTCAAGATTGGACGGACAAAAAAAACTCGGAATACTGAGTTATTCCGACAAGTGAAAGAAAAACTGGAGGAAGTCGGTATCACGTGATGTTGGTGTTTACGTTTTACTGGGCATGCCCCATTGATTATTCTGGTTGATTATAGCAACGCATGTAGACACACGATTGGAATATTCCTTTCCATGGATACCATTGTTTTCGGAAAGATTCCATTGGGAAAGAGAAAAACTCGTAATGTAAACGTGGCTATTGAAACACCAGAGTGGCGTATCTTCGATGTCGTGTCTTTGTGTGGATTTTCCAAGAAGCAATTGCATCTGCCGCGTGTCTTTGTGTGTCACAATTCAATCCTATTTATTTCAGTTGGTGGGGAAAGAGGGAGGGGGGGGGGGGTAATTGTTTCAGCGACAGCTCCGTTTCCATCACTCACACCAACCAAGGTCTCAGGTGTGAAATGTTGCCATACATCAAGGCGCCGTTGATCAATATTGATTGATTCGTGCAGCTTCCGCTCATGCGCTTTTATTTATGTAATTAATATGGACGACAGGTTGTCAGCTAGAACTTTTTAACCTTGCATGGAGCCTTGATGAATCGCAAGGAAGGAAGGAAGGAGCGGAGATGAATGGAGCTGCTGGGGTCATGAGGTACGGAAGAGGTAGCGTGGAAAAGGGTCACGTGGTATCGGACGCTTCGAGAGAACCGACACGGGGATTTTGTGTGTGCAGGAATGCGGTGAAATCTTTTGGTTGGATTTTTTTCCATCACTTTTTCCTGTTTTTTTTTTTTAATAGCTGGTAATTTGCAAAAAGAGTTAAAAAGAGGCACTCAAAAAATGGATTATATTTTCCAACGTTGTAGGAATGCCACAAATCCAGCAGGATTTTTTTTGTGGTTATCATTGACATATCGGTTATCACATCATATGCTTAAAACTACATTAAAATGTGTACTCTATCATCTATAGCTGATCAAATATATAATATATATAATTTATATATATACGTATATAAATTATATATATAATATTTGCATATTTTATTATTTGTTTATATTTGGTGTAATCTATTTATTCTCTATATTATTATTATTTATCACTGATCAAATGCATATTTGTTGTCATCCATTCATTCTTTATATTATTTATTATTATTTTTCTTTTTTTGATCTATCTATATTTTATTACATTTTATTTCATTTATTTCTTATTTTTATGACATTTTATTCTATTCATTTTTATATATATAATATTTACACATTTTATTATTTGTTTATATTTGGTGTCATCTATTTATTCTCGATATTATTATTATTATTATTATTTATCGCTGAACAAATGCATATTTGTTTATATTTGGTGTCATCTATTTATTGTCTATGTTATTATTTATCGCTCATCAAATGCATATTTGTTTATATTTAGTGTTATCTATTTATTCTTTATATAATTATTATTATTTATCGCTCATCAAATGCATATTTGTTTATGTTTGGTGTCATCTATTTATTCTTTATAGTATTATTATTATTTATAATTATTTTTCTTCTTTTGATCTCTTTATGACATTTGTCTTACATTTATTTTTATGACATTTTATTCTATTAATTTATATAATATTTGCACATTTTATTTGTTTATATTTGGTGTCATGTATTTATTTTCTATATAATTTATCGCTGATCAAATGCGTATTTGTTTATATTTATGTCATTGATTTATTCTCTATATTATTATTTTTCCTCTTTTGATCTATCTATGTTTTATTACATTTTATTACATTTATTTATTTTTTACATTTATGTTTGACATTTTATTCCATTAATTTATTTATGTATATATAATATTTGCATATTTTATTATTTGTTTTTATTTGGTGTAATCTTTTTATTCTCTATATTATTATTTATCGCTCATCAAATGCATATTTCTTTATATTTGGTGTCATCTATTTATTCTTTATATTATTTATCTATATTGTATTACATTTATTTATTATTTAATTGTATTTTTATGACATTTTCTTCCATTGTGTAACGGCCAGGCATCCCAATACTTTTCTCCAAGCAGGTATGAGCATATTTAACATAACCGACTAGAAAGCCCAATGATGAATCCACAAAGCATATTTCCAAAATTATCCCATCAGTTGTTAGGATGCATGACAGGACATGGACAGCAACAAAACATTAGATCTCTAATTTTAAACACCAACTTTTCCAATAAGTCATTTCCTTCCTTCCCGACGAGACAGCATGATGGACACTGAACAGCGTCAACGCCAACGGTTAATTATCACACGGTCGCTTCAGTAAAGTGCTGCAATGTTTTATCATGATAAAAGATCGGAATGTTGTTGGTTTTCCTGCGGGCAGGGATGATAATCGGCCATCTAATGCAAAGCACGCATGGCAGAATGATGCTAAATATAAATAGAATGTGTCCAACTTCATTCCAGCAACACCTGCTCAGCCCATTTCCAACAGCCATTACTTCACTACGCATCCAAAAACTAATTCACAGTAACTATTAGTGAGTAAAGGCTCTGTTAAATGTATATTATTTATACAAATACTACATATATGCCTTGTAGAATTTATTTTTTATTCATGCATACATTTATTTTGCAAATTTTAGAGCCCTCCAGACGTGAAGTAGCACCCCTATAGTGAACTTTATACTCATATTAAAACAATATAGTAGACATAATAAGAGAAAATAAGATGTTTTTACGCTGTATGGCGGACGAGTGATTAGCGCGAGGGCCTCACAGATAGGAGACCCGAGTTCAATTCCACCCTCTGCCATGTCTGTGTGGAGTTTGCATGTTCTCCCCGTGCATGCGTGGGTTTTCTCCGGGTACTTCCGGTTTCCTCCCACATTCCAAAAAAACATGCTAGGTTAATTAGCGACTCCGAATTGTCCATAGGTATGAATGTGAGTGTGAATGGTTGTTTGTCTATATGTGCCCTGTGATTGGCTGGCCACCAGTCCCAGGGTGTACCCCGCCTCTCGCCCGAAGTAATATGAGCACGTTCAAAATCAAATCACTCTTAATAAATCCCTGCCATGTTCCATAGGTATGAATGTGAGTGTGAATGGTTGTTTGTCTATATGTGCCCTGTGATTGGCTGGCCACCAGTCCAGGGTGTACCCCGCCCCTCGCCTGAAGACAGCTGGGATAGGCTCCAGCACCCCCCCCCCCCCCCCGTGACCCTCGTGAGGATAAGCGGTAGAAAATTAATGAATGAATAAATGCTTAACTTTCGTAGCCTGCAGTAGAACTTTCAGGAAAATATCAGTTCCCAACTAAAACAAGGAACAGCTTTTTGTGAAAATTGACACGAATTTTTCATATACATATATTTAACATATGTATATTTAGTATCTAAACAACTATGCCACAACATAACCCAAAAATTGTTGTTTTACAGGAAAATAAGTTTATTTATGAATAGTCCAGGGTGTACCTTGCCTCTTGTCCGAAGACAGCTGGTATAGGCTCCAGCACCCCCCCTGTGACCCCCGTGAGGATATACGGTAGAAAATGAATGAATGAATGAATGCTTAACTCATTCAATCACAGCCATTTTTTTTTTTTTTTAAAGACATCTTTTACAATTTTGACCGATTCGGGCACACGGAATATTGTGTTCTGTGGGTATATAAATGTGGAACCTACCAAAGAAATGATTATATTCCTGTCTTTAATCAGAAAAAAAAAAATTCTACCCTTTTCTGTTCTTTTGTAGCCTGCAGTAGAACTTTCAGGAAAATATCAGTTCCCAACTAAAACAAGGAACAGCTTTTTGTGAAAAAATAAACTTTCTTCTTGACATACATTTTTCATATACATATATTTAGCATATGTATATTTAGTATCTAAACAACTATGCCACAACATAACCCAAAAATGGTTGTTTAACTACGAGAGTGTACTGATTAGCATCCTGTTTGCTCGTCCATTGAAAGTTTTTGCGTTGTATTTTAAAGCAGTTCATAAAACACCCAATATAAAGTAAATTCTCGCAATTTTCCAACTGGTCGTAACATTTTTTTTAATCAGTAGGGAATTGGTGCAATCATTTGAAAGAACCATTTGGAATAGACCGTGTGTTCCACTGTAAACAGTCAACAGAACCATATTGTTAAACCGCTGAGCAAACTAATTAGTAGCCAAGGAGTCTTACTGCCCTGAAATTGGCAAAAAAAACCCAAAAAACAATCTGAGTCTGAAAAAGAGTCTCAAAGGCTTGCAATTTAAGCATAGATTTATCAACATAGTTACTACTATTATTATTTTTCCCGAACTGCACATTACATAAGGACGCATTTACATGATAAAAAAAAAATCGACATTTTTCCTCCTATACCGGACGAAAGAAAGAAAACTAAACCGTTAAGTACCACAGCATTAGAATAATATCGATTTCAGTCTTCCTTCCCGCTGTATGTTAATACCCACTGGGGTTGTTGTGCAGAATAATGGCAGGATTTGCATTAGCAAGGCGATGTGACAATCAAAAAAAAAAAAGCTTTCGAATAAGCAAATCAACATGAAGGCATTTTTTTTTTTTTTTTTGCCACAAATCAATGCTGCGCCCACTCGGCTGTTCATGAACTGATGAGCTCGTCAAGGTACAATATGAAGTTCCTCGTGTCCTGCAGCCACCGCCGCGCATCCAAAACAACATTTGCATTTATGGATTTTCTCCCAGCGCTGCGTTTTTTTATGTGTCATGCTTCGGGGTAGGGGGGTGGGGGGGGGAATGGGATCCCTATTCAGAGTCTTTATCCATTTCATCTGCAACACAGTTTCAAATGAAAGCCTTTGGAATAACCTCAGCAGAAACGGTTTTATGTCGGAAGAGAAGCAGGGTGGGGGGGGGGGTTACAGCAGATACCTCAGGGCACCTTTTTTTTTTTTTTAAAGAGTGGCTACGGGGGCCATGCTTCTCGTTATATGTTGGAAATATCACTCACCATCTGACAATACAATTATCATTATCAATACACAGCAGTATTGTTATACAGTCATTGTATTTTGCATAAATTTTAATACATTGGGTTGGATTCCATAAACAATTTTCATACAATATTGCACATAAGCTAGTAAACTTACATTCTTTTATCGAGTATGATGGCTAAATAATTGTGGAGCCTTGGTTCGAGTAGTTATATAAGAAAGTGGTGGGCAAAACCGTTCATTTGAGTGAATTGGATCATTCTGGTATTCAGTAAAAAGATCCGTTCATTTCGGACGATTGGTCGTTAGTCTATGAGCTGTGATTTGTGGTGTGTCAAAAGAACGAACGAACGAACGGGTCAAAAGAACAAGGTGAATTCGTGCCGTGAATGAATAGCTGACAAGTGTCGGTCAATTTTTCGGTCTCGGTCTTTAAGTCGGTTAACTCCACCCACCCACAGAGCGATGAACGACGATAGGATAAGACAGGCAAAGCATGCAGATAGTCCCGCCTTCCAAAAAAAGAATAGTGAACTGACTCTCCAGCCAATCAAAAAAAAAAAACGGGTATTTTAGGGCCGGTGACCTCGTTCATTCCGTTCACAAAAAAAGAACTAGTTCGTTTAACCCGTTCGTTCATGACCGACACACCACTAATATGAAATCATTAAAAAATCATTACCTTTGATGTTCATGTTAAAGGTTAAATAACTGTTAATAGTTATCCTCCCTATCCGTGTGGAAGTGGTAAGTTTTTGGCTTTTTTTAAGTTTAAAGGAAATAACTTGGAGGCTACCGTTTAGGTCGCTAGCTCTCTAGTTTGCGAGTTAGCATGTGTCTCAAGACCCTGCAGTTGCGCAATATGTTGTAAATAAAAAAAGTATAAATGTGATTATAGTCGTGTTTTGTCATGTCTACAGGGCTCTAATAATGCTTTGTTCATTTTAATCTGAAAAAAATAATTTGTCTACCCACCAACTATATGTGGTTTCTTAAGTTTTTATTATTTGCCGTTTTATTATTATTATTATATTTATTTATTACTGATTGATTTTCTTTATTCTTGATTTGTTTATTTATTTTTTATGTTATTTTGTGCAGAAAAATAAAAATTAAGATATTTGAGAACAGTGGAATTTTTTTATCAGAGATTTTATTGTAGAAAATCGGAATCGAAGCACTGAAAAAGTTTGTTTTTATAATAAATAATACATTTTTTGGAAAACCTGATGCGGCCCAGCCTTGCCCAGACCCTAGCTCCAGTGGCCCCCACAGGTAAAATTGAGTTTGAGACCCCTGGTTAAATTATAATTTATAAGTCACTCTGGAGTATAAGTCGCAGGAACAGCCAACCTATAAAAAAAAAGTGTGACTTATAGTCTGGAAAATACGATGTATACGTATATATTTTTTCATTTATAAGTCGCTCTGGAGTATAAGTCGCAGGAAACGCCAACCTATGACAAAAAAAGTGCAACTTCTAGTCCCGAAAATACGGTGTACATATATATGTTTTCATTTATAAGTCACTCTGGAGTATAAGTCGCAGGAATAGCCAACCTATAAAAAAAGTGCGACTTATAGTCCGGAAAATACGATGTATACGTATATATTTTTTCATTTATAAGTCGCTCTGGAGTATAAGTCGCAGGAAAAGCCAACCTATAAAAAAAACTGCGACTTATAGCCCAAAAAATACGATGTATACGTATATATATTTTTTCATCTATAAGTCGCTCTGGAGTATAAGTCGCAGGAAACGCCAACCTATGAAAAAAAAAGTGCAACTTCTAGTCCCGAAAATACGGTGTACATATATATGTTTTCATTTATAAGTCACTCTGGAGTATAAGTCGCAGGAAACGCCAACCTATAAAAAAAGTGCGACTTATAGTCCGGAAAATACGATGTATTCGTATATATATTTTTTTTCATTTATAAGTCGCTCTGGAGTATAAGTCGCAGGAAACGCCGACCTATGAAAAAATGTGCGACTTATAATCCGGAAAATACGGTGTATACGTATAAATTTTTTCATTTATAAGTCGCTCTGGAGTATAAGTCGCAGGAAATGCCAACATATGAAATAAGTGCGACTTACAGTCCGGAAAATACGGTTTAAATATATTGGATTTCCTTTTACGAGACGATCTTCAACCAGAAGAGCAGTCCATAATTTTCTGTACAACAGTTCCAAAGTTTTCATTGACATTAGCTTCCTCTAACTTTCCCGACTAGTGTTGACTTTCATGATGTTTTTTAGGAATAATTTGTTTAATGGTTCACCGTTGTCTTTACATTTTAACGACAATCGTCCTCGGAGGCTGCAGCTGTTTGCGGTCATCTGAGAGCGAAAGAAAGCACGATCTCTTCCAGCTGTCACAACACCTCCACGGCGGATGAAACGCTTCCCCAGGCGTCTCTGCCATGTTGCTTACTCCAAAGGCCACGGGCCTGGCCTCAAGTAGCCTCCCAGCGTTTTTTTTTTTTTTTTTTTTTTTTTTTACACCCCGTCCTGGATGCTCTTCTACTGTGACTCATCCTTCATCGCTGGCATGGCTTCCATTCTCCTGTCTGTCCTGCCCTCAGGCCGTCCACCTGAGATCCCCTGCTTCGCCACCCTCAATGCCACGGGACGTCCGTTTGGGGATGCTGCATCAGGCTGTCCTCCAAACCCCCCCCCCGCCCCCCAGGCTGTCAGCCTCGGGTCTCCTGGATCCTGAGAGTTGGACTTCCTGGTACTGCCCTGCTCCCCGGCAATTTGCCTCTCAAATAACTTTCTTAAATTATTCTGTTTTTTTTTAATAAAATACGAACCATTGACTGGAATATCAGTCACTGCTTCCTGCAGTGGTAGTGCCAATTTTATTTATTGTTCATTATATATGTATATATATATATATATATACATATGGATTATTTTTAAGCATAAACAATAACAAAATAAGTGAAGGTGACTATAGGGATGCTATTTCATGTCTCAAAGGCTTTAATTATATATATATATGAAAATGCATTTTAAAATACATTTTACCATTTTACATATTTAAAATGTACATATACATATAATAATTTTATAATTAAAATTCCAAAAATGCATTTTAAAATTAATTATATATATATAATTTTATAATATATTAAAATAATACTTTTTATTTTTAAGCATAAACATGAACAAAAAATAAGTGAAGGTGACTATAGGGTTGCTATTTCATGTCTCAAGGGCTTTAATTATATATATATGAAAATGAATTTTAAAATACATTTTACCATTTTACATATATAAAATGTATATATACGTATAATAATTTTATAATTAAAATTCAAAAAATGCATTTTAAAATTCATTATATATATATATATATATAATTTTATAATAATATATTAAAATAATACTTTTTATTTTTAAGCATAAACATTAACAAAAATAAGTGAAGGTGACTATAGGGTTGCTATTTCATGTCTCAAGGGCTTTAATAATATATATATAGATATGAAAATGCATTTTAAAATACATTTTACCATTTTACATGTATAAAATGTATTTATACATATAATTTTATAATTCAAATTCCAAAAATGCATTTTAAAATTCATTTGATATATATAATTTTATAATAATATATTAAAATACTTTTTATTTAAAAAAAATACAAAATATTAACAAAAAATAAGTAAAAAAAAAAAGTAAATACTATACTATAGTTTAAATACTATAGGGTTGCTATTTCATGTTATAATATGTCTATATATATATATAACCTGATCTCCTCCTTTTCTCCAATGATAAGGTATTGGATGTCAGGTGATTGCAGAATTCCGCTGCAGGCTTTCAGAAATATTTTACCAAGATAATTTTGAAAAAAAAAAAAAAAAAAAACTGTGAGAGATGACTTTATTCTGCAGTAAATGTAAAATAAATGAACTTCCTTCACATGAAAATGCATTGCTTCGGAGAATGTTATACTTGTGTGACGATATCGCTGCAATTCCGTGCAATTATACATCACAGGTGAGCAGCAAGCAAGCAAGCAAGCAGATGGGGAAGGAAGAAGGGAAGGAAACTGACTTTTTTTTTTTTTTTTCTAATTGATGTCAGGTGCTGATTTGACTTGCCACTTCCTTTCAAGGCACAATCCCGGTGCGTGAACAGATCGGCGCCAGGGGCGCGTTCCTATTTCGGTTTGCAGTTAGACGCAGCTTGCATGGAAATCATGAAGTGTAAGCGTGGGGGACGGGGACGGGGGGGGGGTACAATTTGCTTTTTTCCATGCAAATCATTCTCCCCTCCTGCCAGTCAGCTGCAGCTCGTCGGCTGACGCTCTGGCATATTGGCAAGCGAGACGGGCGGGTCGATAAGGATTTTAACTGCATTTTAAAACAGGTAATGGTGGCCTTTATGTGTGTCATTGTCACTTTACCCAAAAGTCACGGCTCCTAAGCGTCGCCATCCATCACCTGCCTATGCCTGCCACATACCCCCCCCCCCCACCCTCCGCCAAACTGATTCACTTAAGCTCTGTTTGTTTGTTTGCTCTCAAAGTCACTTTCGTTTATGATTGAAACCGCACACGGCATAGAATAACATAGAATAGCATCAAGCTACTTCGCTTGCCTTATTAAGGATAAAATTATTTGCTTTTTATGTAAGAAGTTGTCCGTCTGGATTTTTATGACCCCTGTACAACACTTTCCTTTGGTAAACTATGACACTAAAACTTTAATTAAAAGAAAAAGCAAACCCTTGAGAGCTAATGCAACAATGAAGTAAGTCAGGTTTTCATCATAAAAGGTTTAATGACCAGGAGAAGACAGGAATTGTGATAAAAGTGACACTTCATTTGCTGTTTGGGGATTTTTGCCATCTGGTCAGTCGTGGAAAAGCTATTCCAATCAAAAAAATATTTATTATTATTGCTTTTGTTTTCAATTTTAGTCCTAACTCAGGTGTAAACTTTCAAAGAAATAATATCTTAGTCAGAAGGGCGATTAATAATTCATCTAAAAAGCTTTTGTAAATAAGCATCGCATGAAAACATCATTAGCATCGAAATAATCGCTGTAATGTAAATTGATAAAATGCATAACATAGGATACACTCAAATACATAATTCACCATTTGGTTGATACCGTAAACAAGACTTTTTATGGTTACACTTTGTGCTCTACTTTAAATAATTTAAAATTAATTAATTAACTAATGATCGCTGTATTGTGGTTGTCTATGGCCCATTATTAGAGTCATTTGTCAGTAATAACACAAAACGATGATGATGATGATGTCGCAGGAACAGCCAACCTATAAAAAAAGTGCGATTTATAGTCCGGAAAATACGGTGTATATATATATATAGATACATATATATATATATCCATTTATAAGTCACTCTGGAGTATAAGTCACAGGAAAAGCCAACCTATGAAAAAAATTGTGCAACTTATAGTCCAAAAAATACGGTGTATACGTATATATTTTTTCATTTATAAGTCGCTCTGGAGTATAAGTTGCAGGAAAACCCAACCTATAAAAAATAGTGCGACTTATAGTCCGAAAAATATGGTTATGTATTTTTTCATTTATAAGTTGCTCTGGAGTATAAGTCGCAGGAAACGCCAACCTATAAAAAAAAAACTGCGACTTATAGTCCAAAAAATACGGTGTATACGTATATATTTTTTCATTTATAAGTCGCTCTGGAGTATAAGTCGCAGGAAACGCCAACCTATGAAAAAAGTGCGACTTACAGTCCGGAAAATACGGTTTATATATATATTTTTTCATTTATAAGTCGCTCTGGAGTATAAGTCGCAGGAACAGCCAACCTATAAAAAAAGTGCAACTTATAGTCCGGAAAACACTGTGTATATATATATATATATATATATATATATATATATATTTTTTTTTTATAAGTCGCTCTGGAGTATAAGTCACAGGAAAAGCCAACCTATATAAAAAAAAGTGCGACTTACAGTCAAAAAAAATATGGTGTATATGTATTTTTTCATTTATAAGTCGCTCTGGAGTATAAGTTGCAGGAACAGCCAACCTATAAAAAAACAAACTGCGACTTATAGTCCAGAAAATATGATGTGTACGTATATATTTTTTTCATTTAGAAGTCGCTCTGGAGTATAAGTCGCAGGTATGGCCAACCTATGAAAAAAGTGCGACTTATAGTCCGGAAAATACGGTTTATATATATTTTTTTTCATTTATAAGTCGCTCTGGAGTATAAGTCGCAGGAAACGCCAACCGATAAAAAAAGTGCGACTTATAGTCCAAAAAATACAGTGTATACGTATATATTTTTTCATTTATAAGTCGCTCTGGAACGGCCAACCTATGAAAAAAGTGCGACTTACAGTCCGGAAAATACAGTTTATATATATATTTTCATTTATAAGTCGCTCTGGAGTATAAGTCGCAGGAACATCCAACCAAAAAGTGCGACTTACAGTCCGGAAAATACGGTATGTAGATAAAGTCTTAACTAGTTTTCTTGCTTCTTGCAAGAGTTAGACTTGATTTTTCCGACTGTCTGTGAACACGACAGGCTGAGTCCTTACTTTTTTTCACAAATATTGGGAACGAGAAACCAAAAAAAAAAAAAAAAAATCTGCTTTGACAAGCAGAGCTGAACCCCAGACAAAGAAGCGCTTCGCTCTTTCAAACAACCCAAATGACTTGCTGGATATTAGCAGCTTAGCAAACACTGTCTTATTCATCGGTTTGTGCATCATTGTCGAGCGGGAAAAAAGGAACTGGGGGAAAACAAAGGCATCGCACTTGAATGGTGGAAGAACTTGCATCCAACTTAGCGGAGGGAAGGACTTCAATTGAGTTCTTTGTTTAAATCTGCAAGACACGTCTACACTCACTTGGAGATTGTGTGACTTCAGGCATGTAAAGCTTGTGTGTGAGTAAGAACTATAACGATGGAGACTACTACAAGTATGTGTGTGTATCTCTCATTTCCATATAGAGCACTAAGCCCAAAGGTAGTAAGTGGACTTTAACAGAGAGATAGCTCGGCTATTTATTGCTTTCCATGCTGCAGTGGATACTTGAGAGCGGTAGCTTCTCAAACTGTGGCAGTGAAATCTATGTCGAAATGACCAATAGCTATCACTGTTCTCCAGTAAGAGCACTTTTTCTCACTCAGGGTTCTACTTTGAGTAATATTTTTAAAGGCACACCTGGATATATTCCATTATATTCCATTAAATATACCTATGTTGTATACAAATATACAACATAAGTTGGCCAGAAATATTTCAGTATTGAACAAAGCAAAATTTGTTCTCAATCAGAAATCACTCCACATTCTTTATTGCTCTCTGGTTCTACCATATCTTACTTATTGTGTGGAAATATGGGCTAATAACTATAAAAGCAAATCTTCACTCGCTAAATGTACTGCAAAAAAGGCCAGTAAGGATAATTCATAATGCCGCCTACAGAGAACATATTAACTTCTTATTTCAAAAATCACAAAAACTTGATGTAGTTCATCTTCAAACAGCTAAAATAATGCAAAACGCTAAAAATAACCAATTAGCTAAAAATGTCATCCAATATTTCTCTACAAGAGAGGAGAAATATGATCTCAGGGAAGAAGTACATTTGAAACACTTCTATGCTAGGACTACGTTATGCTAGCCATAGCATTTCAGTATGTGGAATCAAACTGTGGGATGGATTGAGTAAGGAAATCAAACAATGCACAACGATGAGCCAATTCAAGAAACAATACAAGCAGTTGATGTTTGCTAAATACAAGGATGAAGAGTCTTGAACCAGTCA
Organism: Doryrhamphus excisus; assembly: GCF_037039965.1. NCBI lineage: Eukaryota > Metazoa > Chordata > Actinopteri > Syngnathiformes > Syngnathidae > Doryrhamphus > Doryrhamphus excisus. The sequence goes on along the minus strand of NC_136367.1, from coordinate 3,239,608 downwards.
TGATGTGCTATATATATCACTATTAATAAAATTAAAATAAAAAAATAAATAAAATTAAATTAAAAAATAAAATTAAAATAAAAAAATTAAAATAAAAAAATAAAATTAAAAATTAAATAATTACAAATTAATTAAAACAATAAACAATGAAAAAAATGACTTCAATTATATTATGAAAGCAGGAAGTGAACAAATATAACAGTTACTGATTGTAAAAGTACCAGATGGAGGGGTAGGATTTAATAAGCTTTGCTTCTTCCTACTCCTTTCGGACATGTGGAACTGTGAACTGATTATGTGATGCATTCAATTGTCATCTGATGCATGTTCAAATGAAATTAAACCATTACCATTTCCATCATATGTCAACAGTTTGTCCTTCAAGTTATTTCTCAAAGTGAGCGAAAACTTCCACACATGACATTTATTGCCTCCGACTATTTAAGAAGCAGCCCGCCCACACACAATAAACTAACGTCAAATTGTTATCCAGACGACAAAAGTTAGTTTGTATTTTCACACCACGACAACGATACAATCCATCAACGTCAGGCTAATCTGAATTGGAAATTATTTACACACCCAGAATGAACCGTTTTTGTCCCTTTTTGGTAAGAAGCACGGAAGATTTATGGCGATGCCATTATTCTAAACATAATCTTAGTTTTGGCTGTGTTATTTATTAGTGATTTATAGTCGGCCCGTTTACGTGGAAACCGTAGCAGGAAGTGGCGGAAAAGGACGGTGAGATATGTTACCGGACAGCTGGAGGGGGGCGAAGATTTTAGCAATGCAAGGATGTCATTTAGACTTGTCAACACTACTCAATGTGGACGTACACTGATTACGTGGAAGGATTTGCGTCATTAAATAAATAGGAAACTAGGAAAACGTCACTGGCTTAATCACATCCCATTATGTCATCTTTTTTTAAATCATAATTACTAAGTGATTACATTACTATCATTATTATGATAATCAGGACCATGCTTATGGGACTATAGTAAAGTTGCATTGATTGGAGGTCTTGTGTATGATAGGATGGCCAAGTAAATAGAAAGTCCTCAAGGGCCATCAGGGAGAGATCTGGGAGAACCGTGATTTGATTCAAACTGGAAGATGATACGCTTGTTACACGTCAAGATCAAAAATCGATGCAAATATAATATTAAGTCTGAAATTTTGCCGTGTCAACACTTCACGACTTGTAAAGTGCAAACATAGATTCTGAGAAAACGAGTTCGAGTCCAACCCGTGTTCTCCCCATGCATGCGTGGGTACTCCGGTTTCCTCCCACATTCCAAAAACATGCTAGGTTAATTAGCGACTCCAAATTGTCTATAGGTATGAATGTGAGTGTGAATGGTTGTTTGTCTATATGTGCCCTGTGATTGGCTGGCCACCAGTCCAGGGTGTACCCCGCCTCTCGCTCGAAGAGAGCTGGAATAGGCTCCAGCACCCCCGCGACCCTTGTAAGGATAAGTGGTAGGAAATTAATTAATTAATTTTAGAGCCCTCCAGACATGAAGTAACACCCCTATAATGAACTTTATACTCATATTACCCAATATAGTAGACATAATAAGATAAAATAAGATGTTTTTACGCTGTATGGCGGACGAGTGATTAGCACGGGGGCCTCACAGTTAGGAGACCCGAGTTCAATTCCACCCTTGGCCATGTCTGTGTGGAGTTTACATGTTCTCTGGGTTTTCTCCGGGTACTCTGTTTTCTTCCCACATTCCAAAAACATGCTAAGTTAATTAGCGACTCCAAATTGTCCATAGGTATGAATGTGAGTGTGAATGGTTGTTTGTCTATATGTGCCCTGTGATTGGCTGGCGACCAGTCCAGGGTGTAACACCGCCTCTCGCCCGAAGACGGCTGGGATAGGCTCCAGCACCCACCGCGACCGATTAAAAACACACTTCTATTTATGGAAAGTACTTTGTGTTGTATTTGCGGTTTCTAGATGGGTTTATGGAACATACAATACAACTGCATTAAGCAGAATAGGTGGTATGAAAATAAAACTGTACTATTTTATACATGCGCTGATCTGGGTCCGGATCGCAGAGGCATCAGTCTCAGTCCAGAAGACTTCCAGTTCTCCAGTTCTAATGGGGACACCGAGTCATCTCTTTCATGTCCTCGGTCTGCCCTGTGGCATGCCCCGACCACCTCACCTAGGAGGTTGTCCAGGGGGCATCCGGATTAGATAACCGAGCCACCTCAACTAAATCTTCTCGGACCGAGCCCCCTCACCCTTTCTTTTGGGGTCAACCCAGTCAGTCACCTGACATAAGGAATGATCAACTTCAACCTCACAATGTCTCGCCTGCAAACAAGGTACCGTTGACAAGGAAAGTATTAAAATCCTGTAAACAACCGTCAGGTCACCCAAGCATTCTGGGTAAAAAATACAGCAGCAAAGAAGACATTGTTGGAAATGGAAAATCTGTCGACATTTCAGTTTTTTTTTTAAGATTTGACTGACATAAACACAGACTGCAACGATTTCCACTTTCCGCCTTGGATTTGTCGGATCCGGCAGTTACATTTGACACAAAATACCATCCCAGCCGATCAACCGGTGACGTCTTCTGCCCTTTAAAAGTACCAGGAAAATGAAGAGAACCTCTACAGTTCTACAGTTCTCATCTTACCAACGTCTTTTTTGGGTGTTGACAAATTCCTTGTTAGCACTGTGGTGGTTCTACCCCCCCCCCCCCCGCCCCCACATACTGCAGATCTGATTTAGATTATGGAAATTAGATACTTCTCACATCATCTGGGGCAGGTTAGCTTACTGTCGGAGGAGTTTGAAATAAAATGTGGATTATACCGCCGTTTAGTTTTTGATGTCCCGTATATATGGAAAATAACCACTAGCAAGCTTGAGGCTGGCGGCACGGTGGTCTAGTGGTTAGACCTCACAGCTAGGAGAGCAGGGTTCAATTCCAGCCTCGGTCATCTCTGTGTAGAGTTTGCATGTTCTCCCCGTGCATGCGTGGGTTTTTTTTTCTCCGGGTACTCCGGTTTCCTCCCACATTCCAAAAACATGCTAGGTTAATTAGCGACTTCAAATTGTCCATAGGTATGAATGTGAGTGTGAATGGTTGTTTGTCTATATGTGCCCTGTGATTGGCTGGCCACCAGTCCAGGGTGTACCCCGCCTCACGCCCGAAGACAGATGGGATAGGCTCCAGCACCCCCGCGACCCTTGTAAGGATAAGTGGTAGCAAATTAATTAATTAATTTTAGAGCTCTCCAGATGTGAAGTAGCACCCCTATAGTGAACTTTATACTCATATTACCCAATATAGTCGACATAATAAGAGAAAATAAGATGTTTTTTACGCTGTATGGCGGACGAGTGATTAGCGCAAGGGCCTCACAGCTAGGAGACCCGAGTTCAATTCCACCCTCGGCCATGTCTGTGTGGAGTTTTCATGTTCTCCCCGTGCATGCGTGGGTTTTCTACGGGTACTCCGGTTTCCTCCCACATTCCAAAAACATGCTAGGTTAATTAGCGACTCCAAATTATCCATAGGTATGAATGTGAGTGTGAATGGTTGTTTGTCTATATGTGCCCTGTGATTGGCTGGCAACCGGTAGAAAATGAATGAATCAATGAATGAAGCTTGAGGCTTGCTGCTTTGATTCTATTTTTTTCCGACTTGTTCTCCTTCCAAGTGCCTTTACTCGGAACACTTTAGTGACAAATAATTCATATTTATCACCGTGCCCTAAACTCTACTCTGCTTTTAATATATTCCATCTTATTTTCTCATTTCCATTTTATGTGTCTTATATGGAAAGTCGAGTGTTGCTGCCTTTCAGGTTTTATGTAAAACGCTTTGAATTGCTTTGTTGTTGGAACGCTGTATTATATTGGAAAATGTTGCTTTTCCTTGGGAAGTGTTTTGTAGCTCATTCATCATGCTAACTCGCACGGCAAGGTGTGTAAACATGTTTGTGAGAAGACTTTAGTTAGGGAAATTAATGTGCTTTGCTGTGCATGGGGTCTGTAATCTCTTCTGATGGGTTGCGGGTCTTGTCTTGTTTTAGTGTGACCAATTCCCTTGTGAGCGGTACAGGACAATGTTATTACTGTGTGCGAGATTTTGATTGGCGGTAATTTAAATTTGCAATGTACAAAGAACGGTAATCAGATGAATCCAAATCAGGCTTGAGTGTTCTGTGAATACAATATTCGATGATATTCCAACTGTTCGGTGTTTCTGTACTTATTGAACAATTTGCTGTTTATTAACAAGGAGCTGTCGTCCTTCCATAGAGAGGAAAAGACAACATTTTATTTGGCAGCACACTTTTCTGCAGAGAAAAGGCTTTTGTTATGGGAATCATTGATAAATACTGGTTAGGATACAATTTGGTTCAAGTCGGACCTTCTAGAACCTAGCATGTTTTTGGAATGTAGGAGGAAAACGGAGTCCCCTAAAAAAGCCCACACTGGAACCTATCCCAGCTGTCTTTGGGCGAAAGGCGGGGTACACCCTGAACTGGTGGCCAGCCAATCACAGGGCACATATAGACAAACAACCATTCACACTCACATTCATACGTATGGACAATTTGGAGTCGCTAATTAACCTAGCATGTTTTTTGGAATGTGGGAGAAAACCGGAGTACCCGGAGAAAAGCTGTGAGGTCTGCTAACCACACGACCGCCGTGCAGCCATCATCATTCCTGTTCATTCAGGAAAAAGAGTCGTTAATTTCAGTCAATTGGTCGTTAGCCTGCAGACCCGGTCAGCAGTGTTGAGTCAGTTCGTTCACTCATGTTCACGGGTCAAAAGAACTAGTTCTTTTTTGTGAACGGATGAACAAGGTCACTGGCCCAAAAATGCTTTTTTTTTTGATTGGCTGGAGAGTCAGTTCACCGTTCCCTTTGCAGGGCGGGACTCAGGGGCGTCACTTGGTTCTGAGGACCTCATTGATTCTGTTCACAAAAAAGAACTAGTTCTTTTGACCCGTTTGTTCATGACCGACACACCACAAGTCATCATGTGTTGTTGCGTTATTGAGTCGAAACGAACGTGAACATGAGTGAACGGACTGACTCGATATGGCTGACTGAAAGAACGAGAAATTGACCAACACTGTCGGTTACTTCGTTCATTCCGTTCACACAAAAAAAAACTAGTTCTTATGACTTGTTCGTTCATGACCGACACACCATTAGTCATCACGTGTTGTTGCGTTGTTGAGTCGGAACAAACGTGAACATGAGTGAACGGACTGACTCGACATGGCTGACTGAAAGACCGAGACCGAGAGATTGACCAACACTGTCGGTGACCTCGTTCATTCCGTTCACAAAAAAGAAGTAGTTCTTTTGACCCGTTTGTTCATGACCGACACACAACTAGTCATCATGTGTTGTTGCGTTGTTGAGTCGGAACAAACGTGAACATGAGTGAACGGACTGTCTCGACATGGCTGACTGAACGACCGAGACCGAGAGATTGAGCGACACTGTCCGTGACCTTGCTCATTCCGTTCACAAAAAAAGAACTAGTTCTTTTGACTTGTTCGTTCATGACCGACACACCACTAGTCATCACGTGTTGTTGCGTTGTTGAGTCGGAACGAACGTGAACATGAGTGAACGGACTGACTCGATATGGCTGACTGAAAGACCGAGAGATTGACCAACACTGTTGGTGACCTCGTTCATTCCGTTCCCAAAAAACAACCAGCTCTTTTGACGCGTTCGTTCATGACCGACACACCACTAGTCATCACGTGTTGTTGCGCTGTTGAGTCGGAACGAACGTGAACGGACTGACTCGACATGTCTGACTGAAAGACCGACACCGAGAGATTGACCGACACTGTCGGTGACCTCGTTCATTCCGTTCACAAAAATGGTTCACTTTTGACCCATTCGTTCATGACCGACACACCACTTGTCATCACATGTTGCGCTGTTGAGTCGGAACGAACGTGAACATGACTGAACGGACTGACTCAACACAACTGACTGGGTCTATGCACCGGAATGATCCGGTTCACCGAAACAAACGGTTTTGCCCACCACTATTCTAGAACAAATGACTGTTGCTAAACAAGGTTCCACTACGGAAATGTACTGTACGCATCCCAACAATAGCGGCAAGCTACATCTCTAAGTCTCAATACATCCACCAGTCATTACCTTTATAACAGCAGCAGATAAATGGAATTGACCTTGGAGCTTAAAGCCCCCAGTGAGTCGCCTTGAGAATCCCGTGCTTTTATTAAATCTTGGCTTTGGGGAATCATCGCGGCCATTGACTAAAGGGGGAGTCCACTCACCCAGATTAGCCTTTAGCCTTGGAAGAATACACCCTGTACCTTTGACTAGTTATTGCTTCCTGCTGCACACATCATACATCTCTTCTATTGATTGGCCTTGCCTGCTGCACAGCTCTAATTGTACCGAGGGCCTCGCATTTCACCGACAGTAATAGGTTACACAGAAGAATAAAGATGCAGTCACTAGATATTGATCAAAAAGGAATCCACACCTCCAGCAAAATTAACGAGACAATGCATATGGATCGATACTGCTTTCCTCACACTTGGCAAAAGATATCACGACCCCCCCCCCCCACTCGCCGTTACCCCCACCGTCCCACCTCACCCGCGACTTGTTTGTAATCCATCTGATAATGAGTTGTTCTTTAAGATGATGCACATGTCCTTATGTTGACACTTTTTAGCGTTAGCATTCATAATTCATAACCCGCCCGGCATATTAATTTTAGACAGTGTGACTATTGCACCATCACTGTCTGCCACAATGTTGCCAATATTGATAAAAATATAGATGTCATGACCTTGTACTGCAGGTACATAATTCATTCATTTTCTACTGCTGATCCTCACAAGAGTGGCGGGGGGTGCTGGAGCCTATCCCAGCTGTCTTCTACACCCTGGACTGGTCGCCAGCCAATCACAGGGCACATATAGACAAACAACCATTCACACTCACATTCATACCTATGGACAATTTGGAGTCGCTAATTAACTTAGCATGTTGTTGGAATGTGGGAGGAAACCGGAGTACCCGGAGAAAACCCACGCATGCACGGGGAGAACATGCAAACTCCACACAGAGATGGTCCGAGGGTGGAATCGAACTCGGGTCTCCTAGCTGTGAGGCCCTCACGCTAATCACTCGTCAGCCATACAGCGTACAAACATCTTATTTTCTCTTATTATGTCTACTATATTGGGTGATATGAGTATAAAGTTCACTATAGGGGTGTTACTTCACGTCTGGAAGGCTCTAAAATTCATTCATTCTTTTCCTACCACTTATCCTTACAAGGGTCGGGGGTGCTGGAGCCTATCCCAGCTGTCTTCAGGCGAGAGGCAGGGTACACCCTGGACTGATCGCCAGCCAATCACAGGGCAGATATAGACAAACAACCATTCACACTCACATTCATACCTATGGACAATTTGGAGTCGCTAATTAACCTAGCATGTTTTTTGGAATGCGGGAGGAAACCGGAGTACCCGGAGAAAACCCACGCATGCACGGGGAGAACATGCAAACTCCACACAGAGGGTGGAATTGAACTTGTGTATCCTAGCTGCGAGGCCTGCATGCTAACCACTCGTGCACCGTGCAGCAACGACTACTACAACTACTGAGGAATGATAAACAACTAATGATGATAAACACGTAATTCAATCAACCATCCAATAAAAGTGCCGCAAGACATGCTGGTAAGTCCAGTATCAACTAAAAGTAACAACCAGGCTAAAAAGAAGAGTAAGAATAGCAAACTGTACGAGACAAACACACAGCAGCAAACACATTCCATAAGACAACAGCAATAAATGATGAGAGCAAGCAATGTCGCAGTAGGCTATAATCAATGCCCGATTCCTGTAGTTAGCACATCTGAGACAAGCATTGAAACAATATGAATGCGGTTTGGCCACGAGTGTGTGTGTTGTTTGTGTGTGATATAGTCTTAAGGGATTATTATGAAGTGGATTCTACCAAGCCACAGGGGCAGTAAAGCGCTCAAACACTTAATTAGTCACACTCGATGCGAGGCCCTCCCATGGCGAGACCCCGTGCAGAGGTTTTTGGGGTGTCAAGCATCCCGCTGCCTGTTTTCTCTCTGTGAGCTTAGCAACAGAACGGAACAGTTTCATCATTAGCTCCTCTGATGTGTCGTGCGTGCTGACCACACACACACACAGTTGATGACCACGTCCCTCACCAACACAACCCCCAAGAGCGTAGGGTTGTGAAAGGTTGGAGAAGGTGAACTTTCACAGTTGGTAATTAAGGTTGTTAGGAATGGAAAATGTTACCCATAATATGTGCTCCTCTCTGGATCAATTTTGCTTCTATACACCTAAAGGCGGCGCTCTGAATTCTACCAAATTGATCTAGTAGATCATTAAGATGGTCACACTAGCATTTTAGCACTGGGGGGGGGGATCTTTGCAGATTTGTTCGCTTCTTTGAATTGGATGGCATTTATGTTACACCCGTAAACAAATTTGCCTACTGCAAACGTAATACTGAATTTCCTCACATTCATGTATGGTATGGTTTTATTTTCATACCACCTATTCTGTTTAATGCAGTTGTATTGTATGTTCCATAAACCCATCTAGAAACCGTAAATACAACACAAAGAACAAAAAGGTACTTTCCATAAATAGAAGTGTGTTTTTAATCGGTCGCGATGGTACTGGAGCCTATCCCAGCTGTCTTCAGGCGAGAGGCGGGGTACACCCTGGACTGGTGGCCAGCCAATCACAGGGCACATATAGACAAACAACCATTCACACTCACATTCATACCTATGGACAATTTGGAGTCGCTAATTAACCTAGCATGTTTTTTGGAATGTGGGAGGAAACCGGAGTACCCGGAGAAAACCCACACATGGTGGAATTGAACTCGGGTATCCTAGCTTTGAGGCCTGCGTGCTAACCACCGTGCAGCCCCGGTACATAATAATGTAGAAAACTGTTCAAAGTCGTGGTGATCAGAGGAACGCTGTCTCCGTCGCAACGACGACTACTACTACGACTGCTGGGGAATGATAAACAACATTATTACATATGTGGGAAAGTGAAAAACTGTAAAGGTAATAACTTCCCACAAATGTAATATGAGACAAAATAATGATCTTTGTGGTTGTTTTTGTTGTTAATAATATAATTGTGATAATTGCAATTGTTTCAATAAAATTGTTATTACTATTATTATATTTTATTATTTCATTTGATTATTTCTTCCCCATATACACACAAAATCACACATACAATAATATACTGTAACTAAAACGCACATGTACGCCCACAAACAAAATGTAATAATTATTATATTGATATACTTGGAATAGTTTGACCTTGAAACTGATTATTTCCATACTAAATTTTGTCGATTAGATCCCCAGGAACGGACACTACGTACCAAGAAGACGTCCATGTTGCCTTCACTGCCATGTTGAGAGTATTAAGAGCGGGAGTCTTTGTCACAATGAAAGCACAACCTTCTAGTGAACTCTTAATAAACATGAAAAATGATGTCCAATTTTATTAAGAGGAGAGAGAGGTTGCACTCCGAAGATGAAATACAACTTCAGCTAAACATCAGCCAAAGCATTATCAAACTGGAAGTGCAGTCATGGAGGGATGATGGCCAAGTCCATTATATGCCAAATGGCCTTGAAGACCATCATATATGTTGGAACGTTCTCAAACTTAATACATTTAGAAAGGTCACTGTAGTATTTCCAGGTAAAATACGTAGAATAGAAGAAGAAAGAAGTACAGCAAAGCACTCTAGAAAACAGGAAGTACTTCAGACAGTTTCTGTATAGACTGTGACACAAAAACGCAGTGTTTTCTTAAACTATTTTTTTTTATCATATCGTCACTGCACAAACTATGCAGACAAACGCTGAGTGAAGTCTCTTGTCATCCAGCCTGTGTGGTACAGGTAGTCAATTTATCAATACGTCAAAATAATTGATCAATTTTTTGTACTATTATGCCAGCAGGGCTGCACGGTATATGAGTGGTTAGCGCACAGACCCCACAGCTAGGTGACCCGAGTTCAATTCCACCTTGTGTGGAATTTGCATGTTCTCCCCGTCGGTTTTCTCCGGGTACTGCGGTTTTCTCCCACATTCCAAAAACATGCTAGGTTAATTAGCGACTCCAAATTGTCCATAGGTATGAATGTGAGTGTGAATGGTTGTTTGTCTATATGTGCCCTGTGATTGGCTGGCCACCAGTCCAGAGTGTACCCAGACAGCGGGGATAGGCTCCAGCACAACCCGCGACTGTCGTGAGGATAAGTGGTAGAATGAATTGTACTTTATACTGGGGCTGCACGGTGTACCAGTGGTTAGCACACAGGCCTCGCAGCTAGGAGACTCGAGTTCGATTCCACTCAGGTTTTATTCCGGTTCCTCCCACAATCCAAAAACATGCTAGGTTAATTGGCGACTCCAAATTGTCCATAGGTATGAATGTGAGTGTGAATGGTTGTTTGTCTATATGTGCCCTGTGATTGGCTGGCCACCAGTCCAGGGTGTACCCCGCCTCTCGCCCCGAAGACAGCTGGGATAGGCTCCAGCAACCCCCGTGACCCTTGTGAGGATAAACAGTAGAAAATGAATGAATGAATTATTCAAGCAAATCAATGGAAGTTCAAATGCTGTTTTTGAACTCATAACATACGTTATTCAAATGTTCCTTTTTTTTATACATCAACTGCAAAAATTAGAACAGGCAAAAATGAGGTCTCCGAGCAATTCAATGGAAGTGTTAGATGTTCCATCTCCTCTTTCTTGAATCTTTTTCCACTGGCCCCCCCAGGGCACTTAAAGCGAAGATGAAAAATGGTCACCAACAAGGTGGTTTTATAGACGGTGCTGACATTTGCGGTTACACCTATCAAGTACTTGTGAATATCAGTTTTTTTTTTATCCACTGTGCTTTCCACTTTTTCCATTTTCTCTCCGTCTTGATTTAGCTCATCTCTGCTCCTTTGTCTCCCTCGCGGACCAACAAGTAATTCCATATTCCCGATCTGGTCGCCATTATTTACCTCTCTTCTCTGCACAGTTACAGCATCTATCTGCAATGGAGAAAGGGCCAGCTATATTAATTAGGAGCATGGTACCATTAAAAAAGGATCCACGGTGGTGGTGGTGGGTGTTGGGGGGAGGGGGAGTGCAGGTACCTACCCACCGTGTCCTCCCACAGTGCTGGTGATTAATGATGTCAGCCCTATCAAGGGGGTCCTTATCAGACATGGACACTTCTACCAAACAAAGCCAGGGTTAGAAACTTGCTGTTTAACTGATGAAGTGGGACCGATGGGCGAGGGGATGCCGAGAGCCACCGTGAATGCTAATGAGCTCCGGTGTCGATTGTTCGGCAAACACATGGGAACATTAACTGTTTCCCTCCACAGACTTTGCATTGTTTGATGCCAAGCATTGATTGTGTGATGCCAGTTCAATAATAAAAAAAAACAGAGGTGCAAAAGTCTTTACAAAAATAAAAAATTAAACTAGTAAAAAACTAGTCAGTTTGGTCTCTCTAAAATTCCCCCCCCCCAAAAAAAATTTTTTAGAACATCTTAAACAGGGTTTATATGCTCTATGTATGAAAATATTTCATTTATAAATAAGAAATCCTACTTCACTGAAATTCACTTATCACTGTCTGGGCTGGACCCAATGAACAGTGATAAACGAGGGATGTCTGTAATTGTATAATGATTAAAAAAAGTGTTTTTGAGTTAACCTTTTTGGCTTTCTGATGATCCTAACCAAGGTTCTACTGTAGTTTATTTACCATCATATCCAAAAATACAGCCACATTGAACTAGTCAGTTTGGTCTCTCTAAAAATGCCCCCCAAAAACATATTTAGAACATCTTAAAAGAAGGTGTATATGCTCAATGTATGAAAATATTTCATTTATGAATAAGAAATCCTACTTCACTGAAATTCACTTATCACTGTCTGGGCTGGACCCAATGAACAGTGATAAACGAGGGATGTCTAATTGTATAATGATTAAAAAAAAGTGTTTTTGAGTTAACCTTTTTAGCTTTCTAATGATCCTAACCAAGGTTCTACTGTAGTTTATTTAGTTTACTTCGTCATTTTATGTTTTTCATGACAGAATTATTGATTCAGCGTTTGGATCTCATTACACTGCAGACACAATAGGCAGTTTTTGCAATAAATATTATGCACCCTGACAAAAATGAGGCCTCAGGTGACAATGAACGACCATAACTGAGAAGCGACACAAAAGCAAAACACATCTCTATTCCGCTAACAGCCACTTTACTCCTTGTGGAACATTAGTCAATATTACCAACACATGAATGATTTTTGATTCTGAGGCAAGCGGGACGTTGTTACCGTTTTCGTTCCCGCTACTCATGTCGCCTCACATCAACTGACTAGTTTCACTAATTGAAAATGCATAATTTGGACAAAAATATTGAATATGTAGTTCCATATTTCTGCAGACGAACCAAGGCATGGTGATGAAAACATTCATACTCGTCACTCGAGGACTCAATAACCCGAGAAACTGCGCATGTATAATAGATGCAAGCAGGCTGGAACACCTGGAAAGCAATTTCCTTCTGCATCAATAATGCCCGACTAAGCCAATTAAAATGCTGTAATTCAGGGCTGTAAATTACAGGATTCAGAATTAAGAAATAATCCCGTTATTTGTTTCAGTTATTTGGTGCATTGCTTGGTACAGTGGAGCAAATGTGTGGTCAAACTGTTATTATTTGTTATTACTGTTATTATTTTTCTAAGCTCGAAAACAGCTGGGATAGGCTCCAGCATACCAGCGACCCTATTGCGGATAAGCGGCATAGAAAATGCATAGATGGATGGAGGTTTGTGTCTCAAACTGTTATTATTTGTTATTACTGTTATTTTTCTCAGAAAATGGACTTTTTTCCTCCGCAGAAAAACATTAAATGTACAGCATAGATGTATGATTAATAGAGTGTAGGTCACAGAGTCAGGAGATGGGGGAAGACCTGGGTTCGATTCTCGACTTGGGCATCTTCGTGTGGAGTTAGCATGTTCTCTCCGTGCGTATAAATGTGAGTGTGAATGGTTGTTTGCCTATATGTGCCCTGTGATTGGCTGGCGACCAGTCCAGGGTGTACCCTGCCTCTCACTTGAAGAAAGCTGGGATAGGCTCCAGCATACCAGGGACCCTATTGCGGATAAGCGGCATAGAAAATGCATAGATGGATGGAGGTTTGTGTCTCAAACTGTTATTATTTGTTATTACTGTTATTATTTTTCTCGGAAAATTGACTTTTTCCCCCCGCAAAAAAACATTAAATGTACAGCATAGATGTATGATTAATAGAATGTAGGTCACAGAGTCAGGAGATGGGGGAAGACCTGGGTTCGATTCTCGACTTGGGCATCTCCGTGTAAAGTTAGCATGTTCTCTCGGTGCGTATAAATGTGAGTGTGAATGGTTGTTTGCCTATATGTGCCCTGTGATTGGGTGGCGACCAGTCCAGGGTGTACCCTGCCTATCGCTCGAAGACAGCTGGGATAGGCTCCAGCATACCAGGGACCCTATTGAGGACAAGCGGCATAGAAAATGCATAGATGGATGTTTTGTGTCTCAGACTGTTATTATTTGTTATTACTGTTATTATTTTTCTCAGAAAATTGACTTTTTTCCCCCCGCAGAAAAACATGAAATGTACAGCATAGATGTATGATTAATAGAATGTAGGTCACAGTCAGGAGATGGGGAAGACCTGGGTTCGATTCTCCACTTTGGAATGAACGGACGGGCCGTATTTAAACACTTAGCGGACCGGATGTGGCCCCCGGGGCGTAGTTTGCCCACCCATGATTTAAAATGATCTTATTTCTTCTGTTCAAAGTATAAGATAAAGGAAATTAAAAACAACCAAATTAAACCAAATTAAAAACAACTTCATTGGCCGTGCACGACATGCTGATTGCGTATTTTCGTGCAGTAAGGTCGACTAGCAAAAAAAAACCGATTTTATCAGATGCGATGGAAGCACCAAGATCAATAAAACAATCTGCGAGACTAATCTACTCGAATCTTTGTTACGAGTCACGCCAGTTATCGCCTCGTTAGGAGATATCTGCAGCGATACACTTCCTTTCAACTCGCTCCGTGCCTCGCATATTTCCGCAAAAAAAGGAAGTTGACGGAATCCTTCTGTGTGCCGTACATCAGTTCTATCTGTCCCCCCCCCCCCTGGTTGAGAGAAATGGAGAGCGACGGAGAAAGATTGGATTTCGCCTCGCTGACGATGTGCCACTACAAAGGCGATATCTCTCCTCCGTGCTTAGATTGATATCTCTTATGGGAGTGAGGCGGAATACCGTATGAAGTGGAAGAGGAAGCTTGGCATTATTATTATTATTATTATTATTATCATTATTACAGCTTGGAAGTGGGATCTCAAAAAAATACAGGATATCAAACACTTATCCGTTAAGGGATTCATTCTTTTCAATCTTATTACTGCGGTCTTGATTGATTTGTTTGGAGAAACGGTGTACAGTACACAGAGGAGAAGCTGTAGCTTTACATCATTCGACTTTCACGTCCAAAAAAAAAAAAAAATGTTCCGTGTGCGGCTGATTCTAATGAGGGCTTTGGGTAAACACTCGCAATAGGAAAAGGATTCTTTCATGCTACAGAAGAAAAGCGCCGGCTTGATGTGAATCTAATGTGTATTACGCTGCATAACGCAACCCGCAGCGCGCTGATTGCTCATTTATTTACGAGATGCAACTCATTCACCTGAAAACTATGGACAGAAATGATTAAAACCGGTAAATTACGGTCTAATGACTTCCAATTATAATCTAGTTCTATTGTCAAAAGGGGAACTGAAGTCAAAATTTGGTTGTTGCTGTATGAGAAATAATTATTTTCGCAATTTGTGGGCTAGTTTTAATAATGTCAAGAGTGTGAATAGGTATTTTTAGCTATTTAATATTATATATTTTTTTCTTACGACGAGGACGCAAAAACGACACGACAGATTTCAAAGAAACTATGCAGAGGTGGAGATGTGTTACAGTATGAGATTGAGATCAATTTTGAGAGTTCTCGGATTGACATCCGCAGCAGTCTAGTGCAGGGGTGGGCAAACTGCGGCCCATCAAGCGCTTGAATCCGCCAGTTGCTTTCCAAGTATTTCAACTTTTAACTTACAAACTGGCAACATGACTTGCAAGTCGGATGTCTTATTTGGTAAAAAACAAAAAAACAAAAGTGAAAGTACTCACAGATAAAATTAGACAGAAATGATTCAAACCGGTAAATTACGGTCTAATGACTTCCAATTATAATCTAGTTCTATTGTCAAAAGGGGAACGGAAGTCAAAATTTGGTTGTTGCTGTATGAGAAATTATTATTTTCGCAATTTGTGGACTAGTTTTAACAATCACTGTCAGGAGTGTGAATAGGTATTTTTAGCTATTTAATATTATAGATATATTTTTTTGTTACGACGAGGACGCAAAAACGACACGACAGATTTCAAAGAAACTATGCAGAGGTGGAGATGTGTTACAGTATGAGATTGAGACCAATTTTGAGGGTTCTCGGATTGACATCCGCATCAGTGTAGTGCAGGGGTGGGCAAACTGCGGCCCATCAAGCGTTTGAATCCACCAAATATTTCAACTCTTAACTTACAAACTGGCAACATGACTTGCAAGTCGGATGTTGTATTTGGTAAAAAAAAAAAAAAACACAAATGTGAAAGTACTCCTGAAACAAGCGAAATGAGACACTTTCACAGATAAAATTAGACAGAAATGATTCAAACCGGTAAATTACGGTCTAATGACTTCCAATTAGAATCTAGTTCTATTGTCAAAAGGGGAACGGAAGTCAAAATTGGTTGTTGCTGTATGAGAAATTATTATTTTCGCAATTTGTGGGCTAGTTTTAATAATCACTGTCAGGAGTGTGAATAGGTATTGTTTTGATTGTCATTTCTTACGACGAGGACGCAAAAACGACACAACACATTTCAAAGAAACTATGCAGAGGTGGAGATGCGTTACAGTATGAGATTGAGACCGATTTTGAGGGGTCTCGGATTGACATCCGCATCAGTGTAGTGCAGAGGTGGGCAAACTGCAGGCCGGGGGCACATGCGGACACGTATTTCAAAAATCTGAATATTTCAATCGCCCCCTGGGGGGAATTTCAGAAAATAATTGAGAACCACTGCACTAAACTCACAACAAGAAAACGGTATTCTAATGCTAGGGGTCCACTTGGCTGGTGCCAGTTCGCGCCAAAGAGGCTCGCTGTGGCGCCGAATAAATGTTCGCTCGGCATGTTGCCGTTATTGTCATAGCATGCCACTATGCGTCAACTTTAGTGCAAACTGGCTCCAACTGCCCAGTGGACACCTAGCATCATTGGCACAACTTGGCTCGCGCCATTACATTCCAGTGGATTCCAATCGGAGGATTGTTTGTGGCATTTGGTTCCACTTGGTGGATGAAAATTTTTAACATTTTGAAATTTTCTTGCCGCCGGTACGGGCCACCACGAGCCAGTTGGGAGGCAGTTTGAGCCACTGCATGACACTAGGCGCCACAGCAAATTGCATTGGTGCGAATTGGCACCAACCGTTTTCTAGTTTATGAGTTTAGTGCAGTGGTTCTCAATTATTTTCTGACATGCCCCCCAGGGGTGGAATCAAAATATCCTGATTTTTGAAATACTATTAATACGCTTGTAATATCAATTTTTTTTTCTACCATCTAACCTTTCCACAATCCGCTTATTTTTGCTCAAATTGTGCGGATTGTATGCAGTGTAAAATCTAGTGAATTTCTGTTACATAAAAAAACTTTTGTAAAAATAAAATAAATAATAAAAAATAAAAAATAAAAATAAAAATAAAAATAAAAATAAAAATAAAAATAAAAATAAAAATAAAAATAAAAATAAAAATAAAAATAAAAATAAAAATAAAAATAAAAATAAAAATAAAAATAAAAAAAATTAAGCGCCGTTTCACAAGTACTGATTTGTCACTGGTATCAGATGATATGTAAACAATATCCAACCTGATTGTTGATTGGTTCATTTCTGGACATTCCACAAGTGTATCACTTCAAAGTCTGGCAAAATTTCCGATATTCCAGATGGAATCCAGCTGCCTTTGCAAAGTTGATAATCATCCTGCCAACAGCACGACACCTGCTTCCAATTTTGACCCCCAATTTGACGTTATGAATCCCCGAATGAATTCAAGAGGAGCAAGCGGTTCTCCATTTTGTCAAATAAGGACATATGTTCAGAAGACGAACAACAAAGAAAATCCACATTGCCTTCATATTCCGGATCCAAACCTTGGACCACAACTGCATTTAAAAAAAAAAAAAACAAAAACAAGCTCTCTGATATGTTTGGCAACATTTGCAAGCTGCAATTCAACCTGTGCTGTAGAGGTCCGAGAGACTCATTAGCACTCTGAGTCCCCCCCCCCCCCCCCCCCCCCCCCAGAGGCATTTCTAGCACCATTAGCTCAGGCAGCAAGATTTCAGAATGCCGAGGCAGACGGATGCCTTCCAAAGCAAAAAAAAAAAAAAAGTGTGCTCCTTTCTTTAATTAGCATTTTCAAACATATTTCCCTCTGGCCTCACAGGACCAAAACTCTGCCGAATTAATTATTAACGGCCTTGCTGTCTTCCCCTTTCATTTCCCCCCCCCACTCTCCTTTGAAAGCGTAGATAGTTTTCCAAGTTTCAGCCTCCAGTTGGATTTGAAAGCAGGTAGGACATTCGACTGTTCTTCCCCTCCGGTGGGTTTTAATAGCAAACATTTTATGTGTACAATGATTAATTTGATTAATTTGAACCCAAATCAAGCAAGTATTTATGTCCACAAATGCCGAAGTGTGAGAACCTTTGAAGCCCACAGGCTGGTTTTGTAATGATGTTTACTTTCCTGTCGTTTACTGATGGATCTTTAGTATTCACTGTACTATTTTCCAAGTGCGGTCAAAAGTGGAATTACCTGCTGAAAATTGGATGACTTTCCCAAGAATTCCCTGTGGTAAGGGGAGGGGGACCACAGAGTGATATCTATTTGTATCAGTCATAAAAAGAAGCTAAAGTGAGGCCACTGAGTTGAAAAGGAATTGGATTGGAGGCACAATATGGTTGAAGAGATAAAGTTGAAAGCGGGTTAAATGACCTTTAATCGTCCTTTTGGCCTTGGCCTGCCCTTTGTGACAGAAGTGTGGGAATTATCGAACTCACTATGGCCGCCACTTTCACATCAGCTTATTTCAAAGACACCTTTTCAATCCCTGGATACTAAACATATACGATTGTTGTAAAATATAGCATAGCTACACAAGACCGGCCGCGAATGGTGGCGAAAAACTGCAAGTACTGGATTTTTCGGAGTATTCGCATTCATTCATTCATTTTCTACCACTTCCTCACTATCACGAGGGGTGCTGAAGCCTATCCCAGCTGTCTTCAGGCGAACTGCGGGGTACACCCTGGACTGGTGGCCAGCCAATCACTGGGCACATATAGACAAACAACCATTCACACTCATATTCATACCTATGGACAATTTGGAGTCGCTAATTAACCTAGCATGTTTTTGGAATGTGGGAGGAAACCGGAGTACCCGGAAAAAACCCACGCATGCACAGGGAGAACATGCAAACTCCACACAGATTTGGCCGAAAGTGGGATTGAACTCGGGTTTCCTAGCTGTGAGGTCTGCATGCTAACCACTCACCCGCCGTGCAGCCAACCCGAATCATTCATTCATTCATTCATTCATTCATTTTCTTCCGCTTATCCTCACTACTAGGCTGAAGGTGGGATTGAACTCGGGTCTCCTTGCTGTGCGCTAACCACTCGACCGCTGTGCAGCCGGTCTGGAACCAATTAACCACAATAAACGGGGGGCGACTGTACTGTTGTAATTATTAGAAGTTGTGTATAAGTTTCGGCTGCACGGTGGATGAGTGGTTAGCACGCAGGCCTCACAGCTCGGAGACTGGAGTTCAATTCCACCCTCGGGCCATCTCTGCGTGGAGTTTGCACTCCGGGTACTTGAGTCGCTAATTAACCTAGCATATTTTTGGAATGTAGGAGGAAACCGGAGTACCCGGAGAAAACCCACGCATGCACGGGGGAGAACATGCAAACTCCACACAGAGATGGCCGAGAGTGGAATCAAACTCGGGTCTCTTAGCTGTGAGGCCTGTGTGCTAACCACTTTCCACCGTGCAGCCTGGACTAATTGAATTCTCAGAGTAAAATAGTGTGTTTATCAAATATATAGTCTCGAGAAAAAATCGAGGTAGTCAGTATCATGTGATGTTGGTGTTTACGTTTTACTGGGCATGCCCCATTGACTATTCTGGTTGATTATAGCGGCGCATGTAAACAAGACATTGGAATATTCCTTTCCATGGATACCATTGTTTTCGGAACAGTCATTCAGAAAGTGGAAAAAAACCTCATGTAAACATGGCTACTGTAACGCATATATTATACATACGCAGTACATATACACACAGCGTTTATTTTGAAGCATAATACTGTGGGAAGCTGTTAAAAATGTGACTCAGCCACTTTCTGCCTCTGTGTGAGTTCTTTGCCACCTTAATGCATTTTGACTTAATGGGTGTCAAAAATATATGCAACTTCCACCTACACACTTGATATGCCTAAAGTACGGCGTCATCATGAAACCGGCAGCAATAGGATACATATAAGCATTTTACGTACTTAAATATCTTACCTGTAGTCGGTTCTTGCAAGCAGTTTGTATCAGGAAGTGCAAATCCTAGCAAAAACAGAGAAATGGTGAAAATGGGTGACACTGGATCAGTTTTATATTGATAGGAGTAGGAAGAAGCAAAGCTTATTAAATCCTACCCCTACATCTGGTACTTTCACAATCAGTAACTGTTTCATTTGTTCACTTCCTGCTTTCCATAATACAGTTTTTTTTAAATAACGTACTTCGTTATGGAGGAAATTTTGTAATTACAGCCAAAAATGAAAGCACACAGAACAAAGTGAACCTTAAGCTTGTGTGTCGAGAAAGTGAGAGTTATGTCACACACACTTTTTCAGCCTGAGAGCTACGTACGTACGACATGACCGAGTCAAAATAATCTACTACCACCTACTAAAAATGCAAAACCTATTATTTATAAATATATTGAGAATTATTTTTATATGTAAAGTATATGCTTGTGTACCTTGCATGCATAGTCCGGATAGGAGTTGAGATTTTAGTTCTTTCATCTTCTCCTTCTCAGTTTGTCAAAAAGTCAAAAATATCAGAGTCAAGAGTACAAAAATACTCCAGTGCGACTTATGTATGTTTTTTCTCTACCAAATTATGCATTTTTGGCCTTGTGCGACTTATATATGTTTTTTCTCTACCTAATTATGCATTTTTGGCCTTGTGCGACTTATATATGTTTTTTCTCTACCTAATTATGCATTTTTGGCCTTGTGCGACTTATGTATGTTTTTTCTCTACCTAATTATGCATTTTTGGCCTTGTGCGACTTATGTATGTTTTTCTCTTCCTAATTATGCATTTTTGGCCTTGTGCGACTTATGTATGTTTTTCTATACCTAAATATGCATTTTTGGCCTTGTGCGACTTATGTATGTTTTTCTCTACCTAATTATGCATTTTTGGCCTTGTGCGACTTATGTATGTTTTTCTCTTCCTAATTATGCATTTTTGGCCTTGTGCAACTTATACTCCAGTGCGACTTATGTATGTTTTTCTCTACCTAATTATGCATTTTTGGCCTTGTGCGACTTATGTATGTTTTTCTCTACCTATTATGCATTTTTGGCGTTGTGTGACTTATACTCCAGTGCGACTTATGTATGTTTTTTTCTACCTAATTATGCATTTTGGCCTTGTGCGACTTATGTATGTTTTTCTCTACCTAATTATGCATTTTTGGCCTTGTGCGACTTATGTATGTTTTTCTCTTCCTAATTATGCATTTTTGGCCTTGTGCGACTTATGTATGTGTTTTTTCTACCTAATTATGCATTTTTGGCCTTGTGCGACTTATACTCCAGTGCGACTTATGTATGTTTTTCTCTACCTAATTATGCATTTTTGGCCTTGTGCGACTTATACTCCAGTGCAACTTATGTATGTTTTTCTCTTCCTAATTATGCATTTTTGGCCTTGTGCAACTTATGTATGTTTTTCTCTACCTAATTATGCATTTTTGGCCTTGTGCGACTTATACTCCAGTGCGACTTATGCATGTTTTACTATGGAGTCAAGATAGTCAAGAAAATATGGTATTTTGAAATTATTAGCAGCTTAGGCTGAATGAGATGTGTTTTCTATGAACGAAGCGGCCTTTTTCACAGTAAAAAAAAAAAAAAAAAATTAAATTAGATTTGTAGAAATATGCCTAAATATACAGGATTGTGCATGCTAAATTGGAAATATGCTGGCATTATTAAAAAATAATGCATTATTTGATCTTCATTATTGCAAATTTATGCAAACTCACCTTAAAATGGCAACATCCTTCTTTTCTCGCAAAAAAGGAGCCTGCAAAGACAACAAGATGTTGCATTAAATCACAGCTTATTTTTAATCAAAGCTTTTATATTCCTCATCTACTGCTCAAAATGTTACCATCCATCAACTAGACACCAATTTAATTTAATGTCTCTGTTAACCCTAACAACATAATTATGCCGCGCTCATATGCTGAATTGCTTTGAGTGATCACATTTAAAACTCTTTGATATGTTAATAGTGTTTCCCATTATAAATCACTTCTGATGTCTTCTGAGCATCCCAAATGGGTATTGTTCATTTGTGTTAAAAGCACACACACACACACACACACACACACACACAATGTTTAATGCAGAAGTTATATCTGCACATTAAATTTACTGTGGTGCAGATTATCTTGAAATGATATTTTTGAAGCATTTAGCGCTATATGAACCTCCTCTCATTATCTGTAATTGTTTTTCTTATAATAAAACACAACAAAATAAAATAATATGAATTATGACGATAATAAACTGTTGGGGTTTAACATTCCGTACTGTAAATTTCTATATCAACCGAAACGCGTGGTGAACTATTTTGAATATGTATTTAATTTGCATAGGCTTGAAGCGAATGGCTGGACTTTTTATTCCTTTTAGCCTGAGAGCTTTAGGAGAGCTTTGTCATTCAAATCGTCCCCTCAGAGGAAAACTGTTAAATCACCAAAAAAGTGGCAGATTATACGCTTTCCAATTTATACTTATTCTAACTTGACCTTTATCAAAATGTTATTTTATGGAATGTGAAAAAAAAAAATTACTCCGTATTGTGAAAAAGCCACAAATGACATTGTTCTGTGTTATTCCGTTCTGATAAAGCTGCTTCCAATCCAAAAACATTGCTAATCTTTGAGAGTTTCATTTCAGTAAATCCAAAACACGCCGTTACATCGGTGTACGGTTGGGGAGTTTTGCACCGGCCACAATCATAAGATGTATAAATCGAACATTACGAAGCTGTATTGTGAGATTGCATCACTGTATTTTCCCCGGCCTATCTGCCTTTCCAAGGTTAAAATGTAATGTGGTACTTTATATGAGGTACCTTGAACCAGACGTACTGCTAAGCTCTCATTCTCCATTGAATACAATGTCATCCACCACACTGATAAAAATTGGTAATATCAATCTATAGGAATATTCATAATTCTTTTACATAAACATTTTCAACTCTTGTATATACACGTTTGTATTGTTTGATAGCAAAAATGCAAACTGGGCGTGATTTCTTTTAATCTCATTTGGTACATTCGCTTTTTTCCTAGCTACCTTTTGGGTTTTAAGTCGCTGTGTGATGATTTTAGCCCATCAAAGATGACACAGAGTGATTTTTTTAAATCTCATTTGGTACATTTGCTTTTTTCCTAGCTACCTTTTGGTTGTTAAGTTGCTGTGTGATGATTTTAGCCCATTGCTTTTTTTCCTAGCTACCTTTTGGTTGTTAAGTCGCTGTGTGATGATTTTAGCCCATCAAAGATGACACAGAGTGTGATTTTTTTAAATCTCATTTGGTACATTTGCTTTTTTCCTAGCTACCTTTTGGTTGTTAAGTTGCTGTGTGATGATTTTAGCCCATTGCTTTTTTTCCTAGCTACCTTTTGGTTGTTAAGTTGCTGTGTGATGATTTTAGCCTATCAAAGATGACACAAAGTGTGATTTCTTTTAATCTCATTTGGTACATTTGCTTTTTTCCTAGCTACCTTTTGGGTTTTAAGTTGCTGTGTGATGATTTTAGCCCATTGCTTTTTTTCCTAGCTACCTTTTGGTTGTTAAGTTGCTGTGTGATGCTTTTAGCCTATCAAAGATGACACAAAGTGTGATTTTTAAAAATATCATTTGGTACATTTGCTTTTTCCTAGCTACCTTTTAGGTGTTAAGTTGCTGTGTGATGATTTTAGCCTATCAAAGATGACAGAGTGTGATTTCTTTTCATCTCATTTGGTACATTTGCTTTTTTCCTAGCTACCTTTTAGGTGTTAAGTTGCTGTGTGATGATTTTAGCCTATCAAAGATGACAGAGTGTGATTTCTTTTCATCTCATTTGGTACATTTGCTTTTTTTCCTAGCTACCTTTTGGGTGTTAAGTTGCTGTGTGATGATTTTAGCCCATCAAAGATGACAGTGTGATTTTTTTAAATCTCATTTGGTACATTTGCTTTTTTCATAGCTAGCTTTTGGGTGTTAAGTTGCTGTGTGATGATTTTAGCCTATCAAAGATAACACAGAGTGTGATTTCTTTTAATCTCATTTGGTACATTTGCTTTGTTTCCTAGCTCCCTCTTAGGTGTTAAGTTGCTGTGTGATGATTTTAGCCCATCAAAGATGACAGAGTGAGTCAGACTGTTATAAGTAATGAGCTCCTGCAATTTCCGATGTGTTGACAAGTTCTCTTGTGTCTCGTGATTGGTTCCTGAAGGGGTAAGAAAAAGTCTTCCTTTGAGTGCAAGGTATAGTCGTTACATTGGTGCGAGTAAAAACACACAAAGGGAAATTTCTGGGGGTTGATGAAGTAGTTGCTTCGAAGTGAAATGGAAATTTTCGCCCGTTATTTCCCCAATCGCGCTGATTTGCTTTGAAAGGTAGAAGAGTAATCTGCTCGTACAGCCATGCTGCTCTCCGGCAGGCGAGGTGTTCTCTTTGATGCCATGTGAACGCGCCATCGACATTTGGCTTTCAATATTATAGATGGGAATATCATTTGACATGTCCCAAATATTTTTTGCCATAGGAAATATAAGATGTGAAAGTAATGTAATTGGTTCCCACCCCCTCCCTTACTGCTGACTACATGTGGATGGGAAGAGACTCGGGGTGTGTTTGACAGGTTTGGTTCAGTTCTAACAAATTGTGGTGCAATTTCTATGGTCTCCATCATCTGGACAGCCTGTTTAAAAACAGACTTTGGTTAAGTTTGATGATCGGTCGGACCTCACGTTTTTCCATAATAATAATAATAATAATAATAATAATAATAATCCACCTCCAAAAATGAATAAAATATGGCGAATACGGTCAGAATATTCTCATTTCTTGAAAATGCTTGTGAAAGTCGGACCACGGGTGTGACAACATCCAGCGGCTGTGACCTTTATACTAACATCTAAATTCCGAAGACACACATGCTGGCCTTTTATTCTGAGTGAAGCTGAACAGAGAAACGTAGATGTACTGTAACCGAGTGAACCAGCAACAAAAGTTCCAACACCAAAGTACACTTGCTGGCTTCTATATTAAGTATAAGTCCATAAAATACATATTTAAGCAAATTATTTGTGGCCTAAATTAAGCATTTAATTAAGCATAAAAATGTTCTAAATGAACTAAAATGCAAATACAAGATGTTGATGAACTGCACTACACTGGCCTATAGGTGTCGCTAGTAACACTAATGTTAGCTCGTAACGCTAGTGACGGGCTTTTATGTATTTATCACACAGCAGACACAATAAGAACATACTAATAGTGATCATAATAATAATAATTATTATAATAATAACACTCCTGTATTCCAACTAAACTCTGAACCCTTGACATTGCTTCCTTATTTATGTCTTAAATGGCTAATTTCCTCTATATTGGGAAATATGAATGTAAGGGTGACTATAGGGGTGTTATTTCATGTCTAGATGGCTCTAATAATGTTAAAAACTATTTTAAAAGTCAAAAACAATTTTTTTCTGCAATAACAAAAAATATAGATATATTTGATACTGAATTCTACTTGGCAAAAATTCACTTACAGTATCGTGGTTTGGGTCTGGAACCAATTAAGCCCCATAAACAAGGGACTACTGTATAAAAAGTATACCATTTTTTTTGCACATTTGATGGTGAATCTGGATTATTTTAAATGTACAGATGTCAATTTTTTTATTTAGATTAATCACATTTTCTAATTAATTAATTATGATTAATCACCATTTGCAGCTATGTCTGAACCATGCCCATTTTTACTGTATTTTATTTACAGAAAAATAAATTGCAGAACAGGATTATAAATATTTGTATTTTTGAAATAGCTTTGTAAAATTCCAAAAGGCGGTCTCAGTAATGCGGTCATTGTACCGGACCGCCGTGACAAGGATGATTGAAGCCTTGCATTTAAGACCTCATAATAATAAGACTAACAACTATATATTACACTACTATTTATATTTTGGTTTTTGCTTCATTTAATTTATTTATTCCAGTTCATGGTATTTTTAATTTTTAAATAAAAACCCAGCTCCGCTCTATCCTCATTTATCTAACAGTAACCAATTTGAGCAAGTCGGTTACCATCGCCTTCATAGCACCGAAACAGCCTTTGCAAAAATCAATAATGATCTTATCATGGCAGAGGCTGTTAAGTATTCTCATTCATCTCGATCCGAGTGCGGCCCGTGACACGATTTCTGATAACATTCTCCTTTACCAACGAGAATCAATTGGCTACACTCAGGCAACTAAGAGTGGTTCAAATTATATATTTTCCTGACCACACTCGGTTCATTCAAATTAAATGGTTTTCAATTTTTTTTCTCAAATGATGTTCCTCAAGGTTCCGTCCTTGGTCCCAGTTTATTTATCATTTACTTACATTAACTGTTGATTGCTATGTGGATGACACATTGCTACTCCAAAGTCTGCTTCAGTGGGACTAAACTCACCTCTCTAAAATCAGGGAGTATACCCCCCTCCCCTCCCCACGGCATCATTTATCCCCCCCCCCAGGTTGAGTCATTCTCAAAAGCACATTATCTCTCTAGTCGGTCTGAATACTTCCATCCATGCCACATTAATTCCCTCAGTCCGTCCCTCACACTGCCACTCTCGTTGTTCACTTCTGTGTTATATCCCGTGAAGACTACTTTACCTTTGGTCTCCCACACAAATCCCTCCATAAACTTAAACTACTCTCTTGCTGGCACCAGAAGCGTGAGCAAAATTACATATGTGGCGAGTACCCAGAGTTCCTACGCCACGTAGCACTTTTTAGCACAGGAGGAACTTTCGACCCGAGTTCGGGCTGCCCAGGGTGAGTTCCCGGGGTGAAATGTGTCGCATCTTGAAGCAGCGGCAGCAGGGACTTCTGGAGAACCTTGGAAGGTTATTCCGATAAGGAAGTACGGCCTCTGTACGATAACGTATCAACCGCACGGAGATGGTACGTTGCAAGAATGTACAACTAACAATGTACGGCGCACACAACCACTCATAGCCGGCCAGGCCACAGACTTATACCTTGCACAACCGTGCAAGTGACCGCTTTATAAATTACTCTAACGTCTTTAGTAACGGTGTTTACTCCTGAAGGTATTTGCCCAATTGTGCTAGCTAAACATTGTCTCACAAATACAGGCAAAAGATACTTATACACGCATCTGACAGCTTGCTTTGCAACAAAGGAAAAGCAGAATGTTCCAGACGCCTTGATGCCCCTGCAAACAAAGGAAAAGACGCCTTGATGCCCCAGCAAACACAAAAGCAGAAACACCATGAAAGCGGTTCAAGCAAGGGCAGTGACGAAAGCGGATTGGTCCAGGACTCCAGCCTCTTACACTATCTTGAGTGTATAAAAGACCGGGCAGGGAAAGGAAGGATGTTTTTTTTTTTTGCAGCTGCGCTGTAATAAGACCCGCTTACTTGTAGGTATACAGGGACTTCAGATAAACCCGGACATCTGTATTCGTTATTGTTGTCAGGAATAAACAATCTGGTTAAGATTCCCTTATCCTCTATTCGAAACCCACTTAAGAGTCCTCAGGGTGGGAGGATTTCAACACTCCCAAAACTGTACGTGTCAGTAATGCCGAGTCCCGTTTCTTATTTGTACCTTCATCCATGACATCCTCATAAAACTGCTCTGTGTTTCATGTGAAGCACGATATGCACTCCACTTAATTAAATGAATTGCAAGGCTGACCACTTGGATGCTAGCTTTCCAGCCTTTTCATTACAGGCCCCGGTAAATTAATTGGGTGAATCTTTCATTCCCTTCAGTTGGTTCGGCGACAGTCAAAAGGGAGATAAAAGCCCTTGGATCTTATAAACCTAAAACATGTCTGATGCAGAGAACAAGCTTTTATCAAACATTTTGCTCGCTGGTTTGTTTCATGAAAATACCCTCGGTTATCATGAGAGTAAAAACCTTTCAGGTCAGGTCTTTGTGGACTGCTCCATGGTTGCCATAGGTACCGTAAAACGGGGTTATAAGGGAGGGCTAGGTAATAAGGGACAATTTTAGGGAAAATGTTTCTTGAACGATTTGTTCAGGAATATATACTACCGTTCAAAAGTTTGGGATCACTTAGAAATGTTTTGGGCCGGTCTGAGATATGGCTTTTTCTTGGCAGTCCAACCGACCATGAAGTCCAGCATCCTGAAGTTGTCGCTTCACTGGTGATACTGGTGTTTGACGGGTATTAGAGAGATGGGGATAGAGAGATATAGAGAGAGATAGAGAGAGAGAGATAGAGAGAGAGAGATAGAGAGAGAGAGATAGAGAAAGAGAGATAGAGAAAGATAGAGAGATAGCTAGATAGCGAGAGAGCGAGAGAGCGAGATAGAGAGAGCGACATAAAGATAGCGAGAGCGAGAGACGGCGAGCGAGAGATGGCAAGACGGCGAGCGAGAGATAGCGAGACAGCGAGCGAGAGATAGCGAGACAGCGAGCGAGAGATAGCGAGACAGCGAGCGAGAGATAGCGAGATAGCGAGCGAGAGATAGCGAGCGAGAGATAGCGAGATAGCGAGCGAGAGATAGCGAGATAGCGAGCGAGATAGCGAGCGAGAGATAGCGAGCGAGAGATAGCGAGCGAGAGATAGCGAGCGAGAGATAGCGAGCGAGAGATAGCGAGCGAGAGATAGCGAGCGAGAGATAGCGAGCGAGAGATAGCGAGCGAGAGATAGTGAGATAGCGAGCAAGAGATAGCGAGATAGCGAGCGAGAGATAGCGAGATAGCAAGCGAGAGATAGCGAGATAGCAAGCGAGAGATAGCGAGCGAGATAGCGAGCGAGCGATAGCGAGATAGCAAGATAGCGAGCGACAGCGAGCGACAGCGAGCGACAGCGAGCGACAGCGAGCGACAGCGAGCGACAGCGAGATAGCGATAGCGAGATAGCGATAGCGAGCGAGTGATAGCGAGATAGCGAGCGAGAGATAGCGAGCGAGAGATAGCGAGATAGCAAGATAGCGAGCGATAGCAAGATAGCGAGCAAGCGATAGTGAGCTAGCGAGCGAGATAGCAAGATAGCGAGCGAGAGATAGCAAGATAGCGAGCAAGAGATAGCGAGCGAGGTAGCGAGCGAGCGACAGCGAGATAGCGAGATAGCAAGATAGCGAGCGAGATAGCCAGCAAGCCATAGTGAGATAGCGAGCGAGATAGCGAGCGAGATAGCAAGATAGCGAGCGAGCGATAGCGAGATAACTAGCGAGAGATAGCGAGCGAGAGATAGCGAGATAACTAGCGAGAGATAGCGAGCGAGAGATAGCGAGATAGCGAGCGAGAGATAGCGAGATAGATGACATCAAATATGAACAACAATGTACAGCATAAACAGTAAATTGCACAATAATTTAAATAATTTTGAATAAATAATGATTTAAAATTTTGCGTGTGTGTGTGTGTGTGTGTGTGTGAATTACATTTTTAAAAATTCCTGAAAGTTGTCCCTTATTACCCCGAAAATTGTCCCTTATTACCCAGCCGTTCCTTGTAACCCTGGTTCACGCTACCTTACTCTTTGTACATATTCACCCATGTTGCTACAGCATTTCTGACAAGGTAAAGCTCATCAATGAGGTAGGAGGGGGTAACTATTCCACTCAGCTTCCTGTTTGACTAATAGTGACTTTTCCTCATAAACAAACCTCAACGTTCGAGGTGACTGGCTGGCTGCTGGCCCCTTGAAATGTATCGTACAATCAGTGAAGCTTGGTGTTTTCCGAGATCAACCTGCAATATTTCAGGCCAGCCTATACAGGCAAAGACATCATATCAAGCCTCAGATCAAGAGGCTTCAATAATGGCTTCAGCCTCGGCCTCTCGGAATGAAACCGCGGAGATGGAAAGAAAATCTTGCCCTTTAAAATTTAAGGACACACGTGACCTCGAAAGATTTCTTATTGGAAGACCAGAAGAATGACAGGTTAAGAACTATCACATGGGATTGCTGGGAATTTAACCTTGTCTATTTCTTTGCTCTTCAAGTTAAATCTCAATTATTGGTGACATTTGGACATTAGGATGCTGCACACAACATCTGTTTGAGAAGGAAAGAGATATTTTAAATCTCTTGCAGGGTTTCCGCACACAAAAGTGACAAGGCGTGACAAGGTACATATTCATAGCGGCAAAATACAACATTAGCCTAATCCTCATACCTTCAGCTTTCATAAGCTTCTTATCAAAACAGACCAAAACCAACTTTCAGAAAATATTTCACATAAATCAACGTTCTTGAAAATAAATTTAAATATTACAATGGTTTTAACAATGATCATTTTTTTTCCACTGCGGATGCCATGTTTAATACAATTTATTTCATGTTTTGTTGTAAAAACACGGGTCAAACATTTAGTCTCATTGAGCTGCACGCAATACCAGTAAACTTTTAAAGTTACACTTATTTTTTAGAATTTTTTTCTCCAGAAAAAAATAAAAAATTATTAAAAAAAAAAAAATCCAGTCTTGATCAGGTCAGCATTTTAAGAGATTTTTCTAACTTAACTTAAAGGTCACTAACTAAAAATTTATAATATTTTCCGGACTATAAGTCGTACTTTTTTTCATAGGTTGGCTGTTCCTGCGACTTATACTCCAGAGTGACTTATAAATTAAAAAATATATAGACCATATTTTCCGGACTATAAGTTGCACTTTTTTTTCATAGGTTGGCTGTTCCTGCGACTTATACTCCAGAGTGACTTATCAATGAAAAAACTGTTTCTTACATAAAGACTGGTCAAGTAGTTTGGAAAATAAATTACCCGCAAAAAATGGGACTTATACTCCAGTGCAACTTATGTATGTTTTTTTCTACTTAATTATGCATTTTGGCCTTGTGTGACTGAAACTCCAGTGCGACTTATGTATGTTTTTTTTTAACTTAATTATGCATTTTTGGCCTTGTGTGACTTATACTCCAGTGCGACTTATGTATGTTTTTTTTCTACTTAATTATGCATTTTTGGCCTTGTGCGACTTATACTCCAGTGCGACTTATGTATGTTTTTTTCTACTTAATTATGCATTTTGGCCTTGTGCGACTTATACTCCAGTGCGACATATGTATGTTTTTTTCTACCTAATTATGCATTTTTGGCCTTGTGCAACTTATACTTCAGTGCGACTTATGTATGTTTTTTTCTACTTAATTATGCATTTTGGCCTTGTGCGACTTATACTCCAGTGCGACTTATGTATGTTTTTTTTCTACCTAATTATGCATTTTTGGCCTTGTGTGACTGAAACTTCAGGGCGACTTATGTATGTTTTTCTCTACCCAATTATGCATTTTTGGCCTTGTGCGACTTATACTCCATTGTGACTTATGTATGGTTTTTCTACTTAATTATGCAATTTTGGCCTTGTGCAACTTATACTCCAGTGCGACTTATGTATGTTTTTTTCTACTTAATTATGCATTTTTGGCCTTGTGCGACTTATACTCTTGTGCGACTTATGTATGTTTTTTTCTACTTAATTATGCATTTTGGCCTTGTGTGACTGAAACTCCAGTGCGACTTATGTATGTTTTTTTTTTTAACTTAATTATGCATTTTTGGCCTTGTGTGACTTATACTCCAGTGCGACTTATGTATGTTTTTTTTCTACTTAATTATGCATTTTTGGCCTTGTGCGACTTATACTCCAGAGCAACTTATAGTCCAGAAAATACAGTAATTGAAGTTTAAACGGTATCAAAGTTTTGGGAGTAATATTACTAACTCTTTTTTTTTTTCCAGTAATGTGTGATCCCATTAGTTACTATTTCAATTTTTTTTTTTTTTTTTTTTTTTACATAATGTGGCATGTTGGGTGACAGATGGGGTGATGTTTTGGTTACGGAAAATCACTCAGAGATACTTAAATGAAACTAAGTTTTGTCATTGATGCTTAAAATTTCACTACATTTAAAGTATGCCTCTTCTATGTGGATGGAAAATTGTTATACAGCAAAACCTCGGATTTGGCCTTGTTTGTACATGGTTTAGGTTTTTGTACAAAATTCTTTTTTTTGTTGAGAGTTTAAGTGTCTGGAATAGATTGACTGCCTTGTACATTTGGTTTTTTTGTCCAACCTTTTGGAACAAAATAACAAAAAAACAAGGTTTCACTGTACAGGTTAACAACACTGGACCTGTGAGGCGTTTATAATATACTAATATACTAGACATGATATAAAAGTGCACGGGCAGGCAAGGAGACATTGAAGTACAAACACAACACAATCAATATTGTCCAGCCAACATACGACAAAACCCAGTGATGCACAATGTGCTTCAATTTGGAGGTGTTTGATTGGTTGTCCTTGGGTTTTTCCATCCCGTGTGCTTTTGTTCTGTTATCATGTGTACTGTGTATCCCGGTTTTATATGTGGCTCTATAAAAATGGGCAGATGCACACATAAGAATTTGAGTCCATTTTTTTTAGCTCAGTGGTGTGTTAACTGAGTGCCTTTTCAATCAAGACTGTCATCGTTTTTTTTTTTTGTGCGGTCAACAGTGGAGACGAGGCGTGATTGACAGCTCATGACCAGTCAGTTGAATTTCTGACATGAACAAAAATGTGGCCGGCCGAGAGAGTGAACACACACACAGTTGAAGCACAGTTAAGGCTTCACAATCCTGAGACTTTTATCTAAAGATTTATCCAAAACACACTGTACAATTTTTTTTTTTTGGGGGGGGGGGGATTTGTTGAATGAACGGTGACCCACTTTCCAGTCTATTCCGATGGTAGAGTCTGGCCAATCTATTCATAATACATGATTAATAGTTGAAATCATTAGAAAGGTCAGAGAAGAAATGATCATACTAAAAAGATGGTTTGATGATTATAGATTGTCCTTGAACTGTTGTCCTTAAGTAAAACTAAAATCATACTGTTTGGTAATAGCAGAAAAGGACACGCACCAGCAAATACAAATAGACGGTGTAGACATTGAAAAGGTGAAGGAAAATAAATTTCTGGGGATCACAATAGATGAAAATATGAGCTGAAAACCTCATATTACAAATATACAACATAAGGTGGTCAGAAATATTTCAATATTGAACAAAGCAAAATTTGTTCTCAATCAGAAATCACTCCACACTCTTTATTGCTCTCTGGTTTTATCATATCTTACTTATTGTGTGGAAATATGGGCTAATAACTATAAAAGCAATCTTCACTCGCTACATGTACTGCAAATAACGGCCAGTAAGGATAATTCATAATGCCGCCTACAGAGAACATACTAACTCCTTATTTCTAAAATCACAAATACTTCAACTTGCTGATATAGTTCATCTTCAAACAGCTAAAATAATGCATAAGGCTAAAAAATAACCAATTAGCTAAAAATGTCATCCAATACTTCTCTACAAGAGAGGAGAAATATGATCTCAGGGAAGAACTACATTTGAAACACTTCTATGCTAGGACTACGTTAGCGTTAGCATAGCATTTCAGTATGTGGAATCAAACTATGGAATGATTTGAGTAAAGAAATCAAACAATGCACAACAATGAGCCAATTCAAGAAACAATACAAGCAGTTGATGTTTGCTAAATACAAGGATGAAGAGTCTTGAACCAGTCATGATGTGCTATATATATCACTATATTGACACTTACTATGGTACCCATTATGGCATTGGATGCTCATATCACCTACTTTAGTACGTGACAAAAAATAAAATTAAAAAAAAAAAATGTAGGAAAGCAGGAAGTGAACAAATGTAGCAGTTACTGATTGTAAAAGTACCAGATGGAGGGGTAGGATTTAATAAGCTTTGCTTCTTCCTACTCCTTTTGGACATGTGGAACTGTGAACTGATTATGTGATGCATTCAATTGTAATCTGATGCATGTTCAAATTAAATACAACCTTACACTTATGAAATGTGTAATCAGATATATATATACTGTATATAGGTTATTTGTCATACCGTTGTACAGTGGTTTGGACTCTGGCCACAGGACTTGGACTCCAACTCGATTTGGACTTTGACTTCAATGACTCGGACTATAGTCTGAAGACTTGTTTTGGTGAATGTGTTGATTAGAATGTGTCCCCATTTAAAGTACTCAATGTTTTTTTGTTTGCTTGTTGGTTTCTTAGCATTTTTGAAAAATCAATGCAGACATCACTATATTATTCACACAAAGCATTGTTTGCCCCCCATCCAATCATATTCAAAAGCGCATTTTTAATATTCTGTGCAGCACATAATTGAGTCTGGAATTCCACTTATGGGAGAGTAATGTGGTCAACGTATTCCTTCATTATTGTACGACCATTTTCTGTGGAAATTTTCTCTGGATCCTTCCATTTCCCACAGTCCAAAGAGATGTCAAGTTAATTTTGTGCTTCTCAAATAGTGGGGTGCATCCGCCCTGCAAGACGGAGTGGGGAGGGGGGGTACTTTTCAGTCCCTGCATTCATGGAATTTTGGCTTGAATGATTTGGTTGTTTGTTTGTATGCAGAATTCTACTGACATTAGTTAATCTTAACTCAACCGAACAAACATAAAGAGGAAAAATATACATTTCCTTGTGCTAAACAATCTCGTGGGAGGCAAAGCAACAGGGAGCATATTCGAGCCGGAATGCGTTTGAAAGTGCAAACAGTTAAAATTCAGGGAACAAAGTTGTGCGTGCGTTATCTGTCTGGACTTATCCAGGCTAGTGGAAAAAAGAACCAGGTGACTAAATGTGAGAGATCAAAGTTCTCATCACGTGTGCACAGAGTGGAAGCCTGGGCGGGTTGTTACCAAGACTCAGGATTTGTGTCCATCACTGTAAGCCTCAGCTGCTTTAGTGCCTCAAAGGCCTTTGGAAACAGACTTTTTGCTCTTCCATTATGTTGCTACCATAGAATTCAGACTTATTGTTTTATCGATGTTGGAGCTGGCCTTTGGCGCTAAGAAGGATGAGCTTGTCTTGGAGACTCAAACTGTTATTTTTAAAGAATACAACATCCTTATTGGACATAGTGTAACATATCTGGTCTGCCCCCCCGTGGTCTGCACACACCCGATGGCTCCAACCACGGCCCACAGAATGAGGCTCAAAAGTGCGAGGTATTGAGCGAAAAGCCCTAAAACGACTGAGAAACTATTGCAGGATCACCAAAAACGGCAAAATCTTGACAAAGTTTGTCCAAATCCCAAAAAACTACAACAAGATCCAGAGACGACTTCAAGATCCACAAAAAGTATTTCAATAATCTCAGTACTGCAAGATCCTAAGAATGTTTTTTCAAAATCCTGAGAAACTATTGCAAGATCCCCCAAAATCATTGCTAGATCTTGAGAAAGTTTGTCAAAATCCCAAGAAACTACAACAAGATCCAGAGACTTCTTCAAGATCCCCAAAAAGTATTTCAATAATCTGAGTAAGTACTGCGAGATCCTGAGAATGTTTTTCAAAACCCTGAGAAACTATTGCAAGATCCCCAAAAACGACTGCAAGAGCTTGAGAAAGTTTGTCAAAATCCCCAGAGACTACAACGAGATCCAGAGACTTCTTCAAGATCCCCAAAAAGTACTTCAATAATCTGAGTAAGTAATGCGAGATCCTGTGAATGTTTTACAAAACCCTGAGAAACTATTGGAAGATCCCCCAAAACGACTGCAAGATCTTGATGAAGTTTGTCAAAATCTCAAGAAACTTCAACGAGATCCAGAGACTTTTTCAAGATCCCCAAAAATTATTTCAATAATCTGAATAAATACTGCGAGATCCTGAGAATGTTTTACAAAACCCTGAGAAACTATTGCAAGATCACCAAAAACGACTGCAAGATCTTGAGAAAGTTTGTCAAAAATCCCAAGAAACTACAACGAGATCCAGAGACTTTTTCAAGATCCCCAAAAAGTATTTCAATAATCTGAGTAGGTACTGCAATATCCTGAGAATGTTTTTCAAAACCCTGAGAAACTATTGCAAGATCCCCTAAAACGACTGCAAGATCTTGATAAAGTTTGTCAAAATCTCAAGAAACTACAACAAGATCCAGAGACTTCAAGATCCCCAAAAAGTATTTCAATAATCTGAATAAAGTACTGCAATATCCTGAGAATGTTTTTCAAAACCCGGAGAAACTATTGCAAGATCCCCAAAAACGACTGCAAGATCTTGATAAAGTTTGTCAAAATCTCAAGAAACTACAAGATCCAGAGACTTGTTCAAGATCCCCAAAAAGTATTTCAATAATCTGAATAAAGTACTGCAATATCCTGAGAATGTTTTTCAAAACCCGGAGAAACTATTGCAAGATCCCCAAAAACGACTGCAAGATCTAGAGAAAGTTTGTCAAAATCTCAAGAAACTACAACGAGATCAAGAGACTTTTTCAAGATCCCCAAAAAGTATTTCAATAATCTAAGTACTGCGAGATACTGAGAATGTTTTTCAAAACCCTGAGAAACTATTGCAAGATACCCAAAAACGACTGCAAGATCTTGAGAAAGTTTGTCAAAAATCCCAAGAAACTACAAGATCCAGAGACTTCTTCAAGATCCCCAAAAAGTATTTCAATAATCTAAGTACTGCGAGATACTGAGAATGTTTTTCAAAACCCTGAGAAACTATTGCAAGATACCCAAAAACGACTGCAAGATCTTGAGAAAGTTTGTCAAAAATCCCAAGAAACTACAAGATCCAGAGACTTCTTCAAGATCCCCAAAAAGTATTTAAATACTCTGAGTAAGTACTGCGAGATCCTGAGAATGTTTTTCAAAACCCTGAGAAACTATTGCAAGACAACTGCAAGATCTTGAGAAAATATTGTCACAATCCCAACAAACTATGAGATCCAAAACTTACCACTTCCACACGGATAGGGAGGATAACTATTAACAGTTAATGAATCAAACTTAATCATTTTTTCTGGATACATGATACCATACAGCATCCATATCAAACTAACATTAAACTTTCAATACTTTGTTTACTTTTGTCCATTTTTCATCTATCTGCTTGAGATGGGAAACAATTTGAAGTTAAATTTAATTTCTTTTAAACAACAGAATTATTTTACGAGGAAAAAAAACCCCATAAAAATAAAAAAAAAACTTGAGAAAACTGCACAACTTGAACAGAAAAAAAAATGTCCGAGCAGCAGAATGTGGAGTGTAAACACATTCTTGAGGCAATTTTACTCTTTTTCAAAGTGCATGAAAAAGACCCCCAAAAACTATACACATTAATTCCACTCTGCTAAGCTCAGGGAATTTGAGCCTACTGTGTGGAGGAGGAGGAATAGGCTCGAGAGAAAGAAAGAAAAAAAAAAAAAAAAAAAAAACTCCCCATGGCCTGCCTGACTAAATGATGGTGTTGGGATTATTGGGGACCACCAGTTCAGTGAAGCAGAAAATGGGAATATGCTTGTGAGGGCACACCAGTTTACTTGAGCAGGCTTCCCTTAGAGACGGATGAGGCAACCTCAGCAAAACATTCCTGCTGAATAAAAAAAAAAAAAAAAACTGCGCCTGTATTGCAAAGGCTTGCACTGAAGCTAATTACAATTCATCACAGCCCATTTATGCATTGCAACACCTTACTGGATCCTGAGTTATTACCTTTTTCAATAAGTTTAAAGGGAATGGATTTGACAAGGATGAAAACTAATCACATTTATTACAGAGAAGGTAATTATTATTATTTTTTTTTCTCCACCAATTCTTGGATCTCAGCCTGTTCTCGCTTCTGTTCTCCAACAGAACACCAATAATTGTCTTTGGTTGGTACAATAGAAGCTATAATTAGCCTTCCTTTAATCTGCCAACTATCTCACAATGGGAGGATTCAATAATTCATTACGGTTATTATTCAATCCATTTTTTTGGGGGGGGTTACATATTCTCAAAAGTTTCCTCTCAAATTGCTTTAGAATAATTAGTATGCACAGGTGATAATTATTGTCATGTTGCAGTGAAAAGGTGTTCGTTCAGTATACTTTAATAGCATCAAACCTTGGTTTTCCAACAGTTTACTGCAAAATTTTACATCTGTTTTTGTACATTGTCTCAGTTATGGTGCAGTATTGCATATAGCAAACTATAGTATTATTCCGCTCAATGAAGTGCCCAAAGTTTTTCATTGAGTACAAAGGCTATGAAGGCAAAGAAAGCCTATTATTATTATTATTATTATTATTATTATACAAGAAAGAAAAATTCAAACATGGCCTCTTCAATAATGATAAAAGTGATGTTCATAAATGTTCATTTATCCATCCCATTCGTTAGTTAGTATTATCACTATGGGTGTCAAGAGACAACCGACTCACAAGACGAAGTATGAAATTTGGTACGAAAACGAGAACAACATGAGATTTTAATATAAACTTTAAGTCAAGTACAATGAAAAAAATATGACCTCTCAAACAATCTTTTTTTTATTTAACTGAGACAGAAGCCAATGAATGTGCGTTTTGAAACTTACCACTTCCACACGGAGAGGGAGGATAACTTAACAGTTAATTAATCAAACGTAATAATTTTTTTCTGGGTACATGATACCATACAGCATCCATATCAAACTTTGCACGGGCCGCACTAACATTAAAACTTTCTTGAACCTCAAACTAGTGTCCTGCGGGCCACATTTGGCCCGCGGGCCGCGTGTTTGAGACCCCTGGTTTAATATGTGTATATAAGGTCTGCCTTCTTGGCACTGTTTGTCAAGGGTTGGGTTGCATTGTGCAGGGGTTTTTACAGATTTTAATTATCAAATAAATGCATGACGGAAGAAGAAAATTCCATGCACACCCTAACTCACTAAATACAGCGACAACATCGATAAATTGTGAACACGGATGCGGTACACAGGCTATATATCCCTTAGGTCCTCCAAAAAAAGAAAGTAATGTGTCGTATTGTATACGCAGATGATGCTTCTCAGCTTCATCAATTTACTGTTCTAATCATAAAAGATGATAAAGCCTTATCCTTCTCCCCTACTGATATCAGCCTCTGGGCAATCTCAGCACGACTTTATTTCCATCACCTTCAAAAATCCTGCCTGACTAACCCATAAGCCTCCATTCCAGGGTACAAAAAACCTCAAAGAGCAATCCGCAGTTATTGATTCTCACATTTCCAATCATCACCGATGCAGAGCACATGGACGCTTGCATGTTTTAAAAAGTTATCGTTTCACACCGTTTGACTTCAAGATGTCTTAAGGGAAAGAAAAGAAAGTGCGTCAAATATCTTGGCAGCATTAAGTGCAGGAGGGAATGACATTTATCAAGCTGAAGTTGTTCAGGGAACAAGTAGAAAAAGCATAAAAAGCCACAGAAGAACAACAAAAGCAGAACATCACTGCACATCTGAGACGTTCGGTTGATACTGTCGAGCTGAAACACGGCAATTGGCATGATTCATTTTCTAGTCTAACCTGCCATGTAGGTCATTTTCTGCATTTCTTCTGATAAAACTCACAAGTGTTTCTCCTAATTTAACACTCCTACTAACGGGAAAATAAATGGGAAATGGTACTCTGACTACATTGTAATGGTTTTATTTCATTTGAACATGCATCCGATTACAATTGAATGCATCACATAATCAGTTCACAGTTCCACATGTCCAAAAGGAGTAGGAAGAAGCAAAGCTTATTAAATCCTACCACTCCATCTGGTACTTTTATAATCAGTAACTGTTACATTTGTTCACTTCCTGCTTTCATAATATAGTTTTAAATTTTTTTTTTTTTGTATAGACAAATGACTCCGAGTGGACGAAAAGCACAGCTCCACTGTACCATATAAATACAGTAAACAGGCAAAAACGCTTAACAAAATATTACTTTTACATTTAGCCTTCCTCTTGTGTTAGATTTCTGGTATCATCTCTTATGTTACTGGGTTGGTTTTGACCCATGTATTAAATCAGCTATAAAATACACTAAAAACAATAAGTTACCATCAAATTTGCTTCTCATGTCTTGGTTACCTTCTGAGGCTTCCTCATCCATGAAAATGTTGGTTTTAATACTTTTGGTGTGGGCATGTAAGCCTTTTTTTGTCACTATACCCCTTCATTTCTATTTCCAAAAATGGTAAAATTAACCTCAAAAGAATCATAATAAATTTAATTCTTTTGTTACTGGCTATTACTGATGGCTATAGAACATATCTCTTAAATCAATTAGTTTTATTTATTTTCTCATTTTAGTATTAATCACTAAAGAAACATCTATGGTGTTCGGGTGAATGTTGACCCATATATATTAATGTCAAGAAAAGGTAGAAAAAAGTTATAGTTTTCAGCAACAGAACTTTAGTATAAAGTGAAATCAAAAACCAGAACAGGTCCAGATCTTGGTTCATTGTACTTCTTGCCATTTTTTTTCCATGATCCAAATTGTAAATATGAAATCAGCTAGTCAAATGAGTGAATTCACCTCACATGTATACTGGAAAAGCGGTCAAAAATGAGAATCCATTGAAGCTTACATGATGAGAAGATGAGCTGGTTGTCATTGTTTTGGCTAATTGTACACTTATGATTTCAGTTGTGGTTCAAAATATTGCTCTATAGTCATATTATTATACCTAACAATTATGAACCTAACAATACAGTGGTCATAATTTCAACAAGACCATTTTACAATGTAGTAAAAATTTTTTTTTTTTTGGTTTTATTTTGTTGAAATAGAGTTTCCTGACAAAGTCAAAAAACCTTGATGCAATAAACAAATGTTATGTGATTCTTATAATGCATTAAAATGTAAAACGGGTCGGTGCTGGCCCTAATACAAGAGGAGGGTTAAGAATCAATGACAATTCACTAATGAGCTTGCATTGAATTTCAGATTTAGCTACGACTAGAACACACACTAAAAACAGAGCATCTCGGGAGGTACGTTTCAGAGAAGTCTGAGGAAAAAAAACCAAACCCAACATTGGTGAAACACTACCAGCAACAACAGCAGCACACAATTGAAGACATACCAATAAAAACGCAACAACTCCCCGAATAAACAGATACCGTATATGACGTGTCCATGCCAATATTACTGTTCAACACGGCCATTATGTGTTCGCTTGTGCTTCCATGATGTGAAACATCTCAGGTGGGCCTAATAACAACCTACCAGGAAGCCTGTTTGATTATACGAGACACCAACCACAGCGAGTCCTTCAGGCACAGGAGACACATTCAATACCGGGCTCTGACCCCAGATCGGCTCTAATAACAGGTGCTGGATGAGATTTGAAGTGCACATGCACAGACGAGCTGATTGTGGATCAGTGCTTGCGGCATTAACTCTGTAATGAGCCACAGCGGGGAAGCAAGTGATGAGTCGTTTCCGCAGTGAAGGGGAGGGGGGGGCACTGAAGTTACGGGAGAAATTGTTGGTGGTAATCTAAAAAGTACAGCTCGAGGCATCGCCGTGCTTGTGGATTGTTCAATCTCCCTACATTATCTCCAGATAAGGATGTCCCGTCCCACTGTGCTACTTTACACACAAGGAAGCTGAGAAATCAAGAAGCTTTTCCAGCCTTGTATCGCATACAAATGTGAAAATTTGGGTTTTGTTCTGCATCCCGATTGGCTAACGGAGAACCCACATATTGTGCTCTACTTCGGGACTGTAGACCAATTTCTTTTTAACAAGGATACAAAAACACTACAGTACAGCGAAACGGCACCGGGAACCACAAAGGGAGTGAAATACGTGTGTTCGACCTTGTAGGTTTTGAACTTTTGAGACTTCAAACAAGAGCGAAAAGTGCAAAAAACAATACAGTAAAGTCTCGTTATATCGATATTGTCGGGAGTCAGAAAAAATATCGATATAACCGGACTGTCGATATATCCGATCCTGCGCCGAACTGCATTAAAAGTGGGCAATAATGCACTCGACATTGTTCTATAGTATAGAACAATGTCGAGCAGCTTAAATCAATCTTTGCTTAAGGATTTCAATACCAAAAAAGAACACGGTGAACGGCTGCTTCCAGTCTACTTTATTTTTCACACTTCCACCACCAGAGCACAGCACACACACCGATTCCCGCACATTCCTGGTTCACAGGTCATGCTCAACCCGTGAACCACGAACGCCAGCATGTACATATGAAAAACAGTGATTATTGCAAGCAATAAAAAGATATCTGAATACAACACAATTAAATACATGTATTTGTACGCTTGTGTCTTCGTTGGAATAGGTGCATATGCTATGTCAGTTGGTTCTTCTGTTGCAGGCATGTGTTTGGCCAGCTATGGGGGGCGGTAGTAACCGGATTATCATAATAACCGGGTATCGTACTAACAGAACTAATTATATCATAAAAGACTAGAAATTTGCCGGGAAATGAAAATAGTATCGTAATAAGCAGTACTTCGATATAACCGATATCAATATAACGAGACTTTCCTGTACTTATCTGTGAAAAGTGCATGACGAGAGGTATTAGTCTTAGTAATAACAATTGTAAGTAAAATAGTAACCTATCCCCCACGATAAACAAGGGCAGACTGTATTTAATCATGAATTTACATAAATACACGGCCATGTTTCCAATGAACAAAAGTTCTGGTTCTGTGCTGAACATATTCTGGAGTTATTTTCATTCAATCCTCCACTGTCCTACAATGACTTACATACGAGCTACAGCAGTTTCAATAACACACATGAAGTCTTCAAAACAAAAAAAAAAAACAATATAAATCAACCTCTACCTCTTAAAAGTTAACTCACAAAATTGACTTTAATGGAGTCAGTCACCCACATGCACTAAGTGTTCATCCCTGGTGCTCATCAGTGCTTGAATGCCAATGATGTGCATTCATTGACTTCAAACAGTCTGGAAAATAAACCCCATAAAGCTTAAGAGTCTTGTCTTTGTGTCCTGAGAACGCCGCTTGCTCCACATTTTAGTGACCTAATTTCTCATTTCATTCGGGCCAAAAACAAAACGATCCTCCTGGAAACTAAACAAACTTTTTTTTTTTTTTTTAAAAAGGGCATTTGAAAATGTTCCACAAGATAAAGTGAATTAATGTAATTAAAGTAATCCCCTGTTTATATTTTAAATTAATCCGCAAATAGAGGCAATATCTTTACTCCAGTGTAAAAGTGTAAAAGTAAGTTCTTGTCATAGAGTGATTATTTTTAAATCTGTGTGTCCCTCCCACCATTCCTGGCTCGGACTTCCATCCACATGCTCCTCAGAACAGACATCGCATCGCAAGTTTCCCTAAAACTACCATAACCAAAAGTTCTTGCTAGTTTCTTTCTTAATCTATGCAACAACAAAAAAAATTGGTTTCGAAAACCAACTCTGGTTTGCACAAAATCTTTGAAATTACCACAAATGCACCAGGACTGAGACCATGAATTTTCATCAACACATGGCACCACAAGGTGTGTTTTATGCGGATGCAACTTTCCGGACACACTCCATTCACTTTATGCACAAATACAAGTCGTGTTAAGTAGCTGTGTGATGATTTTAGCCTTCTATCTATGATGACTATTATGAGTATTGACCTCCTCTTGACAAGATGAGTTTTCTCATAGCTCATAATTGGCTCCTGCCCCAGATTATGTCTTGAAAGTATCTTTTCCAAAAACAAAACTGTAGTTGTCTTATATTCAATGGTATTCAATACCTCGTTCTTAATGCAGAAAAAAATTACAAAAACCTGGAAATAGGATTCGGTAAGAACTCCAAGCTATGACCCCCATTATGTTTCCCAGTCTATACCATCAAACTAGTTATTTTCAAGGCACATTTCTCTGAAAAAAAAATGGGCAAATGTAAAAAGATGATTCTTTTCAGTGTATTCAATCTCATATTCCTCAGTGTCAGTACCAACTGAGACAGATTTTGACTGCTGGAGATAAGAAATCAGCTTGTTAGCTTTCAATAGAGCCCAAAGCCATGCCTTTACTCCCAGTGGCTCAATGACAGATTTTCATTTACTTTAGCTATTACTTTATTCAGTATTTTAGCCATAGAAAAATACAGGAATACTAAAAGGTGAACTCATTCTATGTATAATTTTTTCTCAACTCTTAAACTTATATATTCGCCTGCTGATTACCGAAGAAAAGAAAAAGTAAAAACTTATTTTGTTTATGAAAGATACTGTTTCTTTTGGTATGCACGCCTTAGAACACAATATTCCTTGTTAGTGGGAACCGGATCATTCCGGTTCATTCAGTAAAAAGATCTGTTCATTTCGGTCAATTGGTCGTTAGCCTGTGATTTCCGCGAGTGGTGTGTCGGTCATGAACAAAACGGGTCAAACAGATTAGTTCAATTCATGACCGAGTGTCGGTCAAGAATGAACGACCGAGTGTCGGTCAAGAATGAACGACCGAGTGTCGGTCAAGAATGAACGACCGAGTGTCGGTCAAGAATGAACGACCGAGTGTCGGTCAAGAATGAACGGCCGAGTGTCGGTCAAGAATGAACGACCGAGTGTCGGTCAAGAATGAACGGCCGAGTGTCGGTCAAGAATGAAC
This sequence comes from Doryrhamphus excisus, assembly GCF_037039965.1. Taxonomy (NCBI): domain Eukaryota; kingdom Metazoa; phylum Chordata; class Actinopteri; order Syngnathiformes; family Syngnathidae; genus Doryrhamphus; species Doryrhamphus excisus. Next base: position 3,195,238 of record NC_136367.1, on the reverse strand, counting down.
GACCGAGTGTCTGTCAAGAATGAACGACCGAGTGTCGGTCAATCTCTCGGTCTCGGTCTTTCAGTTATAGCTAACCCCACCCACCCACAGAGCGGGGTGCGACGATAGGATCAGACAGGCAAGCATGCAGGTAATCCCGCCCTGCAAAAGGAACGGTGAACTGATCATTTGCTACTGAACGGACTGAACGGGTATTTTAGCGGCGGTGACCTCGTTCATTCTGTTCACAAAAAAACAACTAGTTCTTTTGACCCGTTCGTTCATGACTGATACACCACGATTCTTTATGCCTTGAAAAAAATCTGTCAGTCAAAATAGTCAACAATGGTCGGTACCGAGACTGATGTCAATGGCTGGCATCGAAGGAGTTAGCAAGAAAAGTAACCGCAGGATATATATTGCTTGCACACAGTTCTCACACTTTGAACAACAGAAATCTAAGTAGTAGTCAAAAATCGGTTGCGAATAATTTCAAGGTACTATACAGACGGGTATTAAACAATTGTTGACCAACAGTAGCACACAAATATTACAGATTGGGAGATCTTGTTCAGTTCGGCTAACATCAACACAAAATATATTTTTGTCCAGAAATAAATACATGTTTTCATTAAAAAAATGACTAAAAAAAAAGTACTATACTACTAGTAGGTTACAGTGTTGAAATATTTTTCACTGGCCTTGTTGTGTAAAAATACTCCCAAGTCTGATTACCTCTCCAGAAGCAGTCACAATAAATTGTATGTGGGTGAGGGGGTGCGGGGGGGCTTGTTTCTGTATTGTTTGCACATCACATCCATTAGTGTATGAATGGGAAAACAGGGAAGCCTCATGTTTATGCACAAGACAAATTAAATCACATACACAGCGTTTCTACTCAACATTAGCACGGTTAAGAATACTTGTTAGGGGTAGTATTACAAAGAACGCCGTGGGATTTGTGGGTGTGGAATGCAAAGATTGTTTTTGTGATGTTCTTAAGAAGCCAGATAGAGGAAGTTTTAATGATTATTGCATTTATCAGCAATACACTTAGGGGAGCTCTGTAAAGTGCAGTGAACGCATCAAAGAGGTTCATGCATTAATACTCTAATTCTTACACATTTTTGACGTTTTTTTTTTCCGCCAAGTGTTAAATTGTCCTGCTCCAGTACAGAGCCGTGAACATATATCAAATCCGCTGACTCTTTTTCTTGATTTCTTGAAGTGACGGTCTTGGGAAAAATAACAGATATTAGATTATGGTCAAATCGGGAATGGCTGTGCTACAGTGTGGGGGCTATACATCATAGTAAATAATTCACGGAGGTAAAGCTAGCTTCCCCGGGCAAGCACGCGCCCGGGACGATATGTGCTTCATCATCCTCAGTGTGAAGTTCTCCCTAAGGCATAAAGCTGACCTATGGTGACCATTTTGGGGCACTCTACACTCACAGGGTGCACATTACTCCAAATCCTGCTAGTGGAATGTCCTATTTGGTGTCAAAAGTGACAGCAAAATTTGATTGTGTACTTTCACCTGTTATAGTATAGGGTCAGCATTTAAAGGTTTCCAACATTTTAGTTAGAAACCAAACAAGAATGATTCTGCATTAAGAACGAGGTATTGAATACCATTGAATATAAGACAACTACATTTTTGTTTTTGGAAAAGATACTTTCAAGAAATAATCTGGGGCAGGAGCCAATCATGAGCTATGAGAAGGCTAAAATCATCACACAGCAACTTAACACGATTTGCATATTTTTTGAATAATTATAAGCCATTGTACACCACAAAACAGTGATAATTTATGATCAATACTCAATACTCATAATAGTCATAGATAGAAGGCTAAAATCATCACACAGCTACTTAGCACGATTTGCATATTTTTGGATTAATTATAATAAAACTGTGATAATTTATGATTTGTTTAGAAAAAAAACATGAGATTAAAGCTGCAAAAGTCAAACCAAAAAGTGGTGAAGAATTTTGAGCTTTCATGTATTGAAGATACTTTCAAGACATAATCTGGGGCAGGAGCCAATCATGAGCTATGAGAAAACTCACCTTGTCAAAAGGAGGTCAATACTCAATACTCATGATAGTCATCATAGATAGAAGGCTAAAATCATCACACAGCAACTTAACACAATTTGCATATTTTTGGAATAATTATAAGCCGTCGTACAGCACAAAACAGTGATAATTTATGATTTCTTTAGAAAAAACATGATTAAAGCTGCAAAAGTCAAACTGAAAAATGGTGAATTTTGAGATTTCATGTATTGAAGATACTTTCAAGACATAATCTGGGGCAGGAGCCAATCATGAGCTATGAGAAAACTCACCTTGTCAAGAGGAGGTCAATACTCAATACTCATAATAGTCATCATAGATAGAAGGCTAAAATCATCACACAGCAACTTAACACAATTTGCATATTTTTGGAATAATTTAATTATTGCTGTGTTTATATATGATTAAATTGTTCACTAATAGGTGATTAATTAATGATCAATTATACTTCAATGACATTGAAAGTATCTTTATCGGCAATACTGGCCTAGTACTTACAGTTTATGATAAACTGATACCAAAATTTGCATTATTGCCCACATCTTATCCAAAGCTATTTCATTTTCTTTACAGGTTCATCAGACTTTCAGCAGATAATTTGAATAATTATTTATAACTAGAAATAATGTGGCAATGGTGACTTTACGGTGATTTGAAACTGGGGTCAGAGGTCATTTTTTAAGCCAGGCCTAAAGGAAAAAAATCAAAAGGTAAAGAAAGTGTAATGACCAAGTCGAATGACTTCCTTGGAGTTGTGCTCAAACTTGTGAGGAATGATCTCTCCTCAATCACATTACCAGGAGGAAGAGGGCACCGCAGGGGGGGCCGTCATGGGGGCACTTTCAACGGGTGAAGCATCATTTTTAATTCAGGGGCTCTGACTTATTTTATCAGCTCTCAGGCGTGCTGCTGAGTAAACATTTTTAAAATTGAAGGTGAGAAAGCCCCTCTGGTTTTGAACATAAAAAATGCATCAGCTGTGAGAATGGAGAGCCGTATATCATTCTTTAAAACCCCTTTAAGACACCGCACAGCCCAGCCCACCAGTGCTTGGACGGAGTAACGCAGATTCAATCTGTACATCTAATTTACGATTCACAATATTTTCCCGATACGTAACTGGTATTTCCTTTAAGAATGCAGTGTTATTTACATCGGCGTTTTCAAGGTGAAATAACTTTGTGCTTCAGCCTTTCGACATAAGACATAAACCGCTAGTATTGATTTCTCCAATAGCAACCTGTGCCGCGTTCGAGCACTAAAGCCCACATGCTGTGTGAGTGATGACACCCTGGATACAGCGGCACGCCCCAGTCAGCCGACCCAATATCAAAAAATAGTGGACTCGCTCAGCTGTAAAATGCCACCTTTTGTGTTTTAGTCTAAACACTGCAGACCAATAACTGTCACACACACACACACACACACACACACAGTGTATTGTGAGCTACTTGTCTCCATTTCATCCAAGCGCCTCCACTTTGGTTGAAGTCAGGATAAGTCGATGTGTTTGGACAGATCGACCCATCACTCTGGCCTGATTCCCATCCTGCTCACGTTGCAAGGTGAAACAAACATGTCGCCATGTTTTTTTTTTTGTTTTTTTTTTTACATGTTTTTAAAAAGGACATTAACTGTAAATTCCTGATTAAATAAAAAATACAATTATACTAGGTTTTCTTTTCAGGCATTTTATTTCCACTCAATATCTGTATTGATTTTTTTTTTCTCTGGTAAAGCTGCACTTCACATATCTATATAATACATATATATAACACAGTGTACAGTGGATTCCCTGCTCTGCAACTTTGTGGATTTTTGGTGGGAATTTTATTTTATTTTTTTTATATTTCTATGAAAATATACTAATATTATCCGTAGAAAACGCATTTAATTCAGTAAGTTCAGCGATCCTTGAACACACCTTAAGTGTGTGCTGTGACTTTAAATGTAGGCTAGGGTTTGATTTTCATGGAATAATTACAATTAAGGGGATGGGCTGATATGAGGAATTATGACATCATACTTTAACTCTGATAACCGCTAATAAAAAAAAAAAGAGGCCAAATAACCAGTTTTGTGTGACATGCTTCAAACTAAATTGTAACTTTGTCTGAGCTCACTTGTAAACAAACATGGCGTCAAAGCATGTTATTGCCCGTGCCCAATAACTTTACATATTCCATCAGCAGCATCTCATATGTCTCATTTGTTTCTAACAGCAATTTTTTTTAATTAATTATAAAAAGTTATTCCGCTAAAAAATATATATATATTGCATTTTTAAATTGTAAATCACTTTATTGCAAAAGTTGATCTGAAATCCCAGAATAAAGTCAACTTTAACCTAGCAAAAGAGTTTGAAAGGGTTATTAGTTTTTTTTTTGTTTTTTTTTTTTTTATTTGCTAGTGGTCCATGAATTAAACCTCCGCAAAAAGTGGGAACTATTGTACTGTTTTCAGTGTCGCCCTCTAGTGTACATACGAAGATTATACTTACGTTTGGTGAGCTGTGATGGCCACAGTTATTAATGGTAATGCTTTTATTTCATTTAAACATGCATCAGATTACAATTGAATGCATCACATAATCAGTTCACAGTTCCACATGTCCAAAAGGAGTAGGAAGAAGCAAAGCTTATTAAATCCTACCCCTCCATTTGGTACTTTTACAATCATTAACTGTTACATTTGTTCACTTCCTGCTTTCCATAATAGTTTTTTTTTTTTGAATTTTTTTAATTTTTCTTGAATTGGCTCATCGTTGTGCATTGTCTGATTTCCTAACTCAATCCATTCCATAGTTTGATTCCACATACTGAAATGCTATAATTTTTTAACGTAGTCCTAGCATAGAAGTGTTTCAAATGTTCTTCCCTGAGATCATATTTCTCCTCTCTTGTAGAGAAGTATTGGATGACATTTTTAGGTAATTAAGCAAGATACCTTTTTACATACGGACAAAAATTATTGTCATTTTTACTGTTATCTGAAATTTTAGCTGAATGTTCTCAACTCCTGTTTCAATTCTACCTGTCGTTTTCAACCAAAGTGTGCAGGACTGGTAACAATACAATATAGACGTAGTATATGATATGATAAGTTACATGTGAATGGAATATTCCACCACTCAGATTGCGATACAGAAACATTACAACAACTATGAAGGTTAAGCTCCACTCTGCTTTGCTTGAACATCTACCAAATCCAAGGACGTGCTCTCCTTCTGCAGCTTAGCTTTGAGCCGACTTTCAGCTGACACCAGCGTGCCAGTGATCCATGGCAGTGATAACTTGTGGCTGTTTTGACAGGAGGGGACCAAGATTGTTCTGCGTGTGAGGGTGTGAGGGCCAGTCGGTCATTGGAGCCGGGAAGATTTATCACTGCATGCTGGCTATTGATTTACAGCCAAGTGCGGGTCGCCCCCACCGCCCACCCCCGCCCCACCCCACCTCTTCCGAGCTTGTGGCTTCTGTGTGTCTCTGAGTGCTATCGGACTCCATAGGAGCTTTTAATCCCACTAGCTCATATAATGTAACCCTCTCTTGTAAAAAGGTGACTGCTGGGTAATAACCAAAGCACATTTTTATGAATCTTACTCGAGGAAGTGAACAAATGTATTGCTATTGATGTGTAATGGATGAGAGATAGAATTAAATATGTTTTGCTTCTTCCTACTCTTTTTTTTTTTTTACATGTGGACCTGTAACTTGTATGCATGTTCAAAATGAATGAAACCATTACTTTTACTTCTTCAGGAGGTAGTTTGGGAGTGTGGCCAATCACAGTGGAGTGGGCGTGTCCGGAGGCGGGCCGTGGGTGGTATAAATTAAAGCAGATCGTTTTGGTGGGAAGCACAAATCCGAGGAAATATAGCTGGAATAGGTGCAGATTCTGGAAGATCGAGAAAGTTTTCTATGCAGGTTATTGTGTTTAGCTGTTCTATAGGATTCAATATAACACAACTTAATACAAGGAAGAATAGCATAACAGGTCCCCTTTAAACATGGATTGTGTCAAGTGTAGTCAACAATGGTAATTGAAGAGAGAAGGGGAATCTGGAATGAGTCATAATTTTTGTACTTTATAATTTTTTTAAATATAATTTTATTTCAGTGATGTGGTATTTTGTTTGTATTTATATTCCTATAACATCGCCATTACAATGTCTTCTACTTTTCTATAATTCACAAATAAATTAAACAAAGGAGACAAGAATGGCAATGAATGGGTGGTATAAATTAAAACAGATTGTTTTTGTGGGAAGCACAAATCCAAGGAAATATAGCTGGAATAGGTGCAGATTCTGGAAGATCGAGAAAGTTTTCTATGCAGGTTATTGTGTTTAGCTGTTCTATAGGAGTCCACAACGCAATACAAGGAAGAATTAGCATAATAGGTCCTTTAAACATGGATTGAGTCAAGTGTGGTTAACAATGGTAATTGAAGAGAGAAGGGGAACATGGATTGTGTCATATGTGTTACATTTTTGTACTTTTTGTACTATAATTTTTTTTCAGTGATGTTGTATTTTATATGTATTTGTACAACTATAACTATGCCCATCACTATGTCTTCTATTTTTCTGTCATTCACAAATAAAGTAAACAAAGGAGACAAGAATGGCAATAAATAATAATAATAATCAATTAAAAAAATAAAAATATAAAAAATGTATATAATAATAATAATAAGCAGGACACAACATACTATAACTGAATAAACCGTTAAAAAGGGGGTGAAATGGAGTGACAGGCACGGTATTTTTTAGTGTTAAGACAATTTCAAGCAATCAGATGACATTTTTCTATTTTATTTTGTTTATTTTAGTTTCTTCTCTGTCATGCAACCAGTATTTCTGATGACTTTATATCCAACTTATACCCCATAGAATAAAATAAATATATGTAGCACACACACACACACAACAAACAGTGAAAGAACGTATACAATCAAACAAAGTAGGATATACAATAAAATACAGCAATTAAAAAAAGGTGTTGGGGGGGCTAAATATGATTAATAGAACGCAGGTGAGGTATCGTATCCTTCACTGACCTAAATTTGTCAGCTGATGCCACTAGCGGTTTTGGAAGCAGAGCTTGTGGGAAGAAAATCATTCCCATCCATTATTTCTGCTGGCACTCCATGCGTCGCCTTCCAATATGGTGCAGGGCTGCAAACGGCGCTTATAGGCGATGTTGCTGTCATTTAATTGCCGACATCTGCCATTTGATTACTCATACCTGTTGCAGGCCTAATGAGACGGCAGTGTGGTGACAATATGGATTATCGTTACACGGGGGCCGCCTGCGGTTGATTTTATTTATTTTTTTCTCCCCCTTTCTGTTTTGCTGGTTCCTCATCATGCTGTTGACCTTTGTGTTCAGCTGACTGCGACCCTTGGAGCTGAACCCATTGGTTTTTACTGCCCGTGCCCAATAACTTTAGATATTCCACGGATGAATGGTTTGCTCTCTGTTGAGCCCCGTTTGCTGTTACGAGCACCATCTCATTTGTCTCATCGATTTCTAACTGCAAGCATACTGTAGTTTAGATTGGCGACATTTGAAATGGAAAGCAAATAGAAGACATTTATTGCGGTACACTGGCAGAAATGTTATCTTTGGATTTTATTTCAATAATGCATGGCTGAAACTTCCTGCAAGCGGCGCGGTGGGCAAGTGGTTAGCGTGCAGGTCTCACAGCTAGGAGACCCAAGTTCGATTCCACCCTCGGCCATCTCTGTGTGGAGTTTGCATGTTCTCCCTGTGGGTTTCCTCCCACATTCCAAAAACATGCTAGGTTAATTAGCGACTCACAATTGTCCATAGGTATCAATGTGAGTGTGAATGGTTGTTTGTCTATATGTGCCCTGTGATTGGCTGGCCACCAGTCCAGGGTGTACCGTGCCTCTCGCCCGAAGACAGCTGGGATAGGCTCCAGCACCCCCCGCGACCCTCGTGTGGAAAAGCGGTCAAAAATGACTGAATGAATGAAAATAGTGGCTGCACGGCGGTCAAGTTGTTAGCATGCAGGCCTCACAGCTAGGAGACCCAAGTTCGATTCCACCCTCGACCATTTCTGTGTGGAGTTTGCATGTTCGCCCTGTGGGTTTTCTTTACTCCGGTTTCCTCCCACATTCCAAAAACATGCTAGGTTAATTAGCGATTCCAAATTGTCCATAGGTATAAATGAGAGTGTGAATGGTTGTTTGTCTATATGTGCCCTGTGATTGACTGGCCACCAGTCCAGGGTGTACCCCGCCTCTCGCCCGAAGACAGCTAGGATAGGCTCCAGCACCACCTGCGACACTCGTGTGGAAAAGCGGTAGAAAATGAATGAATGAAACTGAAACAGTTCAGCCTGAAACGTCTGATTCCCTTTCCGCATCCCAAATAGAAATATTGATAGGGAATGAAGCTGCTGCCTGACACCAAAACTGAAGCACCCGACTTATATCCAGTCTTTGGTTTGCCGCCTGCCACGGACCAAAGCTTTGTTAAGTCACCTGTCAGATGAAATTACCGCGGTGTCAGGTGGCTGCGGGGGACCTGGGCCGGGTAGGCGCCAAGGCCTCGGAATGCAACCATGACGTCTTGTGAGAACGTCAGGGGGGCCGTGGAAGCATGCTGTCAGGTCTTGTAGAGACACTTACAGGTCCACTCTCACCCCGGCGTTATGGCCGTAATCCAGAATGACACTTTAAAAAGAACACGTTGGCTCTATTAGCGTTCTGACAACGCGGACCTATGGCCTGTTAATGGTGAGCTCTCATAGGCTTGGCAGTGAGGAAAAGAATGATAATCAGTGTCTCACAGGTACTGCAGTTGCCAGGGATACTCCACTAAAGAAAGCGTACAAAAGGACTAATGGTGTCCTGTTGCGCTACTTGGCCTCTTCACTTCATTTTACTTCCAATATTCTGATTTACCGAGTTGAAAGCGACTGAAATGTTCAAAATACAGCATGCCAGTTTGGAAGCGATCGTGTCGCATTGTTATGCGCCTATTTTTTACAGGTTTGACAATTCTGATTTTTTTTTTTTAATAAAAAGTTTGGAACTTTATACTATGAACTTCTTTTCAGTTGTTAATTATGCCTTGATGATGATATTTATTTTTATATTACATTTCTTTTATTTTCTTTTAATGAGAAAATATGATTTGGCATGGGATTCCAGTGAAATAAAATCATTTGTACCATTTTTTTTTCTTGGCCTTCATATTGCAGATGGGAAATAAATAATGACATTATGAAAAAAATACAATATCATTATAAAATAAATTACTTTTCAATCATTCTTTTGTTTTTTTTTTACCTTCATGGATATGTGAATAAATATATAATTTAGAAAATGCTTATTAGCAGCAGTAGCATTTTTGGGAAGAAATTAAAATGTGTATTTATTTCTCTAAAAATAAGGGGCAAAATATGTTTACATTTTTTTATTTTGGGAGAATTTCTAAATTATTAAAACACTTAATTACATTTCAATTAAATAAATATACTTTAAAACAAAAATTATCATTTGCTGCCACAGCAGCACCTGATCATGATGCGTTTATATCCCCAAAAAGAAGGCCTAAAATATATATTTATATCATGCCAGTGTGAGGAGGAGGGGGTATTTTTAAATTATGACAATTAAATATTTCCTGATAATATTTGAATAAATCTACATATTTTATCGTGGAAGCAGTACTTGATTATTTTGGAAGATTTAAAAGAAGCATTTATGTCTCTAAAAAGGCCTTTTTTATCATCCCATTCATACATAGATTTTTTGTTTGATTTTATTAATTAATTTAAGTGATTAATGTAATAAAAATGAAATATTTAATATTTTTAAAATATTTTGCATGTAATTATATATATTTTACAGTGCCGTTTGTCTTTCAATGACATTGAAAGAGGTGTTTATTGCTGCATTCAATATTTTTTTTACAATGTAATCTGAAGTGACATTTCAAGTTATTAAATGTCTTGCACAAGCCGCGCTTCAATCTTCCCCTGAATTGCAGCTTGTTACATTTTGACTGAAAAGCGAATAGAGAAATCTTTACGTCTCTTTTAAATATCCAATTACACATAATCTACACTGAAGCTCATCTAACACTCAGTTATTCCTTCATTCAAAGTAACATTTAAATAAAAGCAGGTTTTTTTTTTCCAAGGGCTGTAATAGATTCCATTTAATCAACCCTCTAAAAGCTTGCTGAACCACAGGTCCTTATCTGAAGATTTTATAAGATAGAATTATCTTTTATTGGATGTTGATGATGTTAGCTGTCCGGGGCAGGGCAAGGAGAGGTAGACTGTGGGAGAAGGAGGGGGGGGGTTGGGAGTAGTAGCGCGCAGAGAAAATGAGAATGATTTAAATGAGAAAGGGTGAAATGAAGAGCAGCAGAGTATTAAATCAGGAGTCTGTATGGACAGTAATCTAAAATAGTCTCAGACATTTTCACTGGAAGGCGCACAGGAAGTGCTTTGTGCTTGGCTCGGCTCTGCTGTCTTAAATGTTCGGAGTACTAAATCCGCATGACTCAGCACTTCCTATTGCAGAGCTTTGGTATTATTACAATGCTTTTGGTATAATAATATAGATATATAATTTTTATTATATATACAATATGTAGAAGATCACTGTACATTCAGCTTGGATGGCCTTTTGAGGCAAAAACATAAAAATAATTAAAAAAAAACATAATATGACAAGAAAAACTACAAAAAAAACATACTTAACTGTCATGTAATAATCAAGAAAAGTAAATCACTGCAAAATAAAACCCAAATAAAGTCAAATGGTTAACCTTGAAAAGGTCATGCAGGGTTCGAACGGAGAATGAGCAGGTGTGGAGATGTCATGGAGATATTCGGGTTCACCGTCTGACCCCTGGAAAACACATGCAATTCATTAAAAAAGTGCCAACATAACCTATTCACATTATATAACATATATTGATAAAAAAATAGTAAAAAAGTACTTCACATATTTAAAAAGATAAATCTTTCCCAAAGCATATTAATTGTAATAATTATCTGTACTACTGCATAGTCAAATTAACACAGTGCTGTCACAGCAACAAACAAGTTACATAATAAATAATACATATATTAAATGTTATAGTTCTACAAAATATCTATACACAGAACTCAGTCCACAATACATTCAAACATAAATTACCAATAAGTGCAAGATAACACATACTGTACAATATAACAACATATACTATCACAATGGACCGATAGCCGTTAGCTTGGCATAAAAAGGGTTAATTCGCTCTTCTCTGCTCCCCACCGCACACAAGCGGTAAAAGCGCTAGCTTGCTACACATCCTATACTTCCAAACTAATAACTTCCATACTTTAAACACTCGTATTTTTCCACCAACGCTATATCACAATATAATTCTAAGACGTTTATGTGATATACGTTTTTATTTGAGTTACTTTGTAAGAATACTGACCGTTCACGTGGCTTTTCCAAGTTTCCTCCGACGGGGAGGGGGGAGGATGTACCCACACCTTAAAAAGGACCTACGGGCAACTACAACTGCAACACATCAGTTCCGGTCTTCTTTTTGTGATGACGTCATAATGAAAGCAAAATGTTTCCATTATAAATGGTGAAATAAAGTACTTGAAAAATAAAAACAATGAAGCTAAACAGAAATGTGATAACAATGTAAGTGTATTACACAGACAGCAGAGTTCACAATGTTTATTAAGAAAAAGCACATTCGGGAGTGGATGAACAGAGATATACAAAATATACTAACAAAAAAAAGAGGCATGTATTAAGAAAACGATTAGACAGATTCCATAGGAGGTGGAGATGCTGTGGCGACAATAAATTAAACAAAAAACATTTACACTTTTTTAAGTAACCATAACAACTTTTATTTCGATATAGGAAGCATGCTTATATCAAATCTAATTTATTTTGTTATACAAATAAGAATTGTATAATTACTATATAAAAGTAGACAAGAATAACATTGGATTCGTGAAACTCAAGAGCAGGCCTCCACGTCCCCATCGCTCCCCAACCGCCCAATCATCACACATATCCATTCACTGCCCCCCACAAGAAGGAGCACTTGTTAATCTTGAGCCTCATTCCTCATCGCCACCAGAGATGGTGCTCTCGGAGGATGTCTCTATTACATCATTACCATTTAATTAATGAAACTACTTCCTAAGGCACTCAGAGATTTATGCACCATAATCTATTCCTCCTCTTTACATTGGGATTTAATGGAACTCTCAAATCTATCAAATCTTTCACTTTCTAATTAGCCCGTCTTGGTTCCAATGAAAAGTATAAGTGTAACAGTATGGTTGATATCCACCTTATGCAACATTTCAAAGCAATACGGCTCAAAAACTAAAAAAAAAAAAAACAGAATTATTTTGGCTGTATTTCATTGCCATGGCAATGATAGATCAAGTAGAAGAATACATGCTGTAAACATTGCTAAGTTGACTTTTTGGACTTCATTATGTCTCCCAAGCAGCAGTGCACCAAGGAAAAGGAAAGCCATCACCATGGAAGTGAAAATCTGAAAAAAGTATCCCTGGTAGGAGTCCTCAAAACATATTAGTGTGTTTTTTTTAATGAATATAAACACAAAGTGTGCATTAACCTAGAAATCCACCGGAAAATGGTGCAACTATTTGATGAATGGCCGTCACTATATGAGCTTTGCATATTTTTTTTTTAGTTGATCACGTTTATCATACTGCAACGTGCTTATATTGATATTTCAGTGCTTTTACTTATGTAAAAAAAACTCTGCACTTCGTCCCTCGCATACCAGCACATCAGAACAATAGATCAAGTTGAGGAATACATGCTGTAAACATTGCTAGGTTCACTTTTTGGACTTCATTATGTCTCCCAAGCAGCAGTGCACCAAGGAAAAGGAAAGCCATCACCATGGAAGTGGAAAATTTGAAAAAAGTGTCCCTGGTAGGAGTCCTCAAAACATATTGGTGTGTTTTTTTTTAATGAACATGAACACAAAGTGTGCATTAACCTAGAAATTCACCGGAAAATGGCTCACTTTTTGGACTTCATTATGTCTCCCAAGCAGCAGTGCACCAAGGAAAAGGAAAGCAATGGAAGTGAAAATCAGAAAAAAGTGTCCCAAGTGTCCCATTAGTGTGTCCCTGATCGTGCTTAAGGAGTCCTCAAAATATTAGTGTGTTTTTTTTAATGAACATAAACATAAAGTGTGCATTAACCTAGAAATCCACCGAAAAATGGTGCAACTATTTATGGATGGCCGTCACTATATGAGCTTTGCATATTTTTTTTAGTTGACAGTGAGTACAAACATATGTTTTTCACACCTCAACGTGCTTATATTGATATTTCAGTGCTTTTACTTACGTAAAAAAAAACTGCACTTCGTCTCTCACATACCAGCAAATCAGAACAATAGATCAAGTAGAGGAATACATGCTGTAAACATTGCTAGGTTCACTTATTATGTCTCCCAAGCAGCAGTGCACCAAGGAAAAGGAAAGCCATGGATGTGAAAATCTGAAAAAAGTGTCCCAAATTAGTGTGTGGTGCATTAATGCAAAGTGTGCATTAACCTAGAAATTCACCGGAAAATGGCGCAACTATTTGATGGATGGCCGTCACTATATGAGCTTTGCATATTATTTTTTTAGTTGACGGTAAGTACAAACATACGTTTTTCACACCTCAACGTGCTTATATTGATATTTCAGTGCTTTTACTTATGTAAAAAAAAAAATACCTGTACTTTGTCTCTCGCATACCGGCACATCAGAACAAAGACTTATTAATTAAATGTTCCAACCCGACACATCTCCGAAGCCAACCTGTACGTTTAACCATCCTTTCTGACCCTTTCCCCGAGGTAGCTAATTGGAGACGACGTTTGAATTTTAGTTCCGCCCATTTGCATGCATTAGTTTGACCTTCTTTTAACCTCAAACTAAAATGGTCCCTGTTTGAAGGATTGCGCTCGTGACTGCAAAGTTGATTCTAAAAATGGTGATATGTGTTTGTAGTAAAATAAAATACAGGTTATCTCGGGTTGGAGACCCTATTTCATGATGTCTCCTAAGCATCAGTGTGCTAAAGAAAAGGAAAGACATCACCATGGAAGTAAAAATGAACATCATAAAAAGCTATAAGGAGAAACGCCCAACTATCGTTAAGGATCGAGATTATTGAATGAGAATGAATTCTAGGGGGGGTCATGGATTCTGGGTGCTGTTACAAGAAGATCCAGGAGAAGAAGAGATCCTTCTGGATGAGCCGGAGAAGGTAGAAAGAAGGTATAATAAAAATATACTGTAAGTTACATAAATACTAATACATCATGCTAACTCGCAAACTAGAGAGCTCGCGACCTAAACGGTAGCCTTCAAGTTATTTCTTTTAAACTTAAATTGCCAAAAACTTACCACTTCCACATGGATAGGGAGGATAACTATTAACAGTTATTTAAAGTTTAACATGAACATTAATTAAACGTAATATTTTTTTCTGGGTACATGATACCATACAGCATCCATATCAAACTTGCGCGGGCCAGAAAAGGCTGGATGCCCAAATTACCCAGCATACAATAAATGTTGCACGAAGAAGACCGTTAGAAGATCTCATATGCTGCAAATAATGTATAATTCACTTTAAAAAATCAAGAATAAATCAATGATAAGAGGACATTCATCATGAGAGTAACTGACAAGCCCTGCTAAAAATATTTGCTGTTTGTCCAGACAGATGTGACGTCCTTTCAAGTTAGGATTTGTGTATTTTTTTTTCGTTTTTTAACTTGCTACTTACAATAGAAAAATATTCAATTTCATTTGATTCTGTTCATCTGTCCTCGCAAATGGCTGTGCACAGTTTAAAATAAATTCCCAGCGAGAACAATGAGGTCCATAAACGACTTGAAGTTGTCAGTGGTCCCATTGAACAGATCTATAATTATCGAGTGGTCCATCTGGTCATGTGGTCTCCTGTGCCAGGAGTGGGCCTCCTGCTGTCCGCTGTGCGAACGCAGCCAAACAGAGTTAAGCTTCTCAAATGAGGTCAAAAGGAGTAGGCTTGGCAATGCTCAAGATACAGCTTGGACATTGACGTTTCAAGCCGTAAACATGTTGGCCAAATACCTTCAGTCCCATAGCTCATGCTGCAATTAATCTAATTTGTTGTGATTTTCGGGGGTATCTGGTATTCGGGCTTGAGCGTTTGATTAAGAGGAAGCATATGCGCCGTGCTGAGACTCTTAATACACATGGGCAGTCAGGAGCACAGAATTTAAGAGCATAGCTACCAAAAAAAAGGAATTCCGTATGATGTAAACAAAGAAATGTACCCATCTAATATGTCTATGTATTTATTAAAAATACATTCCACTTAATATGATGATTTTACATGCCTAAAAATTATAACACCAGTTATATTTTGCACTGTTGGGTCTTCAGGAGCCTCTAAGTAGGGATTCAAAATGCACATTCACAAATAAGTCATTGGATAGAATGTTTATTGCACGTTTGTCTTAGGCTGGCCACAGTAAAAGGCCACTCCAAAATGTCCATCACAGACGTAAATGTTTTTTTTATCCCAACTGCAAGCTGATTAGCCAGCATGACTATTGCATAAATCTGCCTTAGGCTGGCTACAGTAAAAGGCCACTCCCAAATGCAGTAATAATTGCGTATTAACTGTAATTAGCTTAACACTGACATAGTTGTTTTTATCCCAACTGCAAGCTGATTAGACAGCATGACTATTGCACAGGCCTGCCTTAGGCTGGCTACAGTAAAAGGCCATTCCAAAATGTAACACTTTTCTGGAAAGTATTTAGTAACAATAGCTAATTACGTATCAACAGTAATTAGCCCAACACAGACATAGATGTTTTTATCCCAACTGCAAGCTGGTTAGCCAGCATGACTATTGCACAGGTCTGCCTTAGGCTGGCTACAGTAAAAGGCCACTCTAAAATTCAGTAATAATTATGTATTAACAGTAATTAGCCCAACACAGACATAGATGTTTTTATCCCAACTGCAAGCCGGTTAGCCAGCATGACTATCGCACAGGTCTGCCTTAGGCTGGCTACCATAAAAGGCCACCCAAAAATGTAATACTTTTTGGGAAAGTAATTAGTAACTATAGCTAATTATGTATCAACAGTAGCCCAACACAGACATATATGTATGTTGTTATCCCAAATACAAGCTGATTAGCCAGCATGACTATTGCACAGGTCTGCCTTAGGCTGGCTATAGTAAAAGACCACTCCAAAATGCAGTAATAATTGCGTATTAACCATAATTAGCTCAACACAGACATATATGTTTTTATCCCAACTGCAAACTGATTAGCCAGCATGACTATCGCACAGGTCTGCCTTAGGCTGGCTACAGTAAAAGGCCACTCCAAAATGCAGTAATAATTGCGTATCAACCCTAATTACCCCAACACGGACATAAATGTATGTTTTTATCCCAACTAAAAGCTGATTAGCCAGTTTGACGATTGCACAACGCTGCCTTGGGCTGGCTACAGTAAAAGGCTGCTCCAAAATTAACAAAAAAAAGTAATTAGTCATTTTTATTAGCCCAAAACAGACAGAGATGCTTTATTGTAACTGCAATCCAGTCATATGTGCATAGAACACAAGAATACTTTACTCTTGTGTAGTCATGTGATGTTCCAATTCCATATTTAATGATGTTTACATCACAAGCAACTTAATGGTTGACTTGTTGTTTCGTGTTTTCCTCTCCATGTTGCTGCAAGTGTGATGCAAGCGTAAAAATGTACAAAGAGGCTAAGTGGGAGTGTTATGGCTGTTCATCCCTCAAAGCCATCAATGTAAATAGAAGACCAACACACAAACTATGGAGGCCTTCTTCAGACCCGCATGAAGGTCAGTGTTGTTCCCCAGTCAATCATTCACTCTGTGACATCGTTCAAACAAGCAGCTTCTTGTACAAACATGTTAATCCAGCTACTTCATCCTTATTCCAACTAACAGTGTCTCTGCCTGCAGTTTGCTGCTGCTGCTGCACTCCTTGTTTGTCTGGGGCGCATGTATACGTGCACAGCATCAGCACTATTTACAAGCCTCTTTACACAAATAACGCCTTTTTGCAAATGGGATGAGCATCGGGTAATGATTTGGAGGCTTTACTGGATACTTTACTGGAAAATTGTAGGTGTTTACAATGGAAATTGAAATAAATAATAGCGTCACAGGAGCCTATTTGGGGTTTTATGTTTTCTCCTGATGAAGTTTAGTGAACACATCGAGTCATTTTATATGGTAAGCAGAAGGGATTCATGCCAACTCCATAGCAGATTACTTATGTACATGTTGTCTTAGGTACTATATGCTGTTCTGTTCCAGGTTAATTAAACTGGTTAATTATATATGGATTATACATAATACCATATATTATGGTGTATAAACCAAAACCAGTCTGATAGACTTAACACTCAAAAGGTTTACCTAATACACAAACATGTACCAATACGAGTTCATTCATTCATTCATTCATTTTCTACCGCTTATCCTCATGGGTCGCGGGGGTGCTGGAGCCTATCCCAGCAAACAACCATTCACACTCACATTCATACCTATGGACAATTTGGAGTGGCCAATTAACCTAGCATGTTCTTGGAATGTGGGAGGAAACCGGAGTACCCGGCCGAGAGTGGAATTGAACCCTGGTCTCCTAGCTGTGAGGTCTGCACGCTAACCACTAGACCGCCGTGCCGCCCACCAATACGAGTTTAAGCTTTCATTGGAGTACAAGCACCCAAAAAAATGGTGGATGATGCTGCAATGCTGTTTATGTCCACAAGAGTGAGCCAGAGGAGCCTGAAGCCCTGAGGGAGACTGACGTCATTGCAGTGCCCCAACGCATATATATTTCTATTTTGAACTGTATTGGCACATGTTTATATATTTCTTAGGAAGAAATGAGTACGTTTGTTTTATTTGTAAGAGTGAGTCTTACAAATATGCCAAATTACGTCTTTTTCGTTAAGGTTTACAATTTTGCACTTTGTACGCCGACCCTTGAACGCACCATAGTTGTGTGCTGTAACTCCGATTACATACATACAATGACAACAATGACAATTAAAAAGAGAAGGAGAATGTTCTGGAGCAGAATGGGAGAATAACAATGTTATTGCAGATCTAAAATCGGAGGAGAACATCAGTGTTAAGCCAGCAGGGGGGTGGGGGATTGGGCGAGTTGTGTGCGTCCCAGTGAAAAGTAGGAAATGTACTGAAAATAAATTAATAAATGTATCATCCCCATTCATAAATCATCACATATGTTTTTTTTTTCCTCTTTTGTCAAGAGGAACTGAAACATCATGGCACTTCAATGGTATCCCTCAAGGCGCTTTGAAACAGAGGGGCCTTTCAAGGATGCGAATGGATGCAGAAGAACTTTCTGATATACACAAATGGAACCAGGTGCATGTGCGAACACATAAAAATCCTGGTAACTGGAAAAGCTATGAAAGATTTTTCATGGTAGACTCTGATCACTTCACTGGTCTTGTGGGTGGTGACGCTTTGAGGCTAGATTTCCTACCAGTGTGTGGGATGGGCACAGGCCAGGGCTAAGAGGGAAGAAAAAAAAAGTATGTGATAAAAAAATAAAATAAATAAAAATACAGTCTTGTGGTTTGCAGTGAGTGGGTTTGCATCAGTTTACAGTTTCAGTTGTGGAAAAAAAAAAAAAAACGTTGACTGCCCCCACACACCGCCACAGCCAAGGCTTTAACACCAGAAAAAGAAAGCATGACAATCGCACAGGTTTGCTGGCTACAGTAAAAGGCCACTCCAAAATGCAGTAATAATTGCGTATTAACCGTAATTAGTCCAACACGGACATAGATGTATGTTTTCATCCCAACTACAAGCTGATTAGCCAGCTTGACGATTGCACAACTGTGCCTTGGGCTGGCTACAGTAAAAGGCCACTGCAAAATGCAGTAATAATTGCGTATTAACCGTAATTAGTCCAACACGGACATAGATGTATGTTTTTATCCCAACTACAAGCTGATTAGCCAGCTTGATGATTGCACAACTCTGCCTTGGGCTGGCTACAGTAAAAGGCCACTCCAAAATGCAGTAATAATTGCCTATTAACCGTAATTAGTCCAACATGGACATAGATGTATGTTTTCATCCCAACTACAAGCTGATTAGCCAGCTTGACGATTGCACAACTCTGCCTTGGGCTGGCTACAGTAAAAGGCCACTCCAAAATGCAGTAATAATTGCGTATTAACCGTAATTAGTCCAACATGGACATAGATGTATGTTTTTATCCCAACTACAAGCTGATTAGCCAGCTTGCCGATTGCACAACTCTGCCTTGGGCTGGCTACAGTAAAAGGCCACTTCAAAATGCAGTAATAATTGCGTATTAACCGTAATTAGTCCAACATGGACATAGATGTATGTTTTTATCCCAACTACAAGCTGATTAGCCAGCTTGACGATTGCACAACTCTGCCTTGGGCTGGCTACAGTAAAAGGCCACTCCAAAATGCAGTAATAATTGCGTATTAACCGTAATTAGTCCAACATGGACATAGATGTATGTTTTTATCCCAACTACAAGCTGATTAGCCAGCTTGACGATTGCACAACTCTGCCTTGGGCTGGCTACAGTAAAAGGCCACTCCAAAATGCAGTAATAATTGCGTATTAACCGTAATTAGTCCAACATAGACATAGATGTATGTTTTTATCCCAACTACAAGCTGATTAGCCAGCTTGCCGATTGCACAACTCTGCCTTGGGCTGGCTACAGTAAAAGGCCACTGCAAAATGCAGTAATAATTGCGTATTAACCGTAATTAGTCCAACACGGACATAGATGTATGTTTTTATCCCAACTACAAGCTGATTAGCCAGCTTGACGATTGCACAACTCTGCCTTGGGCTGGCTACAGTAAAAGGCCACTCCAAAATGCAGTAATAATTGCGTATTAACCGTAATTAGTCCAACACGGACATAGATGTATGTTTTCATCCAACTACAAGCTGATTAGCCAGCTTGACGATTGCACAACTCTGCCTTGGGCTGGCTACAGTAAAAGGCCACTCCAAAATGCAGTAATAATTGCGTATTAACCGTAATTAGTCCAACACGGACATAGATGTATGTTTTTATCCCAACTACAAGCTGATTAGCCAGCTTGACGATTGCACAACTCTGCCTTGGGCTGGCTACAGTAAAAGGCCACTTCAAAATGCAGTAATAATTGCGTATTAACCGTAATTAGTCCAACATGGACATAGATGTATGTTTTTATCCCAACTACAAGCTGATTAGCCAGCTTGACGATTGCACAACTCTGCCTTGGGCTGGCTACAGTAAAAGGCCACTCCAAAATGCAGTAATAATTGCGTATTAACCGTAATTAGTCCAACATAGACATAGATGTATGTTTTTATCCCAACTACAAGCTGATTAGCCAGCTTGCCGATTGCACAACTCTGCCTTGGGCTGGCTACAGTAAAAGGCCACTGCAAAATGCAGTAATAATTGCGTATTAACCGTAATTAGTCCAACACGGACATAGATGTATGTTTTTATCCCAACTACAAGCTGATTAGCCAGCTTGACGATTGCACAACTCTGCCTTGGGCTGGCTACAATAAAAGGCCGCTTCAAAATTAACAAAAAAAAGTAATTAGTCATTTTTATTAGCCCAAAACAGACAGAGATGCTTTATTGTAACTGCAATCCAGTCACATGTGCATAGAACACAAGAAGTGAGTGGGTTTGCATCAGTTTACAGTTTCAGTTGGTGGAAAAAAAAACAAAAAACACCTTTGTCAGACGTTGACTGCCCCCACACACCGCCACAGCCAAGGCTTTAACACCAGAAAAAGAAATAACATGAGTGAGCGCCAGAAGCCAAAGAAATAAGGCAAGTTTGTCAATAAGGAAAAGTTAAGCTCCCAGCTGCGTGACCTTGTGGGTATAAAGTCGTTTTTTTTTGTTTTTTTTGCAGTGGTTGCCACCTTAAAGAATCGTTAATCGCCATAATCGTTAATCCTGACATACGTATATATCAAGAACAGCCACATTATTAACAGTAAAGGATGCCGTTTCCCTGTACCCCATCCTCCATTGATCCTCTCAGGTGCAATTAAAAAGTAATTGCTCGGGCTGTTTTCATGACATATTCCAAATGACAACCAAAATGTCTAACGTGCAGAATTATGAGGTGTTTCAAAAATGGTAGCTGTGTTCTTTAATTATCTGTCAGCAGAGGGTGTGTAATTTATTGTTAGGAGGTAGAGACATTTTGTATCAAGCCGCCCTTGAGAAACATGATTACATTTGCTTACGTGAGCCGCATACAATTAACCTTTCAGCATTGAACATCTGAATGTGTTTGGCTGCATCTTACTGTGTCATCTTTTCCTCATCAGACATGCCGGTGTCAGACTATCACCGTGCATGGCCTAATTTGCATAAGTATTATTAAAGTACTTGTATCTTCAGCCGACCTTCCCCTGAACTCTATACATTATTTACAAACACAACATGAGAGTCGTTGAGGGCGGCTACAGCAGAACAGTCGCCCCGCCCCCCTTTCGCAGTTGGAACATTGCGGCCTAACTGTATTATGTTTTAGGATTTCTGTTTTGGGGTTTAAAAAAAATATGCTTTTTTAGCATATGTATAGGTTAACGTTGAATATTTGCTGGCAAATGTTGCGTCGGTTTGCCGATATAGTTCATCTTCAAACAGCGAAAAATAATAAACGTAATAACTGCCCACAAACGTAATACAAATCTGCAGCTTTGAATGTAATAATCCTGCAAATGTAATAAATTTCCCACAAACATAATAAAATTCGCCCACTGCTAACGTAATACTGATTTTCCTGCAAATAACTTGTGTAATAACTACGCTAAATGTACTGCAAAAAAGGTCAGTAAGGATAATTCATAATGCCGCCTACAGGGAACATACCAACTCCTTGTTTCTAAAATCACAAATACTTCAATTTGCTCATATAGTTCGTCTTCAAACAGCGAAAAATAATAAACGTAATAACTGCCCACAAACGTAATAAACCACAAACGTAATGCAAATCTGCAGCTTTGAATGTAATAATCCCGCAAATGTAATAAATTTCCCACAAACGTAATAAAATTTGCCCACTGCTAACGTAATACTGAATTTCCTGCAAATAACTTGTGTAATAACTACGCTAAATGTACTGCAAAAAAGGTCAGTAAGGATAATTCATAATGCCGCCTACAGAGAACATACTAACTCCTTATTTCTCAAATCACAAATACTTCAATTTGCTGATATAGTTCATCTTCAAACAGCGAAAAATAAGAAACGTAATAACTGCCCACAAACGGAATACAAATCTGCAGCTTTGAATGTAATAATCCCGCAAATGTATAAAATTTGCCCACTGCTAACATAACACTGAATTTCCTGCAAATAACTTGTGTAATAACTACGCCAAATGTACTACAAAAAAGGCCAGTAAAGATAATTCATAATGCCGCCTACAGAGATTTTTTGACATTTTGACTGATGTGTCAAGGCTAACAGAAAATTGTGTTTTTGGGATATAGGTCGAGATGCCTTTTCGCTTCCTGGTTGCCGCACGGCAAGCATTTCTAAGGGAGGGATGCATGCCGAGCGCTTATAAAATGCCCTTCTTTGTGGCACCAATGAGGTCAGTCAAAGTTTTAACGCCACCGCCAAGGTTCTGAACAAGAGGCTGCAAACAACACCCCTTCTCAGCAAGTTGCGACATAATTAGATCCACTGAGGAAGGTATTTCGGTGTCGTTATGTCTTACAGCAAACACGCAAAACAAACAATGACGGGGCTGAGGCTCATGAAATTTGGCGGAGGGGAGGATCACAGGGCAGAGACGCGAGCGTTTCTGTTCTCACAAAGTAGAACACATTAAAGGAAATGCACTTGTGTGATTGTTTCAATGTTACATTTGTATTTTCTACAAGTGCAGTTGTAGTTCAATCACTCATTTATTTATTTATCTTTTTAAAGCTGCATGAGCAACAGAACGAGAATGTGGATGGAATTTTCTCTATAAATAATAAATAATAATAATGCTGTTCGGTGGTTCAATACAGCCAATTAGTTTTTAAAAATGCACATACAGTAAAGTCTCGTTATATCGATATTCTCGGGAGTCGGGAAAAAATACCGATATAACCGGACTATCCATATATCCGATCCTGCGCCGAACTGCATTAAAAGTGGGCGCATCTTTGATATGGCATGTAATTTTCTCCTTGAGTTCATGGATTGCGTATCTAGCATGCTTTTGTACTACAATACATTTTGTACTACAGTAAATAAAAATAAACTTACGCTGTAGTGATTACCGGTTACCGGGACATAATTCACCCCGGAACTATATCGATAGGGAAGGTGTTGCCACCCGGAGGGGTGGGCGCGAGGGACGGGTGTTTTCCGCTGTGTGTGCTGCACTCTGGTGGTGGAAGTGTGAAAAATAAAGTTGACTGGAAGCAGCCGTTCGCCGTGTTCTTTTCTGGTATTGAAATCCTTAAGCAAAGATTGATTTAAGCTGCTTTTGTATCGATATAAGCAGACCAAATTGGCTGGCGGGAGATGAAAAGGGCATCCTAGTAACCGGATTATCATAATAACCGTGTATCGTACTAACGGAGCTAATTATATCATAAAAGACTAGAAATTTGCCGGGAAATGAAAATAGTATCGTAATAAGTAGTAATTTGTTTTAACCGATATCGATATAACGAGACTTTACTGTATATGCATGTTTTTTTTGCCTAAATTAAACATTTTCCACAATAAAAATGGCTACATGAAATAAAATACCAGTACAAATTATTTAAAAAAATGCATTGAAATTTAGAATGTAGTACAGAGCACATATATGCATGTTTAAATTAAATTTTCATTTTCCACAATAAAAATGGCTACATTTTTATTTTCCCCCTATAAGTGTAACATTTACATATAATTTTCTGGATTGCATTGATAAAGACTAGCTCACAAAATTTGTGGTTATTATTTGTTATTGTATGAGATCTACAAAACTTTATCGAAACGGTATCATGACCAGACCAATTATCTTTTATTTTTCTGATATTTCTTATTTTATGACCCCTTAATACCTCAATACCTGGTATCAATTCAGCGACCAACCCCAATCCCTGACACAATTACCCCTTCGGACCCCAACTTGACTGTGGTACGGTCTGTCCTGAATTGTCTGAACCCTTCAGGCCAAACTGCATCAAGTGTGTGATGTGCCTTAGAGAAGCCCATTCCCAGGCAGCGGTGGCAAGATAAAAGACAAATGAAGAATAATTGACTCACAGCTCTCGGCCAAAGGGATTAGTATGACTGAACCCGTGGGATCTCTTCCACTTTCTCCCTCTCAATCTTTGTCTGCCTCGCCCCCATCTGTCTCCCTACAGTATCTCGTTCGCTATTCTGGTTCTCAGGGCACCGTGAGCATCAGCCGGCATCACAGCATTCATTAGAAGCAGAAACAGAAAGAAGAAAGTTATTAAAGACATCAATAAATGTCATTAGAATCAGAAGGGAAGGAAGTGACCTCATTTGAAAAGGCAACTCTTGAGTTTTGCAACGAGACCGAGCTGTTCTTCTGCTTTTGTTCTCCACTGCAGGCATCTTCTTGCACGCTTCGACAACACAATGTTGCACACAAAAGGGGAAAAAAAAAAAAAAACGGGAGAAAGAAAAAGGCACATCTGACACAAAACAAATAGAACCGAAGCTATTCGACATTGATACATGCGGAAAACACAAGGAAACTTCTGTTTGTATTTGTAGCACCTCATTATTTTGCAGCAGGAACACAATTCAACAACCTTATCGAGACGATGTTTGGTTTATTGTTTGCAGACCGTGTTGTGTCATTTTTTGGGGGGATGACTTTGTTACAAAGAAAACTCAAACAAATCCGAAGTTTTTAAAAGTTAGACAACATTCACTTTGCAACCGTGACGGCAATTGACAAAAAAAATATGCAGAATGTATAATCCAACAAATTAGATTACATTTCATGCATTTTTTTTTTTTTGGGTCTAGTTATTCCCGACAAAAAAAAAAAGTTATAGAATGTTTATTTGGGTTATTACTCAGACCTTCAGAGTTGAGTGTGGCATATCTACAATCACGTCATGACGTTGGTACAGTGGTATACAATCCAAATTGTGTTTGGTCTGTATTATAAAAGAATATGTTCAAGAGTCTGGGAATCAGTCATTATTTTTTTTCCGCCTAATCCTGTTCAGGGTCACAAATCACTGACAAGCGTTCACTCCCACTTAAAAAACGCATGGACGATGTAGACATGCACTACGGGGTCAACATACCACTTCAGATCCATTAACCACAGATTCCAATGGGCGGAGGGGCTGACGATAACGAGGCTATCTTCAATATTCCACAAGACCAACAACAAGAAGGTCAGGAGGCTACTGGCGTCCAATCAAACCAGGTAACCACAGACAAATGTCCACATTCTCAACACAATGAAAAACAGGACAACCAATGGGACAAAGGCGGTAATAGCTGAAGACAAACTGGTCCTAAACACCGCAGAGACCAATCATCTCTGGGGGCTCAATCACATGCAGACCCCCAAGTTCAAGATCGACATGATCAAAGTTGGGTCCGATCTAAGAGACCGACCTGGGACATCTGGCACAAATCTTGGAGAGGACCCAAATTTTTGTTGAGCTTTGAGTTCAACGACAGATACCCTACGGTCCCTAGGGATGGAATTCACGTAGATGGCCTTCCTGACTCAAATTGTCCCCCTTAGAATCAACCGGAATCTAGTCCATTGGTCAATTTGATCGACTTCTATTGGTTGTATAATTTTCACCAACAACAGCATATTCAGTTTCACCAATTATTTGGTTCGCTCCAATCGATCTGCGATGGATTCGTATCCAAGGAAATTCATTCATTTATTCATCACAAGGGTCGCGGGGGCTGCTGTCTTCGGGCGAGAGGCGGGGTACACCCTGGACTGGTGGCCAGCCAATCACAGGGCACATATAGACAAACAACCATTCACACTCACATTCATACCTATGGACAATTTGGAGTCGCTAATTAACCTAGCATGTTTTTGGAATGTGGGAGGAAACCAGAGTACCCGGAAAAAACCCACACATGCACGGGGACAACATGCAGAGATGGCCGAGGGTGGAATTGAACTCTGGTCGCCTAGCTGTGGGGTCTGCACGCTAACCACTCGACCGCTGTGC
This sequence comes from Doryrhamphus excisus, assembly GCF_037039965.1. Taxonomy (NCBI): domain Eukaryota; kingdom Metazoa; phylum Chordata; class Actinopteri; order Syngnathiformes; family Syngnathidae; genus Doryrhamphus; species Doryrhamphus excisus. Next base: position 3,168,829 of record NC_136367.1, on the reverse strand, counting down.
AGCCCTATCCAAGGAAATTCCATGGAAAATTCTATGTGATCATTATATACTGATATCGGAATCGATGCATAAATCCTATTTATCCTAATTAATCCAATTAACATGGATTAATTCCTACTCACAAACAATCACAAAACTTCAGTGATATGTATATCTGTTATACTGCTTAGTCATTGCAGGGCCATGTCGGAGGTTGGAGGCGGAGTAAATCCCAGATGACATGCTAGTTAATCATTGCTAATCATAGAGATAAACTACTCTCACTTTCACATCTCCGGGAAGTTAAGTCACCAATTAACCTGAATCACATACGCATTACCAGTGGTAGAAAATAAGACAAGAGACGAGTCCAATGTAGTGTTAAATGAAGTTAAGTCAAAATGTCAGCATGCAAGCATGAACGTGGAATGGTAATTTTATCAGACGACTTACTGTCATTTACAGCAAGTCAAGAAATGCAACAGTTTTTATGCACTATTTACCAGGCGAGTGCATTTATGAGATGAACAACAACTGCCCTTTTCACAGCAGTCCGCGTGGAAAGCAACAGTGAGAAACACAAGCATTATTAATCTAAGTCGATGAGGCTCTGTGGTTCCAGCATGTAAAACAGAACACCCGTGTTTCCTTCCTGGAATAAATAATAAACATTCCAAAGACACATCTACAGAAAGCAATACTGCTTTCCCAGCTATTAAACAATGGTATTCTTCGTCGGTTCTTAGGTAGCCTGCAATGGAAGGACATACGACTAGAAGTGTTCCTTGGTTCCGTTGGAGAGTTCTTCTTTAACAGTGGGGGCATAACAGAAAATAATAACAATAACAAATACTCAAAAAAGTGAAACTTAAGCTTGTGTGCCTGGAAAGTGAAGGTTAAATTTGCAACTGCTGATAGAGTCGTTGACTCCTGTTTTGCAACTGTGGTTGTGCTGTGTGAGTGCATGTATTTATGTCTCTTCAAATAAACCCACCACAAAAATAGGCATGTTTTTTCAGGGGTATGCGGGAGCCTATCCCAGCTGACTTTGGGTGAGAGGCGGGGTACACCTTCACTTTTGAATTCAGGTGGCAAAACATTTTCGTCTCCCAGTGGGGGCATGACAGAAAATAATAACAATAACAAATACTCTAAAAAGTGAAACTTAAGCTTGTGTGCTTGGAAAATGAAGGTTAAATTTGCAACTGCTGATAGAGTTGTTGACTCCTCTTAGTATTGAGTGTTTTGCAACTGTGGTTGTGCTATGTGAGTGCATGTATTTATGTCTCTTCAAATAAACCCACCACAAAAATAAGCATGTTTTTTTCAGAAGGTTCATTGCAGGGGTATGCGGGAGCCTATCCCAGCTGACTTTGGGTGAGAGGCGGGGTACACCTTGCGATGGCTTCACTTTTGAATTCAGGCGGCATGACAGAAAATAATAACAATAACAAATACTCTAAAAAGTGAAACTTAAGCTTGTGTGCTTGGAAAGTGAAGGTTAAATTTGCAACTGCTGATAGAGTTGTTGACACCTGTTTTGCAACTGTGGTTGTGCTGTGTGAGTGCATGTATGTAAGTCTCTTCAAATGAACCCACCACAAAAATAGGCATGTTTTTTTCAGTAGGTGAACTTCCAAAGCAAGTATCTCCCCCAACGTACAGTGCATACGTATTCCACATGAACCAAGCTCCAAAGGATGGACATACTACTGGAACTGTTCCTTGGTTCCATTGGAGAGTTCTTCTTTAGACTAGAATAAGAAGGATGCAAAACACGATACAAGCTTCCACACAGTTGACATGTAGGATGGCAGCCTTTCGTGTCTCTGTTCCATGCTGTCAAACCTGCAGATCTTTAAGGAAGGTGCAGTTGAGTAGTCTACAGGAGATAGAGACTCTTCCTGAAGAAACGCACCATCATCCATCAATCAGCCACTTTTGTTTGTGAGGGAATATAAAAATAGTCATGTTGTGTTTGTTTATCCGGGGGAAAGAAAAAGCTAGCTACCAACATGTTCTCAACATACTGTGAATAATCAACAGAGGCACATTCATAGCAAGGTTAGCAGCGTTGGATGCGTCAGATTATACGAATTCATATTATGTTTGGCTGACATTGTATTGGAAACAAATAACAACAATGCTTTTTTTTTTTCCTGGAGTGTTCTTTCATCTCCTGAGTAGTGTCGAAGCAGTTGGAGCACCGTAACCTCGGAGTGGGTGGAGAGGAGTTCAAACAGACAGACTACAAAGAAAATGGTAATACATTAAGTTATGGACCATTAATTTCATATACTGGGGAGGATAATGATGCAGAGCCTGTCACGAGAGTGCAGCTTGGATGCAAATTGTCTGACAAATTTCAAGTTTGGGTTATTACCAAAAACAACCAGCAATCAGCCAACCTTGAGCTGGGTTGCTTTCATCTTTCATCGGCCAACTCAAGTCTGTGATAAATTGATTAATCAATTTAGAACCATTCATTCATTTTCTACCTCTTTATCCCGCAGAGTTACGTTGGTTTACCCAATGTCTGAGATTGAACACTTCAAAGGGCTGTTTTCCTTTGTGACCCTCGTGTCAACCGTACACATGTTCACGTTTTTGTCAGTTTAATAAAACCTGGAGTAGCAGCTGTACCTTAACTTACCCTCTAAAAGTCCCTGTAGAGGATATTCCTTCTGTGACTCTTGAGGAATCGCAGTGGTTGTCTGTTCAGTCTGCAGTCGTTAAATCTGTTCCGTGTTCATCCATCAATGTCTGGTGTGGTTCTGGTACAAAAAAAAGACAACAAAGAGAACAACAAATCACTACAGCCACTATACTCTTGGAGGACTTGAACTCTGCAAGAGAAATCCTCACAAAGTCATTTCACTTTAGACACAATCTTTAGCTCATTCCTCTGGCGGGCGTTACACAACCCTGCACAAACCACCGGACTTGGTTTATTTCCTTTCTTAAGGGGATCGTTCACAGGCTATCTATGAAATTTAGTTCCTGAGGACATTGAATCAATCACAGATTTTCTTAGATGGTGTTTGTCTCCAATCTGAGTAGGCTCCAGCAGTTCAGATACAGAAAATAATAACAATAACAAAAACTCACAAAAGTGAAACTTAAGCTCATGCACCTGGAAAGTGAAGGTTAAATTTGCAACTGCTGATAGAGTTGTTGACTCCTGTTTTGCAACTGTGGTTGTGCTGTGTGAGTGCCTGTATTTAAGTCTCTTCAAATAAACCCACCACAAAAATAAGCATGTTTTTTCAGAAGGTTCATTGCAAGGGTATGCGGGAGCCTATCCCAGCTGACTTTGGGTGAGAGGCCGGGTACACCTTCCAATGATTCACTTTTGAGTTCAGGCAGCAAAACATTTTTGTCTCGCAGTGGGGGCATGACAGAAAATAATAACAATAACAAATACTCAAAAAAGTGAAACTTAAGCTTGTGTGCCTGGAAAGTGAAGGTTAAATTTGCAACTGCTGATAGAGTTGTTGACTCCTGTTTTGCAACTGTGGTTGTGCTGTGTGAGTGCATGTATTTATGTCTCTTCAAATAAACCCACCGCAAAAATAGGCATATTTTTTCAGAAGGTGAACTTCCAAAGCAAGCATCTCCCCCAACGTACAGTGCATACGTATTCCACATGAACCAATCTTCTCATGGGCACTCGAACGTCTTCAAAACGCTTGACCTTTCCGATGTTTCGAAAAGTGCTTCAATTTCGAATAAAGTGCTTTGACATCCGACGTCACTTGCTCTTTCACAACAAATCGCTTCATGACTGAATCGTTCACTTAATAGGCGGCGATATAAAATATGCATAAACCTGCACAAGCACCGTTTTCTTTGTTTATGGCATAATATGAAAAAATGAGGAGGTGTATTAATTGCCATTTACCGCAGCTGTAAACTTAATGACGATAAGCTTTAATGTTTGTAAAAGCCCTTGAAAAGAGTTCGACCTTAACCTTGAAATAAATAAAAAAGAGGAATACGTTGATGTTTGTGCAATCTTGTGCAGTCTTTTCTGAAACTTTTCAAGCTTTCTGTCTGAGCATCTAATTGTCTTTTACTGTTTAGTCAATGCAGTAAAGAAACATTTTATTGGATGCAAAAGTGCAATGTAGATATACTGCTGGAGCCTTCAGTGTTGTTCTAGCGCATGGTTTAGCATATATCGCAACATCCGATGTTAAATCGACCATCTATGCATGCACACTGCGGTTACTGCAGCAAGCTTTACCTCGACCGAAAAACTGCAAATCCTCTCAGATAATTTCTAATCACATCGATCCTACGTCAAATAGAATAATGCATAAATCGACTGTGTCATTTTATATTCAAGCTTAATTGGGAGCTAGAGTCCTACAAATAGCTACCGAGGGTCACGTTTGCTTCCTTGTTTAAATGTAAACTGTGTTGCTTGGGGTTTTAAATCTTTTTTTTTTTAAGCAGTAGTGATGTCCTACAAATCAGCGGGGGGGAGAAATAATGAGATAGCTACTCCATAACAGCACACAGAGGATATAGGATGCATCGCTAGCTTCATATGAACCCTTGGAATAGCCATGGGAAGCTTGTTAAGCGAAATGTTTAGTTCTATAGGAATAATCACTATTGTAGTCACATGTTCGGTGTGCATGGCAATGTTTCATGCATTCATTTGTGCATTTAAATCTGTTTCGTTTTTTCCACAGTTTCGGCAGCGAGTTGGGGATCGTTGCCCCCCGGAGAAGCCCGATGGGTGTAGTGCATGCTTGGCCACCCCCGTTTGGTGGTGTACCGCCTTCTGGCAATCGATGCTAATTTTACTCACTTATCTACACCCCTGTCATTGATCGACTTTCCCCCGGACATCACGCATGCAAGGAAGGCACTCAGGACTGATTTTCCATGTACTGGGACTTTCGTGCTGAGAGAGAGTATGGGGGTAGGGATCAGGGGGCTATTATTCTTTATTATTATTTTTTCATTATTCTTTATTCAGTATTATTATAGTTCAGTATCAAAACAAGATGTAATATGAACATCAGTACTCCCCTGCATGTTCTGGGACCAGTTCAAAATCTCCCGTTACAGTAATTTACCATTACTCAGGCTGCGCTTCGACTGCGCCCTGAATAGACCTGGTCGGAACTGGCGAGCTTTCTGCGCACATCTTTGCCGCACTGTTTTGTCATGAAATTGTTACTGCGACAAGATAAAAAAAATTGACTCCTTCCCTGGTGCGCCACCACGCGCATCTCGGCGCAGTCCGGTCTACCAAATTGGCTGCGCACAGTGGTGCGCTGGACCAAATTCCCAAATGTTATTGCAATAAGCCTTGACTATTATTCTAAAAGTTAAAAAGCCCTTGTGTGTTTTTCTAATATCTCTTTTAACTTGAAAATAAAATGACAAAATTATATTTCCAAATGAGTCTGTGTCATAACTGCCAGAAGAGCAACACTATATAATAATAATAATAATAATAATAATAATAATAATAATAATAATAATAATAATAATAATAATAATAATAATAAACTCATTTTTAAGCAACAGGAAACAATAATGAGGCTTGACGACCTAAGGTGTTCATGTGCGGCTCAAAACATGTGACAAAACAGGCTGCGCTTCGACTGCGCCCTGAATAAACCTGGTCGGAACTGGCGAGCTTTCTGCGCACATCTTTGCCGCACTGTTTTGTCATGAAATTGTTACTGCGACAAGATAAAAAAATTGACTCCTTCCCTGGTGCGCCGCCACGCGCATCTCGGTGCAGTCCGGTCTACCAAATTGGCTGCGCACAGTGGTGCGCTGGACCAAATTCCCAAATGTTATTGCAATAAGCCTTGACTATTATTCTAAAAGTTAAAAAGCCCTTGTGTGTTTTTCTAATATCTCTTTTAACTTGAAGATAAAATGACAAAATTATCTTTCTAAATGAGTCCGCATCATAACTGCCAGAAGAGCAACACTACATAATAATAATAATAATAATAACAAACTCATTTTTTAAGCAACAGGAAACAATAATGAGGCTTGACGACCTAAGGTGTTCATGTGCGGCTCAAAACATGTGACACTTTGACGCTGAATATTTTTATTCATTTCATGTTGACAGACTAGTAATTTCATTTAAATGCAAATTTGGGATTTTTTTCTGCAGCATTATAATGGAAGATTTTTTTATTATTAATAAAGATCCGATAGTGACAAATTATGAGATGCGGTTTTGAGGTACCAGGTGGAAAGGTGGGTCACTTTTACTTATTGTCATTAGATTCTAGTCCTGAGATGATCATACCCTCCCACCCCCCCCCCCCCCTTTCCATTGCAGTCAGGGTCAGGAGAGTATTTTTATCCTAAAAAATTAAAAGTTACCAATAAGTTTGAAGAAGTTGTATAAATGCTTACAGGCTAAATTCACAGAATCAGTCTTGATTTTTTTTTTTTTCTTTTTATTGCTCTGCTCGCACTGCGTGGCACCGCTGCTGTCGTGAAACGGTCTGAGCACATCAAGCATGCAGCATGAATACTTTATAAAGGCAATAAAGCATATATTTATGGAGGGCTGCAATTATGTCAAGCCATTCCCTTATGAAATTCCTCGGTTAAAATCCTGAATATTATCACCATGTCGACTAATTTGTTTTTTATTATAGATGAACTGTGATGATCAGCTGTGGTGCTTTTATTGAATATTTTAATGTTGTCAAGAGTAATGTCGTGTTGGGGAGAAGAAAAGCGATGGAAAAGTCTGATCTTAATGGGAAGCATGTGGATGGCACAGAACCAAGGAAGCTGCTGCAGCTGTCAGCATCTTCACACGCTCCACGGAGCTTCTACTGATGGAGCCATGCATGTAACACGTATGAAGTTGTTAAATAGAATGTAGTTTGATCGGGAAAGATCTCAACTGGAGATTTTTATGAGAGAAAATGCAAATTTTATCTCGTAATGCATTTTTAAGATCAAAAATTTAGACTGAATTAATATATCCTCAGGGCTTTGTGATGGCTATTTCATTTCTTTAGCCTTTATTCCTAGTTCTCCTAGTGCTGCACCCCTTCCGGAAAAAGTGAAACTTAATCTTGTGTACCTGGAAAGTGAAAATTAACTTGTGTGAAAACTGGTGTGAGTGAGATAAATGCATCTATTATGTGTCTCCGGGTAATTTTCAACAAGTCACATCTAAGTGTTGCGTAACTCTGATTGTGCTATGTGAGTGTGTGTTCTGTTGGGCCCTATTAGCCGGGGGGAAAGTCTGGAGCAGACCTACGACACGCTGGAGGGATTATGTCTCAAAACTGGTTTGAGAATGCCTTGGTGTCTTCCTGGTGGAGATATAGGAGATAGCAAGGGACCGGGAGGTCTCGGCATCCTGACTGAGATTGGTGACCCTGCGACCCGGACTACGGCCTATTATTCGTAAAAAAAAAAACATTTATTCATTTTCTACCACTTATCCTCATGAGGGTCACGAGGGGTGCTGGAGCCTATCTCGGCTGTCTTCTGGCGAGAGTCGGGGTACACCCTGGACTGGTGGCCAGCCAATCACAGGGCACATATAGACAAACAACCATTCACACTCACATTCATACCTATGGACAATTTGGAGTCGCTAATTAACCTAGCATGTTTTTGGAATGTGGGAGGAAACCGGAGTACCCGGAGAAAACCCAAGCATGGACGGAATCGAACGCGGGTCTCCTAGCTGTGAGGCTAACCACTCGAACACCGTGTAGCCCAAAACAAAATATATTTCAACAAATATTTTGGGCCCAAATAAGGCATTCAAGAAGTTTCTAAACAGGTTTTTCGTGCTCTAACTTGATCATATTCGATTTATAAATAAGGAATCTGACATGGTAGAAGTCGGCTGAATCTGGAATGGCTAACCACGAAAAACGAATCAAAGTGTCAATCACGAACGGGTTCTGCTGCTCCACAGGAGTTATTCAACCATAACTGTAGAGTTTGTGAGATATTGTTTCCAGTTTTAGCACAACCGCGACACTGGGTATTGATTATACAGTTACCAATCAGTGTCAATAAAAACCATGCATGGCTTTATTTAATTGTAACCTGAGAGTTTTGTCCTTTTCGAAAGAGTGTCCTTCAGTTCAGGGACAATTAGTAGTCAAAAACACTTGTGGCGTAACGAAAGAGGAGTTAAGGATATTTTGTTCCAGAAACATTATTTGGTTGAGGTGTACTCCCAGTGCCACACGTAGGAGGATTATGACTAGGATGTACAGCCCATTGCTTTCTAATAACATCCTTTAATCTCTTCCCCGGTTACCCTTGAGGCTGTCCACTCAAAAAACATTGCAACTTTTCACCTTCAATAAAAGTACCTCGGATACCGCTCCTGTCTCACCTTCTAACTGGGGAGGGGAGGAGCAGGTAGCTCTTTCCATCAGAGAGATTGGACAGGGTTGACCCTCTGCTCGGCTCTCGATGAGGAACCCATTTTTATCCACTACACTGTCAGTTTGAATTAACTGTAAAACCCCAACCTTTGTGTTGAACCTCTGCCCTGCTACTTGCTGTTTCGATGTCAGCAGGGTTTTTCTGTTTGGGTCTTACAGCTCCTGATCTCCATTCAGTCCTTGGTAGCCCCGGTAGCACATGACTATGAAGTGTTAGAATCTTTTTCCCTTTTGTGTCAGGTGTAAAACCGGCAGATCAGTTGGGTACATCCATCAATTCCAACCGGCCAATCTTTTATCCCGGCTAATATGCTAAACTTAAACTACCCTAGCAAGCAACAGAACATCAGCAGGCCTTGTGCTTTCAGATCAGGGACGCTCCGGGGTTACTTTGTGATTTTCATTCTGAAATCTTTCATCCCGCATTACCCTGATCCGTCCATCAGATGTTTAGCCCACTCGCTTTTAAATTCTGCCATCATTTGTATTCATCACTTTTTCCATTTCTCCCACACTCTCGCCATGATGCCTTGCATAATGGCTTCTGAGCTTTCGAAGATGTGGTAAGGTTTCTTTTTCCAATTAGTATGGAATCATTTCTCCCGCGTTAATCTATAGCCAGCTCCCCCTGTCTTTGATTTAAAGCTTGGCGTGCATCCGGGGGAGTTGAGGGTGCAGCCATATTGGACGGGGCCCGGCCAGGCCCGCAATGTGTTCACCTCCTGATTGCGCAGTCTCTCAGGTTTAGTGCTGGTTTATGGAGCGTGATATGAATTAAACCCGGTCTTGGTCCCTCAACAACGATTGGTGGCACAACTCAGGGAACGCAACGTTCAAGGATGAGAAGTTCTGGTTCTGGAAGGTGAGTCTGGCAGGTAAGTGGGACAATAGCTACGTTTACATGAGGAGTTTTTGTCTTTCCGAATGGAATCTTTCCGAATGACCTTTTCGAAAGCAATGGTATCCATGGAAAGGAATATTCCAAATGCGCCGCTATAATCAGAATAGTCAATGGGGCATGCCCAGTAAAACGTAACTTAACTTCCTCGAGTTTTTCTTTCACTTGTTGGAATAACTCCGTATTGCCGGTTTTTCATTTGTCCGGTCTTGAAATTTAGTTTGAAACAAAAACAAACTTTTCGCCTCAATTTTTTTTTTTAATCGAAGAACGTCTTCGATTTTTATAGATATGTAGATATGTATTTTCTTTTTTTAATAAAACCGGACTTATGAATGGCGTATAGAAGGGTTTAGATTCTGTTCCACAGATGGCGCTAATGCACACGAAAGCTGCTTGCCAACCGCCAATAAACAACAGAAGAAGAAAAACACCACGAAAAAGAACACATTCTCACAACTTTCCGTTTGAGCGGGTACAAGATACCTCAATCGGATTGCGGAAAGGAATATTCCACCCCTGGGAATCCCATTATATATTTCGAAATGAGGTGTATACAAAGGTTACATTCTTTCCGTTTGAGCAAATAAACCGAATGCAATTGGAATATTTTGGTTCATGTAAACGTGGCTAATGTTAATGTATGAAAACATCTGTTAATGTGGCACAACTGGACGTAATCGGCATTGAGCAACATTATTAAACGCTGCGTCCACACCAGGAAGACTCCAGGTCAGTCTTCCATGTAAATCATTGTTGATCACCATTTGTGTACCTACTGCGCTTGTCCTTGTTTCCTGTTCGAGTTAACCTTGCCTCGTACTTGTCTTTGGCGCAGCATTGTAGTTTTTTGTTGTTCCCCCTTAAAGATGACAGTTAATGATTTTGTTTCATCCTACTCTCTGGAAACATTAGTTTTTGGACTGTTCTATATTTGCTTAGTCTCTATCTGTAGTGATCTGAAAGTCCTTCAGTTGGGTACTCCATCTGTAAACAAAGTACACACAACCCTAACCCCCTTATCACGAGTTCAAACTGGTCACATTTTTCTCATGAATTCAACGGCCTCTATGGTTAGGGCTGAAACGAACAATTATTAGTTTTCTTAGTCTATTTAGCTGAAGATTGGTTTTATGATTAATTGTCAAGGCCGGAGACCAGTGTTCTGGACTAGCCCCGTATGTGGCTATTTTTGTTTGTTTTTTTTAGAGGAGGCAAAATGTCTCTTTCGACGGTAAAGTTTCCTGTGCTGGATGAACCAAACAAATATCAATCAAACGCACAAAAAAAAATCACATTTGACAGGCAGAAATAATTTTATTTAAAAAAAATCAATTAACTGAAAAAATAAATTGATAGATTAACTGGATAATCAATTAATCAATTAATTGTTCATCTTTATAATACAGTCTATCCAAATTTTTGCGTCCCAGGATCATCAATGAAACAAAAGGTACAGCGCATACCCCCCCTCCACCCTCCGCGCCCCCAACTAGCTTGACAATGATGTTCTCCTCTGATTTCGGATCAACATTTGTATTAAAATAGACGGTTGTCATTTTAATCTAGATTAAATGGAACTCCAAAAGCCTGCTTCATTTAAAAAATATAAAAAATAAAAAAATATTTTTTTTGCCTGGGTGAGACGCTAACTTGGTTTTGAAGCCTGATTAAATTTTTGCTTCTGTGGTATGTTCAAAGGCTGCTGAACAAGCTGCGGAATCTCATCACTTGACTAAAAAAAACTTCATCAATGAAGCATAAAGACATGCAAAAATGACGGGCTTTTATGTATATATATATATACTGTATATATTTGTTCAGATTAAGCCAGGTCTGTAGGTCTGTTCATGTGAGGTAGAATTGTTTGGAAGCGGACCTTGGATGTATCCTACCTGTCTTCAGATGTGACCAACCCAACGACACCGGGGAGGACAACAAACCAGAGTTCTGTTTGAAAGTCAATTAGAAAGCTCCCTAAACAGTTGGCTTTTCATGTCTAAAGCGACCATTTTTCACACTGCATATATTACTCCCTTCCGATACAAGGCTTTCAAACCCCTGACGGTCTCTCTCCTTCAGATTTCAAAGTAAACTTTAATCATAATAGATGGCATTACTATCTACAGTCATGGCCGCTTTCAATCCTCAATTCTAATGTCAATCTCTTAATTTATAGTTAATAATAAAACCTGCTGGGACAAAAAGCATTCAAAATGCAAATTGTTAACTGACCCGCCAGCCCCCTCCATCTCACACACACACACACACACACACAGTCGATTTATCAGGACTGCATACCTAGCTTGATTAGATCGGGGACCAGTGGTGGAAAATCAATTTGGGGTGATTCAAACCACTAAAGCCAAAAGTCAAAATGCTTATCAATCCATTATTTATTAACCTCACAGTTACAGAAGATATTTGATATTTAATGCACAGTTCTATTGCTCATAAAAAGCAATGAAACGCATTATATGCTTAGACTGGTGTATAAAAAAACAAAATAAATATGTTTATTTCCATGTCTTAATCAAAAGCCCTTTCATTCTTACTTTAAGTCAGTTTTGGTTTTGTATAGTAGTCACTGTCGATGCCAGTGTGTACTATTGGCAACAAAGTAACAGAGATGAAGATGCTGAGGTTTTCATTGGGAGTGACCATGATGGATAGGATCAGGAACGAGTACATCAGAAAGAGAAAGTAGAAGAAGAAGATTGGCAATAAAGTAACCACAACATCACCTTAATCAACATTCTGTGGTTCGAACGTCTATCCCGTATTTTATTACAGATTTTCCAAAATAAATTGGGAGTGACCACGATGGATAGGATCAGGAACGAGTACATCAGAAAGAGAAAGTAGAAGAAGAAGATTGGCAATAAAGTAACCACAACATCACCTTAATCAACATTCTGCGGTTCGAACGTCTATCCCGTATTCTATTTCTGATTTTCAAAAATAAATTTATTAAAATGTACACTACCAGTCATTTTTAAAAAGATATCCCCCTCATTAGCATATTACCATAGGTGTGAAATGTTCCCTGTGACTGACTGGCAACCAGTCCAAGGTGTATCCCAACCTTAGCTAAAAGTCAGCTGGTACTAGAAAAATAATAATAATAATAATATAGTCTTACAGATCACTTACACAGTACATACAGATACAGATAGTAATCAGACTGTTTGTGTCTGCCTAATCACCTGACATATCACTCCCTGCTCTACTAATCTAGGATTAGTGGTAAAAAATTAATATTTAAGATTATTTTTCACAATCCTGACAACATAACCCATCAAATGATAAAGGGTTTGTGTAAAAAGGGGAAACAAGTGACAATAAAGCCTGAATTTCAGAGTTCAGCCTCTTGACATCCAAATAAACTCCAGCCCACTGATTCATTGTATGACTGACATCATCATCCCCAGAAAAGGGGAACCCAAAACAGTCGAATACAGTAATGGGTCGTTTTGATGAATACGTTTCTTTTAACAGTTTTGGTTTTGTTAAGTAGCCACTGCCGAAACCAATCAGATGGATTAACTTTAAATTGTTCAGTTTTTTTGTGAGTGCTATTGGCAACAACAGGTTTTCATTGGGAGTGACCACGATGGATAGGTAGGATCAGGAACGAGAACATCAGAAAGAGAAAGTAGAAGAAGAAGATTGGCAATAAAGTAACCACAACATCACCTTAATCAACATTCTGCGGTTCGAACGTCTATCCCGTATTTTATTACAGATTTTCAAAAATAAATTGATTCAATTGTACACTACCAGTCCTACCCTAGCCCTAACCCTAGCATATTACCATCGGTGTGAATTGTTCCCTGTGACTGACTGGCAACCAGTCCAAGGTGTATCCCAACCTTTGCTAAAAGTCAGCTGGTACTAGAAAAATAATAATAATAATAATATACTCTTACAGATCAAGTACAAACAAGTGACAATAAAGCCTGAATTTCAGAGTTCAGCCTCTTGACATTCAAATAAACTCCAGCCCACTGATTCATTGTATGACTGACATCATCATCCCCAGAAACGGGGAACCCAAAACAGTCTACCAGTCGAATACAGTAATGGGTCGTTTTGATGAATACGTTTCTTTTAACACTTGTGTCACAATCATTGTCCTCTTTCATTCCCAGTAGCGATGATGGGGGAGCAGTCACTTAGCAACCCACTCTGACCTTGTCTGCCATGTTAGCATGCATGAGCAATCTGCATCCATGACTCTCTGACGCACCTCCATCTCTTGCTTTCTATCCATGCATGAGCAACTTAAAGATTTCCTGTTAGGGTCAATGATACTGAATTGGGAACTGATCGAGTGTGACAAGCGGTTCTGAACGGATTCGGAGCTCTGAAAGGACGTTTCACCTTAGCCAGGTGCAGTCACCTTGGCCATGAGCAATGAGCTCTGAGGTTAGCCGGGTAATTCCTTCCGTCGCTCCCAAAGCAGCACATTGAAGTGATCTGCATGTAGATTAAAGCCAAGAGGCATGGATGGAGAGCTTATCCTCAGTCAGTTAGCATGCACACCCACAACAGTGCTCAGACAGAATTTGGGAGGGAGTGAAAAAGTTATATTTCAATATTTAAGTAGAATATGCTGTGTGAAGACCACCTGCTTTGCATCTTTATTGCGTCTTGCTTTTATTCATATAAATCGAACAAAACCAGGTTTCAGGTCAAGGTCTAAAATAGGTTGCATGAGATCTAAATATTTTGATGTAAACAAAATTTCTTGTAAATATCGGTCACAAATCTGTTTAAATATTGAAAAGATAATCCATCTACCACACAGGTGTTCCTGAGGCTGGCCACAATAAAAGGCTACACACCACAAACTTAAGCAAAAGTCTGCAAACCATTCAACTACACTAAGACTGCATGCTTTCATGTGTTTTGTTTTTAAAAAGGGACATTTTTTTCAGAGTGAGTACTGTTATACCCGTAAATGTAATAACTGCCCACAAACGTAATAAACCACAAACGTAATACAAATCTGCAGCTTTGAATGTAATAATCCCACAAACGTAATACATTTCCCACAAATGTAATAAAATTTGCCTACTGCAAACGTAATACTGATTTATTACATATGTGCGAAAGTGAAAAACTGTAAAGGTAATAACTTCCGACAAATGTAATATGAGACAAAATAATGATCTTTGTGGTTGTTGTTATTTGTTCTTTTTTCGTGTAATGAGGGCGAAGATGTAGATGTCATTTTGAGGATCTTAATTTTAAGATACAGTAAAGTCTCGTTATATCGATATTCTCGGGAGTCGGAAAAAATACCGATATAACCGGACTATCCATATATCCGATCCTGCGCCGAATTGCATTAAAAGTGGGCGGATCTTTGATATGGCATGTAATTTTCTCCTTGAGTTCACGGATTGCGTATCTAGCATGCTTTTGTACTACAATACATTTTGTACTACAGTAAATAAAAATAAACTTACGCTGTAGTGATTACCGGTTACCGGGACATAATTCACCCCGGAACTATCGATAGGGAAGGTGTTGCCACCCGGAGGGGTAGGCGCGAGGGACGGGTGTTTTCCGCTGTGTGTGCTGCACTCTGGTGGTGGAAGTGTGAAAAATAAAGTTGACTGGAAGCAGCCGTTGGCCGTGTTCTTTTTTTGGTATTGAAATCCTTAAGCAAAGATTGATTTAAGCTGCTTTTGTATCGATATAAGCAGACCAAATTGGCTGGCGGGAGATGAAAAGGGCATCGTAGTAACCGGATTATCATAATAACCGTGTATCGTACTAACGGAGCTAATTATATCATAAAAGACTAGAAATTTGCCGGGAAATGAAAATAGTATCGTAATAAGTAGTAATTCGTTTTAACCGATATCAATATAACGAGACTTTACTGTAATTTAAAAAAAAAAAAAATTGTGGAAAAAATATTATTCAAAGAATATTATTTGAATACATTGAAGGGATTTTTAATTATTAAATTATAATTTATTTTAAATTAAAAAATATAATTGTGATAATTGCAATTTTTTAAATAAAATTATTATTACTAATTATTATTATTATATTTTATTATTTCTTTTGGTTATTTCTTCAAAATCACACATATTTGCCCACAAACAAAATGTAATAATTTTCTGCAATTTCTGAAATTATTCAGTATTACGTTTGCAGTGGGCAACTTTTTATTACGTTTGTGGGAAATGTATTACATTTGCGGAATTATTACATTCAAATCTGCAGATTTGTATTACGTTTTTTTGGGTTAATTACGTTTCTGGGCAGTTATTACGTTTGCGGGTGTAACAGAGTACCATGACTCTACATTGTACTTTTGTATTAAGTCGCTGTTGAATTATAAATAGCTTTGCAGTCATTATCCCCTTTGCTGAGATGGCGGCGTTATGATTGTGTATGTGTGGTGGGCAGCTGAAGGACAGATGTGCTGACAGTTGGATGGATGATCGCACATATCGCCAGCGTACCCCGAATCAGCTATAATCTGCTGCGTCATTGACATTTTGGAGCGCCGTGGGGATGAGAAATATAATACACTTTGCAAGAGAAAGTAAAATGTCAATACGCATTGAAACCCGGTTACTGTTGCTATGGTTGTAAAGCGTACATGTACTCGTCTCTTGCAGTGCAATCTTTTGTCTCTGCGCTCAGAGAATATGAACTGGCAGAACACAAGCATCAACCTCTTTAGTTCAGTGGCCAACAATAGCAGACAAATGACTGCAGCAAAGAAAATGACCATCGGCGAAAGCATCCAAACATGGTCATGTTCTCATTAAAATATGCAGATGAACTCCGTGCTAAACACTTGGCCAGATGTTCACATCCGATCCAAGAGTCTATTAACTTGTAAATGAGTAGCATTATCGCTATTGTTACGGGGGAAAGCTTGTTGAGTTACGGCAAGATTTGTTTTCTGTCCTTTTTGTGTGTGTACGTGTCCACTTGAAGTGATATGTCAGGTGATTAGGCAGACACCAACAGTCTGATTCCTATCTGTGTCTGTATGTATGTAAGTGATCTGTAAGACTATATTATTATTATTATTATTTTTCTAATAATCTGTGTGAAGTTGGTGATTCATGCAAACAGGCAAATAATCTGTCGGCCTTGTATTTTCTTTAAAAAAAAAAACAAAACAGTTAGTTTTTAGTACTTCAAGCAAAGTTTTCCAAGTGACCGGCTAAATTGTAAGAGAGCAGACAAAAAAAACACTGGCAATGATACAACGAGCCGAATACAGCTGTCTTGTCAAATGCACCGCGTACAAAACAATTTTGCAACATGATTGCAAAGTGCATACTGCAACATATTCAGAGTGTTTGATGCAGCTACTGTGCATGTGTACCTAATGTTCCGACCGGTCAATGCGGCAGTCAATCGGTTACGGTTACCACTGTCTGTTCACCGCCAACTGAATTCCTATGTTTGAATTAGCGGGCCTGTTTTATGATGACTTCGTGGAATATCATTAATTTATTAATTTTCTACTGCTTATCCTCACAAGGGTCGCGAGGGGTGCTGGAGCCTATCCCAGCTGTCTTCGGGTGAGAGGCGGGGTACACCCTGGACTGGTGGCCAGCCAATCACAGGGCACATATAGACAAACAACCATTCACACTATCATTCATACCTATGGACAATTTGGAGTTGCTAATTAACCTAGCATGTTTTTGAAATGTGGGAGGAAACCGGAGAAAACCCACGCATACACAGGCAAAATCCACACAGAGAATCCCAGGCAAGGAATCGAACCCGGATCTCCTAGCCTGCACGTTATCCACTCGGGCATATCGGTTTGTCCATTTTTCATAGTTGCCACATCGAGTTGGCAATTAACCTAGCATGTTTTTGGAATGTCGGAGGAAACCGCAGTACCCGGAGAAAACCCATGCATGCACGGGGAGATAGCCGAGAGTGGAATTGAACCCGAATCTACTTTGTGGAATAAGAAGAAAAAAAAAATTAAGGAAAAAATATCACAGGCCTGCACAGTGATGTCTTGTCAAATGCACCGTACATTATGAGATAAGTTTATACCAAGTGACATACAAATATAAACTGAAACAAGTGAGCTGTATAAAACAGAATAAGACACCGCTCAGCTCCTCTAGGAATTGACCAATCACAGAGCATGAAGATTAAATATATAATGAGCATTTCCCTTACTCAAAAATACAGCATCCGTACTGTTTGCCCCTTGCACCAATATGTGAAAACTGGAAATATATCCCACACGGGGACACCTAGCAAAGGTCGAAACTTCAGAATGCTAAAAGGCCACCTGTCTGGTTTTGATGCACCTCAGTTGGATGATGCGTCTTATTACTGCAAACAAGTGCGCTTTCTTTCATAACACATTATTTAGGGAACTTGCTGTGACTTGAACACAACACAACAGGTATTTAATAAAGTGATATCACACCAGAGTCACCCCGCTTGTGTCTGCATCGCATGTAATATTGTGATTATACAACAAAAGATATGAAATATATTCATACTGTCTTCCGTTTATGTCCCTCGTGTGTGATGTCGCGGTCGCTTTCGAGGACAAAAACATGGATTTCATGGGTTCCTCTTTTCATGACGACTCAAATCTCAAGAGAAAAAAAAAAAAGAGTTGGGTTGTCCAAAGTGCAGCCCGGGGGCCATTTGTGGACCGTGGCTGTATTTTTTTGGGCCTGTAACACATTCTAAATATATAATTAATTTAAAAAAAAAGGGATGGGGAATCAAACTCAGGTCCAAAAAAGGTACGATTGTTCCAGTGCCAAAGTACCCTTGGTTGTGGAAATTGTTTTTCTCTTTAGCTGATGAATTTGAGAATAGCATATCCTAATCCGCTAACCACAGCAGCACAACTAAAAAGTATGTCATCAGGAGAAAAGCCGCTAATATTTTTTTTGCCATTTCAAAAATTAATTTCAGAAAAAATACTGTAATATGCCTTAAACCCAAATCCATTACATTTATATAGTGGATATATTAGACCCTCGTGCAGCTCCCAGACATACTTATGGTTCTAGAAATAGACGTTTGTACCAAATATAAGAGTAGATTTTTGCTGAAAATGCACTTTTCTGGTCAAAAAAACACCAGAAACCTCACACACACTCACCAGGGGGCCCGGAAGCACCCAAAAAGCACATAAAACACCAGCATTTTAGGGCGTTGATTTTTGACAAAAAAACGTAAGGTGTCGTTTTTTTTTTCAGTTTTTTGACTTGCTGAAAATGCACTTTTCTGGTCAAAAAAAACAGAGGAAACCTCACACACACTCACCAGGGGGCCCAGAAGCACCCAAAAAGCGCATAAAACACCAGCGTTTTAGGGCGTTGATTTTTGACAAAAAAACGTAAGGTGTCGTTTTTTTTTTCATTTTTTCAACTTGCTGAAAATGCACTTTTCTGGTCAAAAAACAGCGGAAACCTCACACACACTCACTAGGGGGCCCAGAAGCATCCAAAAACAGCATAATATGGCAGTGTTTGAATTTGGTGATTTTTGACAAAAAACGTAAGGTGTCGATTTTTTTTTTCAGTTTTTCGACTTGCTGAAAATGCACTTTTCTGGTCAAAAAAAACCAGAGGAAACCTCACACACACTCACCAGGGGGCCCAGAAGCACCCAAAAAGCGCATAAAACACCAGCGTTTTAGGGCGTTGATTTTTGACAAAAAAACGTAAGGGGTTAGTATGTCGTTTTTTTTTTTCATTTTTTCAACTTGCTGAAAAGGCACTTTTCTGCTCAAAAAAACAGCAGAAACCTCACACACACTCACCAGGGGGCCCGGAAGCACCCAAAAAGCGCATAAAACACCAGCGTTTTAGGGCGTTCATTTGTGACAAAAAAAACGTAAGGCGTCGTTTTTTTTTTCATTTTTTCAACTTGCTGAAAATGCACTTTTCTGGTCAAAAAAACAGCGGAAACCTCACACACACTCACCAGGGGGCCCAGAAGCATCCAAAAACAGCATAATATGGCAGTGTTTGAATTTGGTGATTTTTGACAAAAAACGTAAGGTGTCGATTTTTTTTTTCAGTTTTTCGACTTGCTGAAAATGCACTTTTCTGGTAAAAAAAAACAGAGGAAACCTCACACACACTCACCAGGGGGCCCAGAAGCACCCAAAAAGCCCATAAAACACCAGCGTTTTAGGGCGTTGATTTTTGACAAAAAAACGTAAGGGGTTAGTATGTCGTTTTTTTTTTTCATTTTTTCAACTTGCTGAAAATTGACTTTTTCTGGTCAAAAAAAACAGAGGAAACCTCACACACACTCACCAGGGGGCCCAGAAGCATCCAAAAACAGCATAATATGGCAGTGTTTGAATTTGGTGATTTTTGACAAAAAACGTAAGGTGTCGATTTTTTTTTTCAGTTTTCTGACTTGCTGAAAATGCACTTTTCTGGTCAAAAAAAACAGAGGAAACCTCACACACACTCACCAGGGGGCCCAGAAGCACCCAAAAAGCGCATAAAACACCAGCGTTTTAGGGCGTTGATTTTTGACAAAAAAACGTAAGGGGTTAGTATGTGTTTTTTTTTTTTTCATTTTTTCAACTTGCTGAAAATGCACTTTTCTGGTCAAAAAAACAGCGGAAACCTCACACACACTCACCAGGGGGCCCAGAAGCATCCAAAAACAGCATAATATGGCAGTGTTTGAATTTGGTGATTTTTGACAAAAAACGTAAGGTGTCGATTTTTTTTTTCAGTTTTTCGACTTGCTGAAAATGCACTTTTCTGGTAAAAAAAAAAACAGAGGAAACCTCACACACACTCACCAGGGGGCCCAGAAGCACCCAAAAAGCGCATAAAACACCAGCGTTTTAGGGCGTTGATTTTTGACAAAAAAACGTAAGGGGTTAGTATGTCGTTTTTTTTTTTTCATTTTTTCAACTTGCTGAAAATGCACTTGTCTGGTCAAAAAAAACAACTGAAACCCCACACACACTCAACAGGGGGGCCAGGAGGACCCAAAAAGCGCATAAAACACCAGCATTTGAGGGCATTGATTTTTGACAAAAAAACCCAAGGGGTTAGTATGTCGGTTTTTTCTGTTTTTTTTTCAAATATAAAATAAAAATTCATATGTGGTTGCCCACAATTCAAAGTCTCAAGGAGCAAAATATACTCCATATATTGAATTCATAATATAAGCTGCACTCTGGCCTGTTTGAGAATTTATCACACATTAAGACACGACAGGTTTAAACCCCACAACAACACACCGCCTCTCCTGTGGTGCGAAACCTGCTGACTCAGTCCGAATTTGACACTTCCCCATTTCTTTACCAGATTGTTACCACATTGAACGCTTCCTGCAGTTGAACTGGCAAGGGAAATATGAACGGACAGTTTGTTATCAGCAGTTTTATGGCTCCTTCTGTGGGATGCTGAGGCCACTACACTTCCTCTATCCTCACTTGCAAGACATACAGGAGGTGATCAGTTATCAATGTCTCCACCCCGTTCAAGTACATTTGGATGCAAATGAGAGCAACCGTTATGGCAGGACTAAAATAAAAGACAGAGAAACCTTAATAACATTAATGATCTCATAAGAGCAGCTGAAACATTAAATATGGGGGGGGCTTAGAAAATGGATAACTTTAGATCCAAACAAAAGTTGTAATGTTAGACATTAAAGTCGAAGTTTTATGTGAATAAAGTCAGAATTTTAATAAGAAAAATTACAAGAAGAAAGTGGAAATAGCTACAAAATAAAAATAAAAAATAAACATCAGAAATGAAGAATATACAGTAAATATAGTCAAAATTTGAAAAAAATACTGTAAGTCGCATTTGAACAAGAAAAGTTTTTACAATAAATTTGTAATTTTATTAGTACAGACTTGAAATATTAAAGTAAAATTATAATATAATGAGAAACAAACAACACATTGATGAATATACAGGGTCAGGCAAAATGATCTGACACATTTGTAGGTTAAATAAAAGGTAAATAAAGTAAAGTAACAACATTTTTGAAAAATTTTATTTTCGAAAAGTACATATAATGCGATTTTTTCCATAAAATGCCATTTTGCTTTGTTTCTTTATAATGCCATAATTTTCATTTCTTTTCATTTCTGCCATGAATTGGACTTTACTTTATTTGCCTTTTATTTAACCTACAAATGTATAAAATAATTTTGCCGAACCCTGTACTTTTCGGAATCGTGCTAGCCAAGGCACAAGGCATGAAACCAAAATCAGTACAACTGCAGTGAGGGTATGAAATGTGAGTAACTGATTCTGGTCCGTTTTTATATGAATTATCTACCAAACATGGCGGTTTCGGATTCTCACCCAGGTTGGGATTTTAAAATACCCGGAAATCCCATTTTTCCGAAGCCATCCCCACTTGGTTCCGTCAATTTTTGATGATTTTGACAGATTTTTCAAGTCACACGGAATATTGTTTGTTTTATTTCCCCTGCAGGTACACAGTAACTTTCATGCATTGCAAAGTGTAGCTTCCTGCTGCAGTGATATGATTCTGGATTTGTGAAATCCCTCTTCCAGGAAGACGTACTGTATTGCTGCTGCACCAGTGCCGTATTATTACAGCTTACAAGAGTAAGCCGCATTTTCCACAGAGGTTAACAACATGTTTTGGAGCCAGAATGACAAGGCCCCTATAGTCTGTTCTCAATTCTTCGTCTTATTCCGCTCAGAGGATGGGAAAATGCAAAGCATTTAATCCAATGCAACCGTCGTTTATTATTTATGTTGAAACATTCTGTATATTGCCTTGGTCAAAGTATCGCTCATCTATTAGTCATAAGTCAGAGAGAAACATCTCAGACCAGCTGATTCTAAAATGATGCCAGAATGAAAAGGAATGGTTTATTATAGTTACATCATCTGAGGCAAACTACAGTAAAGTCTCGTTATATCGATATCGGTTAAAACGAATTACTACTTATTACGATACTATTTTCATTTCCCGGCAAATTTCTAGTCTTTTATGATATAATTAGCTCTGTTAGTACGATACCCGGTTATTATGATAATCCGGTTACTACGATGCCCTTTTCATCTCCCGCCAGCCAATTTGGTCTGCTTATATCGATACAAAAGCAGCTTAAATCAATCTTTGCTTAAGGATTTCAATACCAAAAAAGAACACGGCGAACGGCTGCTTCCAGTCAACTTTATTTTTCACACTTCCACCACCAGAGTGCAGCACACACAGCGGAAAACACCCGTCCCTAGCGCCTACCCCTCCGGGTGGCAACACCTTCCCTATCGATAGTTCCGGGGTGAATTATGTCCCGGTAACCGGTAATCACTACAGCGTAAGTTTATTTTTATTTACTGTAGTACAAAATTTATTGTAGTACAAAAGCATGCTAGATACGCAATCCATGAACTCAAGGAGAAAATTACATGCCATATCAAAGATCCGCCCACTTTTAATGCAGTTCGGCACAGGATCGGATATATGGATAGTCCGGTTATATCGGTATTTTTTCCGACTCCCGAGAATATCGATATAATGAGACTTTACTGTATTTGTAAATGGGATTTTTTGATGAGGGCGTAAAAACAGAAATTAATATTCCCAGGTATTATTCAAGTAATAATTCCCAGCTTGAATGCTGTTTGAATGAAAACTTATTTTTGTTAATTTATGACCAAAGGAAGGCTTTAGGCATTATCAAGATGAAACATCCCACCATCATCAAACGTCACTTTGGAGAATGATTCTTTTTTGTTATTCCTTCCTGAGAGCTGAGTAAACATCAGGTTATGAAGTCAAAATAAATTTCAAAAACATATCTAAATCAGCCTAAATCCAACACAACAGCACACAGGCACGGAATTGAAAGCTAAATATGAATTCTTACCTAAGTTGGGGTGTTATTACTTATAATAAAATGGGCCGATAATGATTGATTGATTCATTTTTCCAACTTTATTCATTGGTTTGTCAATCCGTCCATCTATTTTCGCAGGCATGCTGGAGCCTGTCCCAGCTGTCTTCAGGTAAAAAGCGGGGTACACCCTTGACTGGTTGCCAGCCAATCACAGGGCACATATAGACAAACAACCATTCACACTCACATTCATACCTACATGGACAATTTGGAGTTGCTAATTAACCTAGCATGTTTTTGGAATGTGGGAGGAAACCGGAGTACCCGGAGAAAAACCATGCATGCACGGGGAGATGGCCGAGGGTGGAATTGCATGCACGGGCAAGGAATCGAACCCGGGCCTCCCAGCCTGCACGCTATCCACTTGTGCATATTGGTTTGTCCATTTTTCATAATTATGTGACTTAAAAAAATTGAATCAATTTCAAATGTTTGCTACTAAAATTATTATTATTTGTAATTACGGTGTTATTGTCATAGAATGACTTGTGTCAAATTACAACTTTTTTTTGATTTACTATTTTCACTTTATTCTTAATTTTTTAATTTAATTTTAAATGTTTTTTGTCAACTCATATATTCCAAGATATCTTCAGTTTGAAATAAAAATGAATGAGCCATTTTTAACA
Organism: Doryrhamphus excisus; assembly: GCF_037039965.1. Classification (NCBI taxonomy): domain Eukaryota; kingdom Metazoa; phylum Chordata; class Actinopteri; order Syngnathiformes; family Syngnathidae; genus Doryrhamphus; species Doryrhamphus excisus. The sequence goes on along the minus strand of NC_136367.1, from coordinate 3,144,997 downwards.
ATGACTGGCTCGTGGGCCATTGCTTGGGGTTTCAAACTCGCAACCTCAATTGGCTGTGATGAGAGGTCCGTCTATGATGTCATCAGATTTTGACTCTCAAAGATGTTAACGCAAAACAAGTTTTTGTAGTTTTACAAATACATTTGATTGATTTGGTTAGCATCTGTTTGGTTAGAGTTCAACAAATGAACAAATGAATGCCGCTAACCAAGGTTCTTGTGGAATACTTATTGAGTGGACCCCAGGTTAAGCCGAGTTCGACTGACTGGAATAAGAAACCCCAAACAAGCGTGAAAACACAGTGACAACTTCAAACTGAGTGTTTTTTTTTTTCCACACGCAGGTAAGTAGCTTAACTTTCTTTCCACATCTGACTTTTTTGGCATGAAATCCTTTCTAAAGTTGGGCCAGAACTCTTTAAGACGGCAGAGTACCAGGTTCCCACTGGTTTCTGCCAGTTCTGAGCAGAGGGCGGGTCTGGACTTGTTCCAGTTTGAATAGGAAAAACAGCTTTATGAGACTTTCATCTACTCCACCTAGTTTACTCGGCGGCAACCATCCAGTTTCTCGGTGCCTCTGCAGGAATGCTTGGATAGCACATCTGAAAACAACTGCCGACCACGAGTTTGATGCCGGTGAAAGACCTTCTTGATCATTGGCTTTCTACTAAATCATTTTTTTCCTTTAATCTGGACATGCCTACAATTTTACAAGAGTTGCTTTCCAATTCTGACTCACATTGAACCACAATTATTAATTGATTCTGAAAACAAGCAGAAAAAGGTATTTCCTTCGATTGTGGACTCGGATGTGGACAACATGTGCCTGCTGAGTGGGTGCTTGGGTTCCCCAATATACACATCGATTCAGGGGTGTCAGGGTGTTACCAGGTACTGCAACCAGTACCCTAGTAAGTGATTAAAACTTGCTTCAAAGTTGAAGGGTGGACCCAACTCAATGGAAACCCATCCATCCACCGACAAATCCGGGTCAGAAGACTCAGTACTGAAGCCCAGATTCACCACCTTTCCAGTTTAAATTGGGTTTGGGGCACCCGGGTGTTCCCAGCCCAACTGTGAGACCAAGGATCACAATGGAAACCCATCCATCCATCCACAAATCCAGGTCAGCAGACTCAGTACTGAAGCCCAGATTCACCATTTTTCCCCAGTTTCAATTGGGTTTGGGGCACCCAGGTGTTCCCAGGCCATCTGTGAGACCAAAGACCACAATAGAAACCTATCCATCCATCCATCCATTCATCCACAAATCCCGGTCAGCAGACTCAGTAATGAAGCCCAGATTCACCACCTTTCCAGTTCCAATTGGGTTTGGGGAACCCGGGTGTTCCCAGGCCAACTGTGAGACCAAAGACCACAATGGAAACCCACCCATCCATCCATCCATCCACAAATCCGGGTCAGCAGACTCAGTACTGAAGCCCAGATTCACCACCTTTCCAGTTCCAATTGGGTTTGGGGCGCCCGGGCTGTGAGACCAAAGACCACAATGGAAACCCATCCATCCAGCCATCCATCCATCCACAAATCCGGGTCAGCAGACTCAGTACTGAATCCTAGATTCACGATCTTTCCGGTTTCAGTTGGGTTTGGGGGCGCCCAGGTTCCCAGGCCAGCTGTGAGACCAAAGACCACAATGGAAACCCATCCATCCATCCATCCATCCATCCACACATCCGGGTCAGCAGACTCAGTACTGAAGCCCAGATCGGTACTGACCAAAGACCACAATGGAAACCCACCAGGCATTGTATATACAAAATTAACATAACAGTATTTTTTCACGACAAACAAACCTCGTTGAAAATAATTGTACCGAATGTTTTGTTTTTTTTTATCTCCAGAGAGAAAGCCAAACATTTGTTGTCAAAGAGCTCAGTGACAAACGTTCCACAACTGTCTCGTCCACCTGGAGACACGGAGAGAGCAATTTACTCTCCTCGCCAGTCACTGTAATCTTCAAAGAATTGCTGTTATTGCACTGCTTACATCACTGTCAATCCGCACGTAGCCCCCCCCCCCCCACTGCCCATCCTGTCAGGAAGTAGCGAGATTATAACCTCCACTCGAGTGACATTATCCACGTATACATGGACCCAAATATTCCAATTCCATTTGGGTTATTTGCTTAAACGGAAAGAATGTAACCTTTGTATACGCCTCATTCCCAAAGAAAAATGCCAATCCGAATTAATATATAATGGGATTCCCAGTGGGTGGAATATTCCTGGAAAAACTGGCAATACGGAGTTATTCCAACAAGTGAAAGAAAAACTCGAGGAAGTCGGTATCACGGGATGTTGATGTTTACGTTTTACTGGGCATGCCCCATTGACTATTCTGGTTGATTATAGCGGCACATGTAGACACGCGATTGGAATATTCCTTTTCCATGGATACCATTGCTTTCGGAAAGGTCATTCGGAAAGAGAAAAACTCCTCATGTAAACGTGGCTACAGATGCTGCCATTTGTTTGGTTGCCGTCACATCGTTTTCTGTATCTTCTGGTCTTCTGCTCCAGCAAACCAAGCGGTTGTGACTCCAGTTCATCAAGCGCTTTTGCTCCTTTTTCTGTCTAATTATTAGGCAGTTCAAAAGGGGGAACGAGGCTGCTCGTGTTAGATTGTGCTGCAGGAACGGAGTGAGCTGGTGGGAGGGGGAGCTGCTGCAACGTGAGGACGGCCCGAGACAAAGGGAGACTCAAGTGGGACCGGCAAGATGGGAGGTTGGTGCTGTGAAAAGCTCAACAGAGGGGAGGGATGCACGGTGCCAAAACTTGCTCCCGACCCGGTGCCAGCACATTTCATCCTATTGTCTATTTCCCCCACCTCTTTTTCAATGGGCTTTGCCAGTAACAGTCCATTGGCCAAGCTTTGTATTAAGCTTTGGGCCACTAGTTTGGAGATGATAGAAGGCTATTTTAAAACGGACGCCTGCCAGGTTCGGGATACTAGCTTTGCCAAAAAAATTGCCAGGGTTGTATTTTGTCGGTGTTATGATGTTTCAGCAAACAAGGGAAATGGCTTCCACTTTGGGATGTTCCGCAACATTAATATTCCTTTTGGGGCAAGCAGAGCAGAAACTAATAACAGAGGAAGTGGCGGGACAGAACCCATGAAGGATCTACAGTTTCGATTTCATTCATTTACTACCGTTTTTCCTCGCGGGGGTTGCTGGAGCCTATCCCAGCTGTCTTCGGGTGAGAGGCGGGGTACACCCTGGACTGGTCGCCAGCCAATCACAGGGCACATATAGACAAACAACCATTCACACTCACATTCATACCTATGGACAATTTGTAGTCGCTAATTAACCTAGCATGTTTTTGGAGTACCCGGAGAAAACCCACGGGGAGAACGGTCAAACTCCACACAGCGATGGCCGAGAGTGGAATTGAACTCTGGATTTCTAGCTGTGAGGCATGTGCGCTAACCACTCATCCACCGTGCAGCCCCAATACAATTAATTCATTCATTTTCTACCGCTTATCCTCACGAAGGTCGCGGAGGGTGCTGGAGCCTATCCCAGCTGTCTTCAGGCGAGAGGCGGGGTACACCCTGGACTGGTGGCCAGCCAATCACAGGGCACATATAGACAAACAACCATTCACACTCACATTCATACCTATGGACAATTTGGAGTCGCTAATTAACCTAGCATGTTTTTGGAATGTGGGAGGAAACCGGAGTACCCGGAGAAAACCCATGCATGCACGGGGAGAACATGCAAACTCCTGGAATTGAACGCTGGTCTCCTAGCTGTGAGGTCTGCATGCTAACCACTCGACCGCCGTACCGCCCAGTTTCGAATTAAAGAATTCAAAAATTATTTTTATTATATTATTAATAATTTATATTTAATAATTTATAATTAATCATATTAATTATAAAATATTTTATTTTATTATTTTATTTTAGTTTATTTTAGTTTATTTTAGTTTATTTTAGTTTATTTTAGTTTAGTTGTTTGAAGATGAACTATATCAGCAAGTTGAAGTATTTGTGATTTTAGAAATAAGGAGTTAGTATGTTCTCTGTAGGCGGCATTATTAATTATCCATACTGGCCGTTTTTTTGCAGTACATTTAGCGAGTGAAGATTGCTTTTATAGTTATTAGCCCATATTTCCACACAATAAATAAGATATGGTAGAACCAGAGAGCAATAAAATAGTGTGAAGTGATTTCTGATTGAGAACAAATTTTGCTTTGTTCAATACTGAAATATTTAATCATCTTTATCCGTAATGATGGTTGTGACAAACAAGCATTTTTTTTTATTATGATATTCATTTTCACTTCCATAGTGATGGCTTTCCTTTCCTCTGGACCACTTGGGAGACAAAATGGCGTGAAACATTTGCAATATGAAACCAAAGACATTGTTGCCTTATGGTTTTGATTTTCCCACAGCATATGCTTTCTATTCATAGCTACATTTTGATTTTTTTTTTTTGTGGGTTTTATAGCCTCCCGTTAGCACATGTGTCAAGTTTGCACATTAAAATGTATTCCGAGGCAACCATCGGGTAACTAACTAAAATAATTCCGTGGATAACTCTTGTTTTTCCTGATCTCATGAAAATCCGATCTTTGGGAACCGAGCATGAAGAGCATTTTGTCAGCCTCCATTGATTACCATATAGAAACCATCACAATGACCCAAGCTGCTGTTCAAGCATCGCACTCCATCCTCTTGTCTGTCATCCCCATGTCAACGAAATCTCAACTACGTGTCCAAGCGCTACGAGTCTTTGAGAATATAAATATTCCACACGGTGTGTTGTTGTGGTGCATCTCAATCACGGATCAAAGGGAAAAAAAAAAATCCCTCAAGGGGTGTGAAATTTAGACGGGAAACAAACACCCTGCCTGTCCAATATGGAAGAGCTTCGTCCTTCATGAATTTGTTTTTTCATTTATCTCAAAGGCATCGGTTCCAAAGTAGCTCTGAAAAAATGGAAATTGATCTATTCAAGTAAGTTCTATCCGGTACCACAATAGTTAAATATGATTTTAAAACACTAAAATAGTAAAAGTGGTATTCTCCCCTTACTGGAAATGTTGCTCTTTTCGCTATAATTATTATTATTATAATTAATAATAATTTATTTTATTTTCTATTGCATAAAAAAAGCTGTAATATTCAGTATTACAATATTCTGCAAAGAGGTTATTCAGAACCAGAATCGAAACAAAGAATCGGAACCGTTCAAATTCAAATGATGAATTTTAGAGCCCTCTAGACATGACATAACACCCCTATAGTGAACCTTATATTACCCAATATAGTAGACATAATAAGAGAAAATAAGATGTTTTTACACTGTATGGTGGATGAGTGATTAGCGCGAGGGCCTCACAGATAGGAGACCCGAGTTCAATTCCACCCTCGGCCATTTTTGTGTGGAGTTTGCATGTTCTCCCCCGTGCATGTGTGGCTTTTTTACGGGTACTCCGGTTTCCTCCCACATTCCAAAAACATGCTAGGTTAATTGGCGACTTCAAATTGTCCATAGGTATGAATGTGAGTGTGAATGGTTGTTTGTCTATATGTGCCCTGTGATTGGCTGGCCACCAGTCCAGGGTGTACCCCGCCTCCCAGCCTGAACCGGAATAGGCTCCAGCACTCCTTGTGACCTTTGTGAGGATAAGCGGTAGAAAATGAATGAATGAATGAATTTTAGAGCCCTCTAGACATGACATAACACCCCTATATGTAGTGAACTTTATACTCATATTACCCAATATAGTAGACATAATAAGAGAAAATGAGATGTTTTTACACTGTATGGTGGATGAGTGATTAGCGCGAGGGCCTCACAGATAGGAGACCCGAGTTCAATTCCGCCCTCTGCCATTTCTGTGTGGAGTTTGCATGTTCTCCCCGTGCATGCGTGGGTTTTCTCCGGGTACTCCGGTTTCCTCCCACATTCCAAAAACATGCTAGGTTAATTGGCGACTCCAAATTGTCCATAGGTATGAATGTGAGTGTGAATGGTTGTTTGTCTATATGTGCCCTGTGATTGGCTGGCTGGCCTCTCACCCAAAGACAGCTGGGATAGGCTCCAGAATGAATGTACGGTTCCTTGCATATTGACGTTACATCCTCCCTCCAAATTACCCCTTCACACACACGCCGCCTATGAAATACCTCTAGAAGAGTTGGCCATTGTTATATTCACCGTGTGACCTCCCGCCAAGCGAAGGGCAGAGCTCAGAAAAGGCCAGCCAGCAGTTGGGAAATGTCACCTACGCCCTGCTGTGGATTTACTGCGACTGACAGGACCGGAATAGGTCCTGATTTGCATACACATCTCATCTTTCATGTTCGGCATGATTTAATTAGCGCAAAGTCCTCAAACCACACATGCGTAGCCTCCAAAACCATCCTCCGCTACGTCGTCAACATCGACTAATATATTCATAATTCATGCAATTCATTTAAATTAGACAGGATGATTAATGCCATGAGAATACCAGAAAGACGTTTTTGCTATAGTGAAATGCTTCCATCCATTTATTTTTTATGTCACAGTTTGTATGCTGGAGCCTATCCCAGCTGTCTTTGAGCGAAAGACAGGGTGCGGATTCGATTCAAGAGTGACATTTAATGTTTTTAGTTTGCTATCATAACACCCACAAACATTATATTCGGTATTTAAAGTTCTAATACAAAAAAAAAGTGATGAATTACAATAATACTCTGATAGAAACACAGCAGCGTCTGGGCTAAATATGCCTAAACAATACATTTGTTCGTTTCGCTCGGGGGCATTTTCAACCCACGCGATACCACCGTGTCGACTTTTTCCCTTTTGAAACACGACTTAAACTGTCACAAACATTACTTTCACGTGTATTCAAAGAAAAAGGTACAGCCTCCAAGTGCATGTTTGCAGGCAATTAATATTCACAGTCAGCAGCTCCTTTTACTTTCGCTACATGTCTAGGAATAGCCAGTCTGATGTGCCGCCTGCTTGGCCGCGGGCCACATATGAAATGTCCTTGAAAAAGCTTTGTAATGTCAGTCATTTTCACATTTTTGAAAAAAAAAAAAAAAACGTATTCAAAATGCATTTATGCCTTGTAGCAAATGTAAGGTGTACATAAAAAATATATGTATCATCGGGTTGGCATCAGGCCAGGTTGAGTCTTCCCTGCAAACAAGTCTTTGTGAAGGTAACAAGTGTGAATAAGGCTCATTTGTATGGACGCATTTATTAAAAACAGAAAAATATACAAATTTTTTTATTGCTTTGGTTCCGATTTTCTACAAGAAAAGCTCTGATAAAACATTCCACTGTTCTCAAATATCTTATTTTTTATTTTTCTACACAAAAAAAGATGAAAAATAAACAAATCAAGAATAAATAAAATCAATCAGTAATAAATAAATATAATAATAATAATAATAAAACGGAAAATAATAAAAACTTAAGAAACCACATATAGTTGGTGGGTAGACAAATTATTTTTTTCAGATTAAAATGAACAAAGCATTATTAGAGCCCTGGAGACATGACAAAACACGACTATAGTCACATTTATACTTTTTTTATTTACAACATATCGCGCAACTGCAGGGTCTTGAGACACATGCTAACTCGTAAACTAGAGAGCTAGCGACCTAAACGGTAGCCTCCAAGTTATTTCCTTTAAACTTAAAAAAAAGCCAAAAACTTACCACTTCCACACGGATAGGGAGGATAACTATTAACAGTTATTTAACCTAAAACTATAACTAACAGGTTTGTGTTCACATATGTGGATTTCTGGAAACAAATTCATTGGATTTACATTATTTCTTATGGGAAATATTGATTTGGTTAAAGTACGTTTTGGTTAAGATTCATGACGCTAACCAAGGTTCTGCTCTTCCTTCCAAAAAAAAGCCCAAAGAGAAAGAATAATTACTATAAAATATTTAAAAAAAAACAAAAAAAATTATAAAAATTATATTTAAAGAATAAAAAAAATAAAATATATATTTAGTAATATTTAAAACACATATAATGGTAATATTTAAATTCTAGGTAACATTATTTTTGTATGGAAAACAATTAAAAATTTAAACAATTTTTTTCTTTAAACCTAAAATGTTTAATTATAATTTCCTAATAATGATAATACAACATTATAGCACCATTTGAATTTAACACTGGCATTGAAACAAAGACATTATTACTGGTATTGTGAGAGGAGTAAAACAATGCAGATAATACACAACTTGAGATTCATGGAATATTTTATTTAAAACCTAAAAAAAAAAACACTTACTATAGCATCCCACTGGGATCCAATACCATTTAAATTGCAGCTGCAATGAAGAGAATAGGCTTCTCATTTCCGTGGAACAGCTGGAACTCTCTCATGTTAAGACGAGCATCATAGTTTTTGTCATTTCTCCAATGCATGTTTAATTTATTGTTTTTTTTCACCCCTACAGGAAGCCCTGCAAGCCAAAAACTGTTCCTTGATGGATAAAACAGTGAACTTGACCTGCCACTTTTTTGTTTCAATTTAAGTGATTTTGAACGAGGTGTTGAAGTCTCCCCAATGGCGTATAAACGCAACTAAACAATAACTGTATCCTGTAATTACTGTTTATTTTGCGACAGAGACCCCGTGCCGCTGAGCAGAAGTGACATCATGTGACTCCGAATGTGAAAATCTTGTAATGCACGGTGAATCCTCGTAGAATATCTGATACACATTCCGAAAATGAAAAATATTTCAAGAGATGACCTTTACTTCAATTGCTGCTAGAGTTGTCAGACAGCCCCATGGAGGCACAATACAAAAAAGACGTGTATTCAACCAAAATGTTATTCAACATTGTGCTGTGAATCGCAGTAAAGCACTCATTTGGAGAGAATACAAAACCGTAGCTATGATTGAAACGTTCTCAGCCCTTTCAACCATATAATTATAAACGTTTGTTGCACATTTATATGCGTATGTCATTGTGGAAAAAGGACAAAAATTTTTTTTATTTGTGTGGATTATGAAAAGACATAAGGCATTCATTGGACTGATATTATTTTGATGTTTTTTTATTGTACTTAAGCAATCTGGGGTCTCAAACTCAATTTACCTGGGGGCCACTGGAGCTAGGGTCTGGGCGAGACTGGGCCGCATCAGGTGTTCCTAAAAAAAAAAATTAAAAAATGCATTTATTAAAAACAGAAAAATGAATAAACTTTGCTTTGGTTCCAATTTTCTACAATAAAAGCTCTGATAAAACATTCCACTGTTCTCAAATATCTTAATTTTTATTTTTATGCACAAAATAAGATGAAAAATAAATAAACAAGAATAAAGAATAAAGAAAATCAATCAATCAGTAATAAAGAAATATAATAATAATAATAATAATAAAACGGCAAATAATAAAAACTTAAGAAACCACATTTAGTTGGGTAGACAAATTATTTTTTTCAGATTAAAATGAACAAAGCATTATTAGAGCCCTGTAGACATGACAAAACACGACTATAGTCACATTTATACTATTTTATTTACAACATATTGCGCAACTGCAGGGTCTTGAGACACATGCTAACTCGCAAACTAGAGAGCTAGCGACCTAACCGGTAGCCTTCAAGTTATTTCCTTTTAACTTAAATAGCCAAAAACTTACCACTTCCACACGTATAGGGAGGATAACTATTAACAGTTATTTAACCTTTAACATGAACATGAATCAAACGTAATAATTTTTTCTGGGTACATGATACCATACAGCATCCATATCAAACTTGCGCGGGCCGCATTAACATTAAACTTTCATGGAAGATCAGGGTTCAATTCCACCCTCGGCCATCTCTGTGTGGAATTTGCATTCGTGGGTTTTCTCCGGGTACTCCGGTTTCCTCCCACATTCCAAAAAACATGCTAGGTTAATTGCCGACTCCAAATTGTCCATAGGTATGAATGTGAGTGTGAATGGTTGTTTGACTATATGTGCCCTGTGATTGGCTGGCCACCAGTCCAGGGTGTACCCCGCCTCTCGCCTGAAGATAGCTGGGATAGGCTCCAGCACTCCCTGTGACCTTTGTGAGGATAAGCGGTGGAAAATGAATGAATGAATTTTAGAGCCCTCTAGACATGAAGTAACACCCCTATAGTGAAGTTTATACTCATATTACCCAATATAGTAGACATAATAAGATGTTTTTACACTGTATGGTGGAACACAGAACAACCACTCACAGTTCCCAACTAGGCTGCACCAATAGCAAGAAAAACTTTTTTTTTTTTTTACCATTCTAATTTGCCTCTTTTCACCTTCAGGCTGTCAGCCTTACCGTTCCCCTGACCTCTATCTTATTATTCTTGAGTCCCGGAGTAGTTGGAAAAACTCCAGGAGGGAGACAGTGAAGGAGACAGCCTTGATGTGCCATATGAGCAAGTCGGTATCCCAGAATGACTGTTCAAAAAAGCATTAACCCGGCAGCCCGTAGTCGCTCGAATGTGTTGCAAGGTTTATTTTCCATGCGCACGTACGTACGGGCAAAGCAGGTTATCTCGACAAAAAATTTCGTGCAATGACACGGAGTTAAATGAAATCTTTAACTGCCTTTAAGGGTCATCTGTGGCTGACTGTGTGTGATAGTATCAACGCTGAAGCCATGACACCATTGGGACGACTGGGCCGGCAGTGGGATCCCGAGGAGGCTAATCTGCCGGTGCAAGTGACACTATCAGCAGGCTCATCTTTGCTGAGAATGAGATCTCTCTCTCGACCTTCACTAGATCTTTATCACACTTGCAAAAAAAAAAATCCGTGTGTGTGTGGCGAAATGAGCAGAACTCTGTAAAACGTGGGGCGGTAGATTCACAGATTCATTTTCTACCGCTTTTCCTCACGAGGGTCGCGGGGGTGCTGGAGCCTATCCCAGCTGTCTGGGTACACCCTGGACTGGCCAGCCAATCACAGGGCACATAAAGTATTCCCGTAAAGTGGGATTCCTTATTCCTAAATGTGGATATTGTCATGGTGAGAGCATAAAAAACCTGGTTACGACCTTCTAAATATGACTTAACACTATTAGAGCCTTCTAAACATGAAATAACACCCCTATAGTCACCTTAATAGTCACCTGTTATAGTAAACATTCATTCATTTTCTACCGCTTATCCTCACGAGGGTTGCTGGAGCCTATCCCAGCTGTCTTCAGGCGAGAGGGGCGGGGTACACCCTGGACCGGTCGCCAGCCAATCACAGGGCACATATAGACAAACAACCATTCACACTCACATTCATACCTATGCACAATTTGGGGTCGCTAATTAACCTAGCATGTTTTTGGAATGTGGGAGGAAACCGGAGTACCCGGAGAAAACCCACGCATGCACGGGGAGAACATGCAAACTCCACACAGAAATGGCAGAGAGTGGAATTGAACTCGGGTCTCCCAGCTGTGAGGCCCTCGCGCTAATCACTCATCCACCATACAGTGTAAAAACCTCTTATTTTCTCTTATTATGTCTACTATATTGGGTAATATGAGTATAAAGTTTACTATAGGGGTGTTACTTCATGTCTAGAGGGCTCTAAAATTCATTCATTCATTTTGTACCGCTTATCCTCAGAAAGGTCCCAGGAAGTGCTGGAGCCTATCCCAGCTGTCTTCAGGCGAGAGGGGCGGGGTACACCCTGGACCGGTCGCCAGCCAATCACAAGGCACATATAGACAAACAACCATTCACACTCACATTCATACCTATGTACAATTGGTAGTCGCTAATTAACCTAGCATGTTTTTGGAATGTGTGCGGAACCCGGAGTACCCGGAGAAAACCCAAACATGCAAAGTCCACACAAATGAGCTCAAGCAGAGATTCAAACCCAGGTCCATCTGACTGTGTGGCTCCAGCCCAGATGACGGCCCCTTAAGTTTTGAACCATTAGCTTTTTTCGTCATTCCAGTGAGGCACAAACAATGCCTTCATTCTAATCAGAGTTACCGCAATAAAGCAATATCTACTGAGGTACATCAGTGTCACGGAATGTATAAAACTGTCATATGTGATTTATTAAAAATGAAACAATCCAAGCAGGTTTTACAAAGCTGTCTTGTAAATTGAGCGATTAAAATTTTGGGTGATGGTTTGACAGGAAGTGGTTTGAACAGTGCGATTGAACCATGTTTGTGCAGGCTAAAACATTGAATGAGACTAGCCTGGGACAGTATTTTAAGAAGTTACGACCCACAAAAAAAATTGTATTACATTACTACAAGTACACATAAAGACCTCAAGAACCTCAACAACAAGTTCCCCGACTATTGCGTGATACTATATGATGACTGCCACTAAAACCAAAACAAAGATCAACTAAATGAAATTGCTTTTATTACATAATGACAGTAAGCAGGATCACAGCCGTGGGGGAATTAATTCATTCAATCATATCATATGGGAAGAATTACTGCACATCCAATAACATTATTTATCAGCCACTGCTGCTGTTTTATATAATCTGTGAAAACAACACAATAGATTTTTGGGTGCGTACATCAATCAGAGGCAACAGATGCAACACAATTCCCTGGTGTCCAACAAATCACCCATACGGGACAGTAGCAATAATAGTATCGTGATTACTTTCAGCACTGGGAATGAACATCACTCAAGTTTATGGAAATTAGAATCAGTATCATCTGGAAAGCTGTTAGTAGGTTTTAAATGCATCAAAACACATGGTGGGGGTTTTTTATGCTTCAGGTAATATTATGCAATTAATATCTCTTTTGGCCTAAACATTTTTATTCTGCACATTATGGTGTTCTATATTACTGATGATTTTGCTGTGGATGTTATTACGCCATTATTTCCCACATGCATTTTTTTTCTGACAAAATTTGTAGGTTTTAAATGCATCAAAACACATGGTGTTTTTTTATGATTCAGGTAATATTGTGCAATTAATATCTCTGTCGCTTCCTCATTATCCACCAATCACAGTCAGCGCTGGGGTGCATTCATTCGATACTGGAATTCTGACAATTTTGGCCAAAACATATTTATTCTGCACATTATGGTGTTCTATATTACTGATGATTTTGCTGTGGGTTTTATTACGCCATTATTTCCCACTTGCATGTCACAAAATTCCATTTTTTTCTGACAAATTTGTAGGTTTTAAATGCATCAAAACACGTGGTGTTTTTTTATGATTCAGGTAATATTATGCAATTAATATCTCTGTCGCTTCCTCATTATCCACCAATCACAGTCAGCGCTGGGGTGCATTCATTCGATACTGGAATTCTGACAATTTTGGCCAAAACATATTTATTCTGCACATTATGGTGTTCTATATTACTGATGATTTTGCTGTGGATGTTATTACGCCATTATTTCCCACATGCATGTCACAAAATTCCATTTTTTTCCGACAAAATTTGTAGGTTTTAAATGCATCAAAACACATGGTGTTTTTTTATGATTCAGGTAATATTATGCAATTAATATCTCTGTCGCTTCCTCATTATCCACCAATCACAGTCAGCGCTGGGGTGCATTCATTCGATACTGGAATTCTGACCATTTTGGCCAAAACATTTTTATTCTGCACATTATGGTGTTCTATATCACTGGGGATTTTGCTGTGGATTTTATTACGCCATTATTTCCCACTTGCATGTCACAAAATTCCATTTTTTGTGACAAAATTTGTATGCTAGTACCAGTACGATAGGATAACATGTGAGGGTGGTAAAGTGGTAGTCTCCCAATCTGAAGGTCGCTGGTTCGATCCTCAGCCCTCCCCTAACTACGTGGACAAGACACTGAATGTAGTAACAATGTCAAAAGTGCTTAGAGAAGGTAGAAAAACACCATAAAAGTGAAAGAACATTACCATAAAATAATAAGTAAGTGCCAGTAAAAGTGAAATAATAAACACAATGTCAGCTCTCCGATGCTGGCAGCCAACAGCCCATCGACTGTCAGCGCCTCACCCAACCACTATGCGGTAGTGTGGTCGTTCGGGCAGAGATTCAGTGGATTCACGAATGAATGAATGAATGGAGGATGGAAAAATCTAAAATATTGAAGAAACACATGGAGACCCAACAGAAAAACGGTTAAATAATAAAAAAAAAACAAATATGGGTAGGAAATGAGCGCTGCTGTGGCCTTTTTTGTCAGACAGCTGGCGAGCTCACCTCACAGTAATGCAGAGATTAATATTGTTTTTTTTTTTTTACTTTTGTCTCGAAGCAACCTCATCTCTTATGCAGCTGCAGTAGTTAATGAATTGTGCTTGCGCTTGTCCAAAACAAGCCCAGACATCATAAAACAAATCAACACTGGAAGGGTAGACTTAATTTATGACTCTGACACAATATTAAATTGTGTTTCCTTCATCATTACAATTTCATCATTTTACAAATGATTTGCCAGTTTTGATTCGCACGAGCCAAAAGCTGTCATGTTTGCCCAGTAAAAATACATTTCATAAGCCAAGTTCCTTTCCTGTCAAATGGAAAACTGCATTGGATGAACAGCGTGGCAAAGGAATTGGGCAAAAAAAAAAAAAAACACACAAAAAAGGGATTGTTTTAATAACATGCTGTGTTCTTGTATCAGTGGAATTTCAGATTTAAATTCATATTCAAAAGGAGGAGAGAAGACAATACAGGTCTCTTGGTGCTCTGGGATGATCTGCCCAGCGCGGTGAACACAAAGAGCGGCATGATTTAACAATCTGGCCGTTATCACAGCGAGCTGTTAGCGAATCCACTTATCAATCCTCCTGAAAATCCATTGATGGCAGAACGAGAACCTGACGTAGAACTATTTTCATGGAAAGTAAAAGTTCTGTCTTATTAGTTCTCTCAAGTTCAGCTTCGATATTAAGTGAATATATATGAAGCCTTTTATACCCAAAAACCAGATAACTGACTCCTTCTAGTCATGAGAAACTCTTTGTTTGTTAGTGTTTGCCCCCTAAACTACTAACCGGTTGGGCCACCCTTAGCAGCAACAACTGCAATCAAGAATTTGTGATAACTTGCAATGAGTCTTCAGGTTGAGGTCATCAACAGATGGCCGGACATTCTCTTTTAGGATTTTTTGGTAGACAACGGAAGTCATGGTTCCATTTATTACAGCAAGTCTTCCAGGTCCTGAAGCAGCAAAACAGCCTCATTCCATCACACTACCACCACCATATTTTACTGTTGGTATGATGTTGTTTTTCAGTAATGCAACTAGGTGTTTTGGGACAACGGACGTCATGGTTCCATTTATCACAGCAAGTCTTCCAGGTCCTGAAGCAGCAAAACAGCCCCATTCCATCACACTACCACCACCATATTTTACTGTTGGTATGATGTTGTTTTTCAGTAATGCAACTAGATGTATTGGGACAACGGAAGTCATGGTTCCATTTATTACAGCAAGTCTTCCAGGTCCTGAAGCAGCAAAACAGCCCCGGACCATCATACTACCACCACCATATTTTACTGTTGGCATGATGTTTTTCAGTAATGCAACTAGGTGTTTTGGGACAACGGACGTCATGGTTCCATTTATCACAGCAAGTCTTCCAGGTCTTGAAGCAGCAAAACAGCCCTATTCCGTCACACTACCACCACCATATTTTACTGTTGGTATGATGTTGTTTTTCAGTAATGCAACTAGGTGTTTTGGGACAACGGACGTCATGGTTCCATTTATCACAGCAAGTCTTCCAGGTCCTGAAGCAGCAAAACAGCCCCATTCCATCACACTACCACCACCATATTTTACTGTTGGTATGATGTTTTTCAGTAATGCAACTAGATGTATTGGGACAACGGAAGTCATGGTTTCATTTATCACAGCAAGTCTTCCAGGTCTTGAAGCAGCAAAACAGCCTCATTCCATCACACTACCACCACCATATTTTACTGTTGGTATGATGTTGTTTTTCAGTAATGCAACTAGATGTATTGGGACAACGGAAGTCATGGTTCCATTTATCACAGCAAGTCTTCCAGATTCTGAAGCAGCAAAACAGCCCCATTCCATCACACTACCACCACTATATTTTACTGTTGGTTCGATGCGGCGTTACTTTTAAGCCAGATGTAATGGGACATCCAAAAAGTTAGTTTTGTATCGTCAGATTACAGAGTATTTTGTTCATGTTCTTGGGGATTATCAAGAAATTTTCTGGCAAAAATTTTCAACTTGGAACTCTGCCATGCAATCTCAATTAATCTGAGTTATGTTTTAATGGTGGGGCAGTTGTGTTGTCATTGACTTATATTTAAATGTTTGATGATCTGAAACATCCAAAAAAGTAAAAAAAAAATATTCCAGGAAGGGGCAAACAGTTTTTCATAAGACCGGCGTGATGGCAGATTTTGCTCCATTAATTTCAATGTGTGCGAGTAAATATCTGTGTGTTCATTATCCGGAAATGATTAATGTGCAAAAACATGTCATAGTACATTTGCTTCTGCACTAAAAATTCATACTTATTTTCTGAACCCTGATTGCATGCAATTGGGACAATATTTTTCTTCATGTTTGAGCAAAATATCTCTCTCCCACAATGCCCTCTGGCTGAGTGGAGCTGGCCAGCTGTCCCGCTGCCTCATCTCGACATCAGCGAACAACATCTGCTTTGTTGACCTCTGCAACAGGACTTCGCTGTGTATTTTATTTTATGCGTGTGTGTGAGTGAAAGAGACACAAAATACCAGCTAATGCCAAGATATGGGCTCCTGTTGTCATGCAAGAGGAGCCCATACCCCCCCCACCCCATCCCATCACACACGCACATCCCCTCCCTTTAGGCCCGGATGCAGCATCTAAACATTAAAATCCGATATTAGGTTCCCCTATCTCGGAATTTTCCTTCGGTCTCAAATATTGACTGTGTCATAAAAGGAGAATGAACAGAGTGTGAAAAAAAAAATAAATAACATGTGCGAAAAAATGTGGAACGCTGTGCCGCGGATAGAGCGATAAGTGGCATTTGTGTTATTCCCTCCCGTGGCTAATTATGCTATTTATATCAGGGAAATGGAGGAGATGAGCTGGTGCACCGAGATTAGTACCCTCACTAACATTGTTTATCCTCCCGAAAGTGATAACAGTGCACACCTCTTGCTGTAGGCGTGGAACTGGAACTCTGTCACTGTGTGTGTGTGTGTGTGTGTGTGTTACACATCCTGATTACGTCTGTGAAGAGATGCATACATCTGTGTTCTCAAGGTATTTGCACTCTCGTCACCAATGGTATTTTTGGAATCGGACTATTTCCAGTTTGTGACATATGTGACTATTCACTGATCCGACACTGTTTTTTTTTGAGTCTTCGCTATCTATGTTAATAACATTTCAGATAATTAACTGGCTCTTCCAAAGGACTCATCCAAAGGTCACAAAAGACCCCACAACAACATGCAAATAATTGTCCTATCATTAAAACACAACTCTGATTAATTGAGCTCTATCAGTGTGGAAAATATTATAAAGATAATTTCTAAAACTTTGGGACTCCAATGAGCGCCGTTATCCACAAATCTACAGTCATCATATAAATATTGTCCCCATTTCATGCAATCAGGGTTCTTAAATAAGTATGAATTTTTAGTGCAGAAGCAAATGTACTATGACATGTTTTTGCACATTAATCATTTCCGGATAATGAACACACAGATATTTTACTCACACACATTGAAATCAATGGAGCACAATCTGCCATCATGACGGTCTTATGAAAAACTGTTTGCCCCTTCCTGGATTTTTTACTTTTTTTTTTTGCATGTTTCATATCATCATACACATTTAAATATAAGTCAATGACAACACAACCGCCACACCATTAAAACATAACTCAGATTAGATGAAAACGGTTCTGAAGATAATTTCTAAAGCTTTGGGACTCAAGTGAACCACAGTGGGCACCATTATCAACAAATAGTGAAAACACAAAAACAGTGGTAAACCTTCCCAGGAGTGGCCGGCCAACCAAAATTACCCTAGCACAGTACAGCAGGTCACAAAAGACCCCGCAATAACACTGAAAGAACTGCAGGCCTCATTTGCCTCAGTTAAGGTCAGTGTTTATGACTCCACCATAAGAAAGACACTGACCAAAAACGGCCTGCAAGGCAAAGTTCCAAGATGAAAATTTTGCCAGAAAACATCTTGATAATCCCCAAGAAAATTGACAAAATACTCTGTGGTCTGACGATACAAAAGTGTAACTGTTTGGATGTCCCATTAAATCTGGCTTAGAAGTAACGCCGCATCAAACCAACGGTAAAATATGGTGGTGGTAGTGCGATGGAATGGGGCTGTTTTGCTGCTTCAAGACCTGGAAGAATTGCTGTGATAAATGGAACCATGACTTCCGTTGTTACAATACATCCAGTTGCATTACTGAAAAACAACATCATACCAACAGTAAAATATGGTGGTGGTAGTGTGATGGAATGGGGCTGTTTTGCTGCTTCAAGACCTGGAAGACTTGCTGTGATAAATGGAACCATGACTTACGTTGTTACAATACATCTAGTTGCATTACTAAAAAACAACATCATACCAACAGTAAAATATGGTGGTGGTAGTGTGATGGAATGGGACTGTTTTGCTGCTTCAAGACCTGGAAGACTTGCTGTGATAAATGGAACCATGACGTCCGTTGTCCCAAAACATCTAGTTGCATTACTAAAAAACAACATCATACCAACAGTAAAATATGGTGGTGGTAGTGTGATGGAATGGGGCTGTTTTGCTGCTTCAAGACCTGGAAGACTTGCTGTGATAAATGGAACCATGACTTACGTTGTCCCAATACATCTAGTTGCATTACTGAAAAACAACATCATACCAACAGTAAAATATGGTGGTGGTAGTGTGATGGTCTGGACTGTTTTACTGCTTCAGGGCCTTCAGGGTCAGAAGGGCAATGATCCAAAACACACCAGCGAGTCCACGTCTAAATCTTGGTGCAAAAAACCCCCAAAATAAAGACTTTGGAGTGACTTCGTCAAAGTCCTGACCTGAATCCTATTGAGACCTTAAAAAGGAGCTTCATGCTGGAAATGAATGACAGAAATTGGGCAAATATGAGTAAACACAAGGTGCATTCATGTACATTAGGTAGTTAGATTATTTTCATGTTTTCATGGGATTTTTTTTTTTTTACCCAGGCAAAGACTCATGACCCACTGAAAATGGTTTTGCAATTGAGGCAGCAGCTGCTATACTGTTCGATTTGCATGTGTACTTTTAGCAACATTAGCTCAGCAAAATTACCAGAAGCAGATAAATTTCTGTGAGCACATAAAAGCCAACTAAATTAAAGATTTGTGTCACGCTGCGGATTTGTACACCTTAAAATTAGTTTTTTTTCCCATTAAGACCTTCCGTCTCTGTCCAAATAAAAACAGTGCAGCGAGTTTAACTGCTACTTTCAGATGCTGTATTCTTTCTACAGAGCTGAGTTTTACGATGATAAATCAAGTACTCTGCACACCTCTGTACAGAAACACCTTGAAATACATTATGCATGAGACAAAACACTCAATGTTTAGTAGTGCTGCTTTTCAAACGGGCACTAAACCTCAGAGAGGCTCTTACCGGTGCCCTCCAATGAAAATTACGGTTTAACCTTGTCAACATGTCAATGGTTTTTTTTTTTTTTTTTTCATATGCAACAAGACACCAGGAGTGAAATCAAAAGCAGAAAGCAACACAGATGCCCACAGCTGATAATTGGGCGATCAGGCCCATGCCAGGTAGGTATGAGTACAGGTTATTGGCCTAACGTGTCCGAACATATTCCACTGAGGGCCACTAAAGTTATATGCACTGATACCAAAAAAAATGCATGTCAGCTTAATAACATTCTGTCGGTGAAAAAGTGTATTTAATTTAGTATGATTAGTATGTAATTAATATGATGCTGTTTCATTTTCCAAATATTTCCATCCATTTTCGGTACCGCTTATCCTCACGAGGGTCGCGGGAATGCTGGAGCCTATCCCAGCTGTCTTCAGGCAAGAGGCGGGGTACTGTCGTGGCTGGACTGGTCGCCAGCCAATCACAGGGCAGATATAGACAAACAACCATTCACACTCACATTCATACCTACGGACAATTTGGAGTCGCTAATTAACCTAGCATGTTTTTGGAATGTGGGAGGAAACCGGAGTAACCGGAGAAAACCCACGCATGCACAGGGAGAACACGTAAACTCCACACAGATATAGCCGAGGGTGGAATTGAACCCGGATATACTTCTTGGAATAAGAAAAAATATATATATTTCAAGGAAAAAAGGCCTGCACAGTGATGTCTTGTCAAATGCACCGTAAATTATCAGGTAACTTTAAATACAAACTCGCAAATTAACCTAGCATGTTTTTGGAATGTGGGAGGAAACGCTGCAGCCTCAAAATATTTAAACTTTCTTAAATAATCTATGGAATATTTGTAATATTATGACTTTATTCCCATAATATTTTTTCCCCAAATTTATTTTCAAAAAATTACAACCTTATTTTGTTATGACTGGAAAAAAAATACCATTAATATTGTAATCACCACTAAAATTACATTATTTTTTTCTAATATTACAATTTTTTCTCTGAAAACTTCATATTTTTTACTTCACAAACTAGATTTTGACTTATTATCATAACATTTTCTGCAACCTAATTTCCCCCCCAAATTACGATACTTCTTTTCTCATAATTTTTACGACGCCAAAATAAAAACATTGTCACTTCACCTAAGACTTGCCTATGCAAATAATCATGCTGCCTCATCAGCATCTTAATATTGTCCATAATACTATGGATCACAGTTACCTTCCACAGTGAAGACAACATGCACATTAAATTTCATGGGAAGCCTCATCTAAAAATGATCATTTACATACCAGTTTATTTTTAGCTTAGTAAGAAAATTATGAATTTCCATTTAAATGAATGGCAATAACTGTTTGGATTTTGTTTTGTGATCCCGGCGCAATTCTGTATCTCTTCCGAAATTTGACCTGAAGCCATTATACCACAATTGTTGACAAGCGTACTATTTGCATTTATGCACAATATTATATATAATTATTTCTTCTCATGAGGCGTTCATGTGCATTACGTCAATAAATACAATCACACTGTTTTTTCAATTTATAAATCACGTACACCTTACGATATTTAGCGTCCCCGTAAGGGGTTTGAACTAATTATCTATCTACTTATTTAACTGGAAATGTGTTGCTGTGTGACTTTGAAATGAGACAATGTCAGTTGTCCGGGTATCCATAACCCTCGGGGTGATGTCGTTAAACTGAGCTTTTCCCAAAACAGGGACAATTAAACTGTGTCATTCAAAAAAAAAAAAGCCTTAAGCAAGCGAGGGACCAAAAAAAGTTTTAGTTCCAAATATAGACCCATAAATGATGACGATGATGCTCGCACCCTGGGTTAGTGTTTGAAGTGATCTCCCATCCAAAAAAAAAGGTAAATTGCAGTCTTTCTAAGGTTGCAATAGTCGACTATTATTCATGAAGTTGCGACTACAGCAGCAGTCGTTTGTCACAAGGTTGCCAGATGGATTCATGCACAACTATCAAAAACCAATGGTGGAATTTTTTTTTTTTTTTTTTTTTACTAATAAATTACTGTCAATTATCACCAGCTTCGCTCCCCCATGTTTCATTTACATGAGCTGAGCATGATGTTGATATTTATTTACTGGTGTAATAAATGTTTGAATGCAAACACCGATGAAAAATGACTCGGAAAGGTCTTGCTGCTGAGATTAATTGGGGACCTAGCAAAACACAAGTGTGTGTATGTGACTCTACACCGTCTGAATGTAAAAAAAAAAGATGGATTTCTATGGAGACGGATTGCAAGCCAGCAGGGAAACAGAGTAATTATGATGTGGTGGGAAGCAAAGTGAGAGCCGTCTTTAAGAAGTAGCCCTCCGGCCATCAGATACTCAAGCATGCTTCATTGCATCACATGGCCAATTACATTGTATGTCAGTGAGTGATTTATTGCTCGGAAAAGCGAGATCTTTCTTTACGGGCGGTCGGAAAATGAGTAGGCGACTCCATGGTATGTTCGTAGATTAGGTGTTTCCCTTTTGACATGCACAACATAGCCCATGGTGTGTTTTCGAGGAGTAAGCATGTAACCGGCTTACAAGCGAAATTAAAGCACGCAAACATGCTGAAGTACACACAACACATCAATCGCTGATGTGTTTTTATACCTGACCGATGCCGGTGACGGTTGCCTAATAGGATGGTCAGAGATTGCAACTCACATCGACAATTTTAGTATAAGATCCGACTATAACCAAGGTCTGGACTCTGCCGCCATTGTCAAAAGAACTAGTTCTTTTTGTTGAAGACTCAACATGTATCACGTCAACATGGAGGACAATACAATTTTATCGATTTTTTTGCAATATTTTCACAATTTCACCTTATTTTTATTCACAGCATATCACCAAATTGGTTGAAATGTGTTGCTTTTTTTAATATTGAACCAAAAAGAATGAAAGACAGTTTGGATAGATACCTTCTGAATTATTCATCTCACCGAGATATCTTGAATAATTCCATGCTTCTTAAAAACAGTTTGGGAGAAAGCTCTTTTCTGTTCCTGCTGAATTCTTCCGGAAGAACGGATAAAAATCCACATATACGCACTTTAAAATATTGGAGAAATCCTCCCAGATAAGTACAAGATGTTATAGCTGCTCCTAGTTGTAATGGATAGGTTTCACAATAGTTAGCAATACTTTGTATCGTCCAAAATCGAATAACCATCAGATGGCATCTTCAAAAGCCACAAAATTGCCCGTCGAACATGGGACATTGAAAGGTGGAAGAAAGTTGTAACCTTGACATTCCGGATGGCTTTAGGGATGGCTCTGAATACTCGGTTTCTGAGAGTTTTTTTAACCCAACTCTGGAAAAAGTCACCAGCCCTATCCAGGTTCCAGGTTTGTTCATGTTTGAAGGAAAGCTAACTGCCTAAAGAGAGAGGCAAGCATCAGGCAGAAGTGGTTGGAGTTCCAGATTCCAGGTGAAGAGAAAAATATGGGACGATACGAATCCAAACTGTTTCTGAAGCCCAATGCCTTCCCAGCATTACTTGGTCATTTTTGAAGATTCAGAAGCGCAATTTATATTAGTGTCCTTACTGCGTTTCTGTTGTGCTAGTTAGCGGTTGTCTGTGTAGCATTATAAGGAGCGGGGTGAGAATTACAGGATAACCGAGTTGCTAAGAGCCTTTTTCCAACCAGGTCAGTGGTCGACCCAAGTTGTTTTAAAAACGAATAGTCCCACAAAAACTATGTTGTCTGCACGTAGTAAACGCAGACCTACATTACCACTTGATCAGTTCATACACGGTAAGTCAAGGGTCTCCAACCGGTAGCTCCTAACCACTTTTCTAGTAGCTCTCCAAAGGATTAATTCATTTATCATCAATTCTGATCCGAAAAAAATTAGAAAGTGGGGTTTCGGCAGTACTGCGGAAGTCCTCGGCAGCACTTAGGAGTGGGACCAATCACAGCGTAGTGATAGTGTAAATTAAAATGACTGTTTTGGAAATCCAAGGAAATATAGCTATAATAGGTTCAGATTTATGTGCAGGTTATTGTGTGTAGCTGCTCTATAGGAGTCCTGAAATCAATACAAAGGCAAGAAAATTAGCATAATCTGTCGCCTTTAAGATTCACCAATGTGGAATAGAAATTCTTGTAATTTTTCAGCTGGTCTTGTACTTATCAGGAGTGTGTTTTCTTTACTCTTTGCTGGGGGGGGGTATTCTGTTGTGTGTATTGTTTGTGTCGGTCGATTTTCATGCGGAGGAAGAAAATTTGCATCGCAGTACAGCACAAATACATCTGCCTTGCCTGGTATTTCCAAAAAAAAAAAAAATCGACAAACGATGTGTTTTCAAACTGCATGCCAATATGTCTGATGAATATTTCTACAATATTTTTTTTTTTTTTAACGGTTTGTAACCTCAAATAGTACTCCTCATGGGATGGCACCGGCAGAACTAATACATTTTAGATGCAGCAGCGAGGCTTCATGGAATATATTTGCAGTGTTTATGCCAAAGCATTTTTAATAGTATTCAAATATGAAGCAGAGAACAAAGCATTTGGTGCAGAAGAAAGATTTATGTAATATTTCCATGCAGATATTTACTGACCAGTATAGATCAGTATTTCCCACTTGTGGCAGTTTCTGTTTATGCAAAAATAAAGAAAATAAAAAAAGCTATCTTGCATGATTTTTACTGTCAAATATAGGCTAATGTTAAAATCCGTTGGGCCGTTGAAACAAAGCCACCTGCTGCTGTCAAAGTCGTCTTTCCTCCCCTTAGTGTCGCTTCCTGGATATTAGATTTGTGCCACTGAGCTTTGAGACGTAATAAAATGCAAACAAAGATGGATTGAACAAGTTAAGAATAAAAAACAGACAAAAAAAAAAAAAACCCACATGACAATAAAACAAGTAATTTGCGGAAATGACACAATTCTGTTCTTTGCAACTCGAAGTTCGTGCATCTTCTGTCGTGACCTCTCGTGCTGCGTTCATGTTTGCCGCCTGAAGATAAGGTCACCTCAGCAGTGAAGTGTTTGTTGTCTTTTTTTGCAGCCGACTTAAGAGTCACAACAGTCCCGAGGGCTGACAAGCTCTCAATGGCTGATGCTCAACCTTAAAGCGAAACTGAAACTGAAAGAAATCTTCAAAAAAACTTACTTTGTCAGGGGAAATTTGTTTGGAGTAGAATGATGCTTCAAAAGACAAAAAAAAAAAAAGTTCTGAGAACCTTGGAGGACCATGGGGATTATATTTAGGAGTCAAACTGAGACTGATTCATTATAATGCTATTTTGTACAAGTTGTCTACATTGAGCAACAGGTAACTGGCAAATTCTTTCATCATTAATCCCGCTGCGCCGCAATTTAACAGGCTTTGAAAGGTCTTAGCGGGAAGGCAATTTCTTTTATGGCGTTGACGTCTCATAATAGCGCGTAAGCTTATTGTTTTAGAGATCCTTAAATACGATTGACGGTGACTATCTATCAAATGGCACAAAGTCCACCCCCGGACTGTGACTGAGCTAATGCATACGTGTCGTGCTGATAGTGAATTAAAAAAATCCACAAGGGTTAAAGGCCATGCTGTGGTGAATACTGAAGTAATAGTCGTACTATACAAAGATCAACTGCTATGGAAAGAACCAAGGTTGTGTCAGTCCCGTCAAACTCATTTCATATATTAGGGATGAGCAAGTACACCACTATCTGTATCTGCATCTGTTCACACATCTAATTTATCTCGATCCAGGCTTAAATCTAATTATTTTAAGTCTGTAATTGACATGGATTGATCACAAGTTGCTATATGTATTGTTTATTATTATGTGTACTGTGTATGTGTGTGTAGGAAGTGACTTAATTCTTTAATTACTGTATTTTTAAGGACCTGTACTGTGTATGTTTCTAAGTGATCCTTGAGACTTTAATTATTTAATTATTTTTAATGACCTGTACTGTGTATGTGTGTAAGTGATCCTTGAACCTTTATTCTTTAAGTATTTTTAATGATCTGTACTGTGTATGTGTGTAAGTGATCCTTGAACCTTTATTCTTTAGGTATTTTTAATGACCTGTACTGTGTATGTGTGTAAGTGATCCTTGAACCTTTATTCTTTAAGTATTTTAATGACCTGTACTGTGTATGTATGTAAGTGATCCTTGAACCTTTATTCTTAAGTATTTTTAATGACCTGTACTGTGTATGTGTGTAAGTGATCCCTGAACCTTTATTCTTTAAGTATTTTTAATTACCTGTACTGTGTATATGTGTAAGTGATCCTTGAACCTTTATTCTTTAAGCATTTTTAATGACCTGTACTGTGTATATGTGTAAGTGATCCTTGAACCTTTATTCTTTAAGTATTTTTAATGACCTGTACCGTGCATGTGTGTAAGTGATCCTTGAACCTTTATTCTTTAATTATATTTAACGACCTGTACTGTGTATGTGTGTAAGTGATCCTTGAACCTTTATTCTTTAAGTATTTTTAATGACCTGTGCTGTGTATGTGTGTAAGTGATCCTTGAACCTTTATTCTTTAAGTATTTTTAATGACCTGTATTGTGTATGTGTGTAAGTGATCCTTGAACCTTTATTCTTTAAGTATTTTTAATGACCTGTATTGTGTATGTGTGTAAGTGATCCTTGAACCTTTATTCTTTAAGTATTTTTAATGACCTGTACTGTGTACGTGTGTAAGTGATCCTTGAACCTTTATTCTTTAAGTATTTTTAATGACCTGTACTGTGTACGTGTGTAAGTGATCCTTGAACCTTTATTTTTTAAGTATTTTTAATGACCTGTACTGTGTATGTGTGTAAGTGATCCTTGAACCTTTATTCTTTAAGTATTTTTAATGACCTGTACTGTGTATGTGTGTAAGTGATCCTTGAACCTTTATTCTTTAAGTATTTTTAATGACCTGTATTGTGTATGTGTGTAAGTGATCCTTGAACCTTTATTCTTTAAGTATTTTTAATGACCTGTATTGTGTATGTGTGTAAGTGATCCTTGAACCTTTATTCTTTAAGTATTTTTAATGACCTGTATTGTGTATGTGTGTAAATGATCCTTGAACCTTTATTCTTTAAGTATTTTTAATGACCTGTATTGTGTATGTGTGTAAGTGATCCTTGAACCTTTATTCTTTAAGTATTTTTAATGACCTGTACTGTGTACGTGTGTAAGTGATCCTTGAACCTTTATTCTTTAAGTATTTTTAATGACCTGTACTGTGTACGTGTGTAAGTGATCCTTGAACCTTTATTCTTTAAGTATTTTTAATGACCTGTACTGTGTGTGTGTAAGTGATCCTTGAACCTTTATTCTTTAAGTATTTTTAATGACCTGTACTGTGTGTGTGTAAGTGATCCTTGAACCTTTATTCTTTAAGTATTTTAATGACCTGTACTGTGTATGTATGTAAGTGATCCTTGAACTTTTATTCTTAAGTATTTTTAATGACCTGTACTGTGTATGTGTGTAAGTGATCCTTGAATCTTTATTCTTTAAGTATTTTTAATGACCTGTACTGTGTATGTGTGTAAGTGATCCTTGAGACTTTATTCTTTAATTATTTTTAATGACCTGTACTGTGTATGTGAGTACAGTAAGTGATCCTTGAGACTTTATTCTTTAATTATTTTTAATGACCTGTACTGTGCATGTGTGTAAGTGATCCTTGAACTTTTATTCTTTAAGCATTTTTAATGACCTGTACTGTGTATGTGTGTAAGTGATCCTTGAGACTATGTTTTTTAAATTATTTTTAATGAAGTTGGTGATTCATGCAAACATGACAAACAGGGAAATCTGTCACCACCAGTGATTAACTCGGTAATTCTTTGTAAACGAATACAGTTACGCAACAAGTATCTGCTTTTCTTATTGATCATGATTGCAAAAAATAACAAAATTGTATTTGAACTCAAATTCATCTGCATGTTTTTTTTTTGATGGCAGAATTAGTACACTTGAATGTACTGTGTGTACATGTAGAACCAACAAGATGATGATGGAAGACTAGTTGGATCATGCCATGGCAGGCGAGGGTGTTGCGTTTTTCATAATCTACTGCACTTCAGGGACTTTAGTTTGACAGAACCAGGATGTTGCCATCGGAAGTGAAATTTACATCTGGCTTTAGGCTGCTTAAATATGTAATCTGTGACCTGGCGGACTCTTGTCATTGATGATTTAGTAGAGTTTAGTAGAGGAGAACACGGGTAGGAAGGGCAGCTCAACAAATGCTGCCTACCATGTGTGTGCTTTAATTCCATCCCCAACCCTTTCTGGTCAGAACATTATGACGGGGACTGATCTGCAGGGAGATAAACTACAGGGGACTGGTGCATTGGAAATTGGTTGGAAGGCAAGGGCAGGTGTATAGCATAAAATAAAGGTAAGGGTTTGCTGAGATTTCGTGTTCTTTCTACCTTGAGTCAGCTGGGATAGGCTCCAGCTCACATAAGATACACAGCATTTACCAGGTTTTGTCAACTTGCGGCTACAGATAGTGATTTGGGGAATTTTTTTAACGCGAAATGCGCCTTTTCGAAGACAATGTGAAATATCAGAATGACTAAAAGTCAATAGCCACGTTTACATGGACCCAAATATTCCAATTCCATTCGGTTTATTTGCTCAAACGGAAAGAATGCAACCTTTGTATACACCTCATTCCGAAAGAAAAGTGCCAATCCCAGAGGTGGAATATTCCTTTCCCCAATCCGATTGAGGTATCTTGTACCCGCTCAAACGGAAAGTTGTCAGGGTGCGTTCTTCTTCTTCTGTTGTTGGTGGGTAGAAAAATTATTTTTTTCAGATTAAAATGAACAAAGCATTATTAGAGCCCTGTAGACATGACAAAACACGACTATAGTCACATTTATACTCTTTTTTTATTTACAACATATTGCGCAACTGCAGGGTCTTGAGACACATGCTAACTCGCAAACTAGAGAGCTAGCGACCTAAACGGTAGCCTTCAAGTTATTTCCTTTAAACTTAAAAAGCCAAAAACTTACCACTTCCACACAGATAGGGAGGATAACTATTAACAGTTATTTAACCTTTAACATGAACATTAATCAAACGTAATAATTTTTTTCTGGGTACATGATACCATACAGCATCCATATCAAACCTCAAGGCCCGCAGGTTTGTGACCCCTGATCTAAACCCTTCAATACGCTATTCACAAGTCTAGTCTAAAAAAAGAAAATACATATCCATATAAAACATGTGCCAAGTTTAATTATAAAATATATTTATCTTTTCCTGTTCCCGGGTGCGTTCTTTCAGCGAATGCTCAGATATGATGTAACACGCAGCTCTGGACGTTCTTCGATTTAAAAAAATGGAGACAAGCAATCGGCACTGGACTGCTAAGGAAAGTTTGTTTTTGATTCAAACTAAATTTCAAGACGGGACGAACGAAAAACTGGCAATACGGAGTTATTCCAACAAGTGAGAGAAAAACTTGAAGTCGGTATCACGTGATGTTGATGTTTACGCTTTAATGGGCATGCCCGATTGACTTCTCTGGTTGATTATAGCGGCGCATGTAGACACACGATTGGAATATTCCTTTCCATGTATACCGTTGTTTTCGGAAAGTTCATTCGGGTTTGGAAAGTCGCTAGATTTAGTGAGAAAATGGCCGAATTGGCAACACTGGGCTGCACATAAAATGGGAAGGGGCGGTTACAGATGGTGAATACATAAAATAGTCGTTCATAAAAATGTCAAAACATCTATTATATACGAAGGATCGGGCATTTGGGTTTATAAAACGCATAAATATGTGTTTGATACTGAATGAGTTAAAAGCAGATCCGCTGATACTCATTTACACCAACTCAAGTTCTACCACCGAGAGAAAGACTTCCTGATGAGGTTGTTATTGATTAAAAACGGACATCGCCATTCTGAGTTGGCTCGAAAAATCAGTGCCAAGTTGATTCATGTTCTTCTGACGGAGGTTTATCTTTGCCTTAATGCCTCTTTGTTCGGTACTGTATTGGTGTTTCTGTCACTTTGTTGAAATCTATGGCGCAATATCACTCTCTTGGAATGGGCTCATCCAAGTGTCAGGGCCTGGAGGATCTATGGCCCAATATGGCAGGGAGTAGAAAAGGAGAAAAGGAGCGGTAAACTCATAAAGCTACAGTACACTTCCATTTTGATTGATGATAATCGCCATCCCCCATAAGAAAAAACCAGTAGCAAACATTTGTGGTAAAAGTACAGCTAAAAAAAAAAAAGTGTTTGCCAAATGACGCCTGGCCTAATCTATATATTGCCTGTGAAAGCACTCACTGGAGAAATGGATATGCGAGTGGTATCTACATCGGTTTTATCATTTCCAATTGTTTCAACTGCGCCACTCAAAAAACGCACCAGCTGTTATACCATGAAAATGCTTTCAGTCAAGCAACCGGCGCTGATTGCAACACGTTTTTGTGTGATTATGGCAATCATCGCTCGCTATGTGGTTACAGTTCCTCCAGCTGGCCAGTTTGGGCCACATCCATGTTGCCGTAGGCTACTAACAAGGTATCGGTTTTGCCTCTGAATGACCGCGATGCTTATGGGAATTATCGCCGATGACTGGAAACACCGACTGCATGATGTTCGAATCTTTTGTTTTGAATGATGAATAGGCTTACCCGTTCTGACGTTACGTTATTGCCTCGTAAAAAAATCCAAAGGTTGATCTGCTATCAGTTGTTGCAACAAAGTAACCTCCAAACAAATATATACCTATGTCAAAAAAAGCAACCTGATATTCCTGCCGAAAGGCATGCTGGGTAACTTGTGTTACTTTTTCTACCAACATTTTGCCGTATTTTTGCTTGATTGCAAAATATGTTGATTAGGCTGTCAGAGTAGTAAACAAGGAGGCGTTAACATTGTAGTGACAGCTGGACTACCCAGCATGCCTTGCGGACATTTGGAAGAGTTCTTCTTCTTTCTCTTTCGGTTTTTCCCTTCAGGGGTCGCCCTATTTGGTCTTCCTTTACGCAATTTTTGCAGTTTTTTTTTTGCAGTTCTTTCTTTTGCAAATGGCCCCCGGGCCACACTTTGGTCACCCCCGATCTACCACATCTAGTGTTTTTTGGAAGGAAGAGCAGAACCTTGGTTAGCGTCATGAATCTTTTCCAGAGTCTTAACCAAAACGTACTCTAACCAAATCAATATTTCCCATAAGAAATAATGTAAATCCAATGAATCTGTTTCCAGAAAGCCACAAATGTGAACACAAACCCGTTAGTGATATTTTTACATGTGGAAACCAATTTGAAACGCATACGAATAAAATGTATATATAAAAAAAAAAAAATATTTAACATCACTTTTTTGCGGGTTATTATTTCTGGTGCCCATGGGGTGTAGTAATAACACAACAAGACTTCTTTCTCTTTCGGCTTTTCCCTTCAGGGGTCGCCTCTGTCTCTCATACAAACTACCTATTTGGTCTTCCTTTACGCAATTTTTGCAGTTTTTTTTCTATCTTTCTACCCTGATCCTATCCATCCTGGTCACCTCAGCATCCTCATCTCTGCTACCTCCAATTCTGCTTCCTTCCTACCATTTGAAGAGTGAATGTGTTTACTGTGGATATGTGTACTGTATCTCGTTCCCTATATATAGACAGTCCTTGTGACAATTTTTTTTTCAACTTAATGTGGCCCCGTCTGTCAAAAAGTGGGCCACCCCTGCACTAGAAAGATCTGAATACTCATAGTCACAAAGTTTGCCCCACTGATGCTGCCCCATTTACTCCAAAATTCTGACTAATATACTGAAAAAAAGTCATTGTCCTACGCTGTGACTTTGCAACGGTATGCATTCAGGTGTGCATTCAAAAAAAAAATGGCGATCTATGGCAATAGTACAGTATATTATCTGTATTTTTTTTAAAACAATACTGGCCCTCCAATGTCTTCCTAAGGAAATTCTGGCAGGTTAAGTCAGACCACTGAAGGACCAGGTACCAAATACACGAGCCGCCACTAGACTTGGGGTTGCAGTGTTGTTTGTCTCCGGGAATTGCTCTGTGCTGAGACTAGCAGTAGCGTTAATTTGATCGTGTTGAGACTCTTCTTCATTAAACTCAGGTCATGTTCAGACCCAGAATCAACATGCATCTTGTGGGACTTCATCATAAGTGAGCTGCTCCAAGGATGCATCTAATTGCTTTGACCACATCTTGGAGTGGTCTGTGAAGTAAGCTACAAAAAAATTCATAAATAAATAATATGATTTGAATGCAAATGTTTTATTTAAAAGTGTCGGCATAATAATTGCCATTCTCAAAAATGATTGTTTTTTCGGATGTGTTCCAATTTGAGTCATTACTTAGCGACTGTGCTGTTGAGGTGAGAGCGGATCCAATTTTTGCAACATTGCAGTGAAGTCATATGATTTGCCATAAAACTGGGCCAAATGCTTAAAATGTATCCACACAAATAAAACCAGCTTTCACAGCTGGTGGGTTTTCATAATCTGTGAGTGTCAACCGAACATCCTCAGATCCCCTTTTTCCCTTCCCACAACAGCTCAAATTGCCTCGTGGAATGCTTATATTCAGACCTCAGAGCACAGGCCAGACAATGTGTGTCCTTTTCAAAGGGTATCGGGGATTGGCAGGGCCATGATCTCCTCCACTCGTAGGTCTCTTGCGATTCCCTGGAGGGGATGAGGCCAGGCAAACTCCCTGGCGCCATTCTTTGCTCTTTCACCCAGTCAGCCTTCATTAGTTTGCGCTATTATACGTTTCCTTTTGCTGGAGATCCAACTTTTCGGTTTGTCAGATGTCGAGCACAAACATGATATAATGTTTGGCCGGCGCCGTGCATATATATATAACGATTCAACAGTAAACTGCCAGTTGTTGTATAGTTGTGATTTTATTTACTACTTAATGATGGCCACAACTTTTCATGATAAATTAAATGTCACATCTGCAGTGTTTTTGTTTTTTTTTTTAGTAGTGGTTGAAACAGCAGATGGTTTTCCTGATTTATATTTTTACTTTTTTTTTTTTTTTTTTACTCTGGGCAGCCAAGCAGGACTTGTTGTGTAACCATAATCATCATCAATCCTTCTCCCCCCCACCAGTTAATGATAATTACTACCTTTCAAAATACAGCAAAACAAAATATAATCAACAAAGTTGTAATATCGCAGCATTATATCAAGAGTTAATGTGTTGTCCTTTTCTAAACTGTTTTTTTTTTATTGCGTTCCCCCCCAAATTTTTAAACTGTTGACTTTGTATTCCAATTCTGGATCAACATTTGTGATAAAAAGTGAATGAGATCAAATGCATTCAATCAGAGCATGAAAAGATTTGCTTTAATGTCCTCTATAAGGAAGGACAGCAGTGACAAGCACCTTCCAGCTAAAAAAAATGAGTAAATTCAACGATTTGGACTGTTAAAAATGATTGGAATAATTCAGAAAATACATTTATAATACAGTACATTTTGCACATATTTATATTTTATGTTACCTTTTGTTTACCCACTACAAATTTTAGATGAATCAGTTTAGTCACAGTCTCTCTAAATGTACTGTAAAAAAGGCCAGTAAGGATAATTCATAATGCCGCCTACAGAGAACATACTAACTCCTTATTTCTAAAATCACAAATACTTCAATTTGTTGACATAGTTCATCTTCAAACAGCTAAAATAATGCATAAGGCTAAAAATAAGCAATTAGCTAAAAATGTCAACGAATACTTCTCTACAAGAGAGGAGAAATATGATCTCAGGGAAGAAGTACATTTGAAACACTTCTATGCTAGGACTACGTTATGCTAGCCATAGCATTTCAGTATGTGGAATCAAACTATGGAATGGATTGAGTAAGGAAATCAAACAATGCACAACGATGAGCCAATTCAAGAAACAATACAAGCAGTTGATGTTTGCTAAATACAAGGATGAAGAGTCTTGAACCAGTCATGATGTGCTATATATATCACTATATTGACACTTACTATGGTACCCATTATGGCATTGGATGCTCATATCACCTCGTACTTCGGTACGAGGTACATTATTTAAAAAAAACCTTAAACTGTATTATTGAAAGCAGGAAGTGAACAAATGTAACAGTTACTGATTGTAAAAGTACCAGATGGAGGGGTAGGATTTAATAAGCTTTGCTTTTTCCTACTCCTTTTGGACATGTGGAACTGTGAACTGATTATGTGATGCATTCAATTGTAATCAAATGAAATAAAACCATTACCATTTGGCCTGCATTATCATGCATTCACATATTTATTCCAAGTTAGAGTGAATTACATGTGTTTTTGAAGGATGAAAAATGTGCTATTTTCATAAAAATATATTTATTGGACCAGAGATTTGCAAATTTGCAGATAGTGAATGATGCATTGTGATTTTATGTGGAGATCTGCTGTCATTAATTTAATACATATAGTAAATTGAGCGATTGGGAGAGATTGCAAAAACATTTTGAGGTCAAGGTGATTAATACAAATAGATTATTGCTTCTTAAACGAAGACAAGGATGCACCTTTTAGATTGGTTTTTCCCCCCTTGTAAGAGTCCAATAGCTTGTTACTGTAATGTTTAGTAGAATGTGATGAATGACTTTGTCTTTTAAGGCTGCCTTTAATAAAAGGAGTCCTTGTATTCTTAGTCTGACACAACGTAGATTCTTGCCAAATACGGTTTTGTGCCAAGGAATGCAACATGCCAGGAGAAGGAACACCAAAATATTTCCCGTAAGTTTATTTTTGTGATGTATAAAGCACATCTTTATATGCATTATGGAATAAACAAATAATACAGTACACACTTGAGTTTAAATGTTTTCATTGTTTCAAAATATCTTTGTAATTATCTCTGAAAACAAGATTGGCCTACAAGGTATTGTATGTCTGAAATAAAATATTTCCATCAATACCAGTTCAATGTTGTGCATCAATAGTTGGTGCTAATTCAGCAGAGAAGCTGGTGATCATTCATACTGATAGATGAGGACCTGTGAACCTTACAATCAACCTGTGGTGCACTGTGATGGATTTATGCGGCCCCCGCCGTCATCAGAACACACATTCATAACATTTTAAAGACCCGCATGCAAAGCAGATACAAAGCAATTTTTGAATTGTGTCTATTAATGTGCAGAATGACAGTCAATCTATACTTGAATGCATAAATAAACTTTACACCAGCAGAAATCTGTCACCACTTAGCCATAACTAAAGGTAACCTCTGCATGCCGTCATTAAGAATTGAACCAGCCTGAAGACATGTTGATTGACGAATCATGGAAAAAGTAGGAAGTGAGAAATATTACAGACAAAACCTCCCCCGACAGCAAACACTAAAGAACAACCGGGCAATTTATCACAGTGAGCTAATTTGTTTACACCAAAACCTGAATATTTTCCATTCCCAAAGATGAGTTGTTGATAGAGAAGATTCCACTTGTTGAGAACCATGAAACCTTAGCAACCGTGTTTAAATTGTTTTCAATGAACCTTGAATGAAATTTACATGTTGCTCTCCAGTTTAAAAAAAAGCTGTTTTGCATCGTCTTACAGTGCTGGAATTGTTGATTGACATTTCTGTCGTCTTTCATCACTTATGTGAATTTCTAGTAGTAGAATTTTATTAGAGCCCTCTAGGCATAATATAACAACCCTACAGTCACATTTACATTCATATTATCCAATATAGTAGACATAAGGATGCTGGGGTTCTCAATGGGAGTGACCAAGATGGATAGGATCAGGAACGAGTACATCAGAGGGGCATTAAATGTTTAGAGACTTTGGAGATAAAGTCAGAGAGGCCAGACTGAGATGGTTCGAACATAGCATTCATTAATTATTAATCAAATATTTTTTTATAATTAGAGCAGAGAAAACCTATGTATGACCGTCTAAGTTGGATTTTTATTAGAGCCCTCTAGGCATAATATAACAACCCTACAGTCACATTTACATTCTTATTATCCAATATAGTAGACATAAGGATGCTGAGGTTCCCAATGGGAGTGACCAGGATGGATAGGATCAGGAACAAGTACATCAGAGGGGCATTAAATGTTTAGAGACTTTGGAGATAAAGTCATAGAGGCCAGACTGAGATGGTTCGAACATAGCATTCATTATTTATTAATCAAATATTTTTTTATAATTAGAGCAGAGAAAACCCATGTATGACCGTCTAAGTTGGATTTTTATTAGAGCCCTCTAGGCATAATATAACAACCCTACAGTCACATTTACATTCTTATTATCCAATATAGTAGACATAAGGATGCTGAGGTTCTCAATGGGAGTGACCAAGATGGATAGGATCAGGAACGAGAACATCAGAGTACATTGTGAATTTTCACAAAGTAGAATTACTAATTTAGGAATCAAATTAGATTTATAATAATACATTTTTTTTAAATCTTAGAGCCCTCTACACACAAAATAACAACCCTATGGT
The DNA here is from genome assembly GCF_037039965.1 of Doryrhamphus excisus. Lineage (NCBI taxonomy): Eukaryota > Metazoa > Chordata > Actinopteri > Syngnathiformes > Syngnathidae > Doryrhamphus > Doryrhamphus excisus. Next base: position 3,108,888 of record NC_136367.1, on the reverse strand, counting down.
CATGTTTACATTCATATTACCCAATATAGAAGACATAAGGATGCTGAGGTTCTCAATGGGAGTGACCAAGATGGATAGGATCAGGAACGAGAACATCAGAGTACATTGTGAATTTTCACAAAGTAGAATTACTAATTTAGGAATCAAATTAGATTTATAATAATACATTTTTTTAAATCTTAGAGCCCTCTACACACAAAATAACAACCCTATGGTCATGTTTACATTCATAATACGCAATATAGTAGACATAAATGTGAATAAGTAATTTTTTGTTGTGTGTGCTACTATTAATGTTTCAGGGATCTGGAAGACAGTAACTACTTTTGTACAATAACCACAGAACATTATGACATTATCGCCTATAATGTGTACAATTATAGTAATTTCCAGTTGATTCTGAACAGGTTAAATTTCAGTTTGTCCATTATTATCCAAACCATACACAATTTGTCCTCATTGTGTTTTAATTCCGTACAACATTAATTTAATGAGGTGGTATTTGTTCTCGAACAGCGAGCATCCGCATCCTGAAACTCCTTTACGCAGGGAAGCATGGCGTCTCCTTGAAGAAAAGGATGCATCCAATACAAATCAAATGATTTAGTTTAAGTGCATTTTGCTCCTCCCATTTATCAGCCGGTTCTGTCGAAAAAACTGATAATGCTGTGCGATGCATATCGGAGGCAACGGGGTTTTAGCATTGACCCAGCGTGGGTGCCTATTTCACGCCTGCCCGGTTCAGGGGCTAATGAGTGCAGTTAGCATCTCACAAGTGGGCGAGCTCAATGATTGAACACAATTAATTCCACTGCGGATCAGTTTGTATCCAAATCACTGATCGGAATCCAGTTGAACATGTTCTAATGGCTCGATGGGGGAAAATACTAGATAGGGTTCAAGAAAGGCCTCAATAAGTACGGATCTGTCGTTGGTTCAACCGATAATTCTCAGCTATTTTCTGTCATGCTACGACTGACGGATAGAAAAGTTCAACACCTGAATACAAGGTCGTGGTTCTTGGTCAAGAGTAATTTTTCTCAGTAGGGTTTCTAGGCTCAAAATTTGAGATTGGTCATCCAAGACAGACTGGTCGCAGAACTACAGAGCAGTTTTAGCTCCTAGGTGAGATGTTCCAACATGGTATTGGCACTATGTCTCACATCTGCACTGGAAAAACCGTATGTGCTTGAATTTGACTGCAGAAAAAGGCATTTCAATCCTAATGACAAATACTGCTTACATTCCTCTTACTGTAGTATAATCCTTATCCAAAAACACAGTTCTCATCAAAAGGAGGTTTATATTCCAGTAATCAGTGACTGAATGTTTCTTTCCACAGTTAATTGAGCCGTGTCATTGTACGATAATGTGAGACTTTTGGAAAATTAATTTGTGGTTAACTTTCTAAAGTATCCTCAAGGTTTGTTTTTGAACATAAGTTTTGTGAAACGTTTGATGAAATCATTGTTTTTTCCTCCCAAACAGTGTGAATAATGACGAGTTAAAGAGTAGCAGAAAAGTCTCATAATTCCTTCATCACATCACTACCACATTAGCCACGTTTACATAGATCTAAATATTCCAATTCCATTCGGGTTATTTGCTCAAACGGAAAGAATGTAACTTTTGTATACACCTCATTCAGAAAGAAAACTGCCAATCCGAATGAATATATAATCCCCCCAAAAAATTCCCACTTCCACACGGATAGGGAGGTTAACTATTAACAGTTATTTAACCTTTAACATGAACATTAATCAAACTTGATAATTTTTTCTGGGTACAAGATACGCAGCCAAACGTGGCAAATGTGGCCCGCAGGACACTAGTTTGAGGCCCCCGCCTTGATATGAAAGTTTAATGTTTGATATGGATGCTGTATGGTATCATGTACCCAGAAAAAATTATTACGTTTGATTAATGTTCATGTTAAAGGTTAAATAACTGTTAATAGTTATCCTCCCTATCAGTGTGGAAGTGGTAAGTTTTTTTGGCTATTTAAGTTTAAAGGAAATAACTTGAAGGCTACCGTTTAGGTCGCTAGCTCTCTAGTTTGCGAGTTAGCATGTGTCTCAAGACCCTGCAGTTGCGCAATATGTTGTAAATAAAAAAAGTATAAATGTGACTATAGTCGTGTTTTGTCATGTCTACAGGGCTCTAATAATGCTTTGTTCATTTTAATCTGAAAAAAATAATTTGTCTACCCTCCACCAGTTTTTATTATTTGCCGTTTTATTATTATTATTATTATATTTATTCAAAATGTGATGTTAGTTTCCACGTCACTACTTCCTGAAGATGCATTCTAAGAATCATGGGAAATGTAGTTTTTACAGTCCAAGCTGCAGGGTTCAAAGCGTGACAAAAATGTAGCAGTTTATACACCGGAAATTGCTGTATTTGAAGTATTATGTTGAACAGCTATAATATGTTAAAAACTGCAGTCACCAAGCCAAAATATTGTTTTTTTTTAAGTTTGAATGGTTTTACTGTGATCATCAACTCAGCAGTTTGATTGAGTTGTTTTATGTCTTTTGGATTATTTTGACTCCAAGTGCTCCCTTTGTGCCAAAGTGCGGAAGGACTGTGTAATGACTGTGTAATTCAGGCCGCTATGCTGACATTTACTGTCAGCGTTTTTTCCCGCGTCTATAATTACCTATCAAAAAAATTAAGAAGTCAAAACTTATTTCAAACTTATCTTGGAAGCGTGTACTGTTTACCCATCGCTTTCTTATATTTCTTGGAACATCGGCACCATTTTAAAAACACCGCAGAGTGGAAAGACTGTTAAAATGTGATCTGCCGTTTGTCCGTGTGTATATTTCAAAGTCGCCGTTCCCCTTCAGATGTGCAGAATACCGTTAGAATTATACGGAACAAAAGCTTGCATCAAAAGGGTTATGGTTTTGAAAATTTCGACGCTAGTTAGTTAGCCAATTTGTCATGATCACACACAAAAAAATCTACTTACATAAGTACATGATGTCCAAAAAACTTTGTAGAAGAGATTATTTATTATATTTCAAGCAATTTAGTCAGCTCATAATCGGGGTCCACTGTTGCTGTAACCCATTGTATGTTTTTTGTCATTCTCTTGTAAAAAAAAAAAAAATACAGTAAAAAGACATCAGGAATCTAACCTGGCATTTGATGAACAATCAGTCCAACGAGTCAGATGAAAATTGTAAAGATTGTTACAGGTGGTACGAGTTTTCTTCTACGGGTAGAAGAAAACAGTGTCAATGCCAGCTGCGGCCCTTCAAATGCCTCCGGACTGCATTATGGACAACCCTGGTATACAAGTGAGGGAGGACTAATTTAGGACTTAGACCAGGGGTCTCAAAAATGCGACCCGTGGGCCAAAGGTGGCCCGCAGGACACTAGTTTGAGGCCCCCGCCTTGATATGAAAGTTTAATATTAAAGGTTAAATAACTGTTAATAGTTATCCTCCCTATCCGTGTGGAAGTGGTAAGTTTTTGGCTATTTAAGTTGAAAGGAAATAACTTGAAGGCTACCGTTTAGGTCGCTAGCTCTCTAGTTTGCGAGTTAGCATGTGTCTCAAGACCCTGCAGTTGCGCAATATGTTGTAAATAAAAAAAAGTATAAATGTGACTATAGTCGTGTTTTGTCATGTCTACAGGGCTCTAATAATGCTTTGTTCATTTTAATCTGAAAAAAATAATTTGTATACCCACCAACTATATGTGGTTTATTAAGTTTTTATTATTTGCCGTTTTATTATTATTATATTTATTTATTACTGATTGATTGATTTTCTTTATTCCTGATTTGTTTATTTATTTTTCATCTTATTTTGTGCAGAAAAAATAAAAATTAAGATATTTGAGAACAGTGGAATGTTTTATCAGAGCTTTTCTTGTAGAAAATCGGAACCAAAGCACTGAAAAAGTTTGTATATTTTTCTGTTTTTAATAAATGCGTTTTTTTTTTTTACGTTTTTTTGGAAAACCTGATGCAGCCCAGCCTTGTCTAGACCCTAGCTCCAGTGGCCCCCCAGGTAAATTGAGTTTTAGACCCCTGACTTAGACTAAAAGTCAATATTTGGGGGCTAAGTGTCTTTCTTTTCATAAATGTAGTTTTTTGAGAACCCAAAAAAAAAAAAAAAAAAAAAAAAAAAAAACAGTTTCATGCTGTGCAAGACGATGCCTAGTGAGTAAGCTGATTGTAATTCTGGTGTCAAAACATATTAAACCTATTCCCAGCAAGCAGCCGGCCTCCCTCCTGATGGGGTAACAACCTTGAAAAATGCATGAACAAATTCCTCAATTAATTCAGCCAGGCCTTCATATTTCTGGGTTACATATAATGGCAGCATGTATTTGTCCGAGCTCCCGCCTGCGGCATTCAGCAACTCCATTGATGTGTGTGTATGTATGTGATGTCCTCTCGCACTGCCTAAGATGACAGAGATGGCACGATGCCCTCTCTGTCAGAGCACTGCATTGCATTCCAATGGCCATTAATTGAGTACCTGCCCATCATCTGGTCCTCTGATTGATGACATAATTAAAGACGGCCTGTTTGATGGAGATGCCTGGCAAACTCCTCTGTCTGTTGGCCCCAGTGTGGATGTGAGGCCCAGGCCCCTGGAGCTTTGCTCTGTCACTAACCTCGCCTTAGCATGCGGCGGAGTGTGCCTTCATGTGCCTTCTGTGTGTGTGTGTGTGTGTGTGTGTGTACGGGGATCTCTGGTCCTCCTCCCCTTAACAATGAGCATGGCTTCAAGCTCGGGGAAGCTGATTAAATTAAAGTGCCTCGCAGGCAATCATGCCAAGGTCAAAGAGATGCTGTGCAAACTGCTTTTGGCACCAACTTTCCTCGGTTGTGTTGCGGTGCGTTTATCAGCAGATGTGTGCGGTTCGGGGCTGAGTCGCCGCTGAGCGGTCGAGGAACACGCAAAATTGAATTGTCACTGTCGATTTGGTCGGTTGCATGTCAGCGGGGAAAATGAACTTTCAACAATGCCGTCGGGTTGTATATTTTGCTTTTGTCTTTTGTAAATTAGCTCAGCCATGTATGCAAAGGTTGTTTTTATGGCTACAGCGGCGCTCGACAAAAATAGAAATGCAACACAAACAAAAAAATATTCCATCCACCTCAATAGGCGTGGCATATCAACATGCTGATGCCGTAGGGTGGCAACAATAAAAGGCCTCTCCAAAATGACAAGCTACTACAGGGACAATTTCTGGTAATACAAAATAAAACCAGGAAATGTACGTGAACAGAGGTGTAAAGTTTTCAATGTAAACCGAAAAATACACTAACCAAGGTGTACTCTAACTGAGGTTGTACTGTACTGCTAAAATCTAAGAAACACCTTTGGAGATGGTTTAGGATGGATGTGCTGTCCTCACAACACGTGTCTGTATGCTGCTACACAACTAGCAAACCAATGAAAAAAAACTCCACGTACAAGGCTTGCTTTTCTTGCTTTATGGACCTTTTGTTGTAAAAAAATAAGTGGTAACTGAAACATACAAAAAAAAATAAAAATAAATTCCAACACTGCTCATGTAAACTGGAAACTTGATGCTCAACACATCAGCTAACAGCTAGCTAACACACGTACACCAACTGCTAATGCAAGCTAGCATTAGCATGAAGCTAGCGAACTTGACAAAACTAGTACGACAAAGCAAACGCATCTATGTAAGTACTTTATACACCAATATACTTACAAAGAGCACTCTCTAGTGGCATAAACGATACTTTCTAGAGAAGATGTCTCACTCTGTAAAAACTTTTTAACCTTTTTTGTACTTTCATTTTAACTCCACTGGGCCGGTACCAGTTCGCGCCAGTTCTAGCCAATGCAATTTGCTGTGGCGCCTAGTGTCGCCAATAAGGTGCCTACTGGCGTGCAGTGGCTTAAACTGCCTCCCAAGTGGCCCGTAACGGTGACAAAAATTTAGTTCGGCAGCAAGAAAATTTCTAAATGTTTAAAATCTTCGTTGCGGCAATTGCTTGATTCAAGTGCCCACCAACTGGAACCAAATGTCGCATACAAATCCACTGGAATATAATGGCACAAACAATCAGCCTATTGGAATCCACTGGAATGTAATGGCGCGAGCCAAGTTGGGCCAATGATGCTAGGAGTTCATCGGGCTGGGCGACAGTTCGCGCCAAAAATTATGTGATTCGCTGTGAAACATAAATAATGTTTGGCGCGAACTGGCACCAACTGGCACCAACTGGCACCAACTGGCGCGGCGTGAAAAAATTAAGCAGATTCAGCCTCATTTTCTCATTAGTTGTCGCACTGTAAAAAGCAAAAACTCAGCATGTGTTGTAAAAACACGAGACACTAATTTAAGGTCTGATAAGTCCAAATGGAAAGCGTTTAATCATACATTCAACGATGGTATGACCCATGTAAGCCAAATACAACACAACACACTGGAAACTTTGTGCTATGCTGCTGTTGGGAAGATTCCCTGCAGCGGGCCTGGGAAGATTCTGTGAAAATGGGAGTCAGATCCATTTAGTAAAATGCAGACAATGCTCAGCAAATATTTGCCGCTGAGCTTAAGGGAATGATAAATGTGAATTCCTAAACTGTACATCTGGCAACCAGACTTTCATTCTATCGAGGATTTATGGAGAAACTTGACAAATAAAGTTCATGGACCTACAGCAGCTTTGGATCCAACCGGTATGGACACTTTTATTGGACTTTACTGTGGTAGGATTACTTAGAATCGGCTAATGTTTCTGTCGAGTCTCAAACTGATTTAGTGAAAAGGGATAAAATGCACAGTACACACTCACAAAGGAAAAACAAAACAAAAACAATTGCTGCAACTCAAGGCAGGATGTCACGGGTGTAAAACTTCAATGTAGGGAATGTGTCCAAACTTTTTTTTAATTGGCTTTCCGTATCTGATAATGTGTAATGCAAAGAAAAACAATGTTATAATCCTATACATCCTCGGTCCCCAAAGTGGAATACACAAATTTTTATGAGGGGTATTAGTGTCTGTAACGCAGTGCACTTGAACTCCTCATCATGTGAACTGCGCCTTGGAGTACAATGCAAGAAAAACAAATTACTGTCTGCAATAAATGAACTAATTGTTTTGATGATTATGTTGTGCATTTAGAGCAGGGGTCTCAAACACGCGGCCCGCGGGACAAATGTGGCCCGCAGGACACTAGTTTGAGGCCCCTGCCTTGATATGAAAGTTTAATGTTAGTGCGGACCGTGCAAGTTTGATATGGATGCTGTATGGTATCATGTACCCAGAAAAAAATATTACGTTTGATTAATGTTCATGTTAAAGGTTAAATAACTGTTAATAGTTATCCTCCCTATCCGTGTGGAAGTGGTAAGTTTTTGGCTATTTAAGTTGAAAGGAAATAACTTGAAGGCTACCGTTTAGGTCGCTAGCTCTCTAGTTTGCGAGTTAGCATGTGTCTCAAGACCCTGCAGTTGCGCAATATGTTGTAAATAAAGAGTATAAATGTGACTATAGTCGTGTTTTGTCATGTATACAGGGCTCTAATAATGCTTTGTTCATTTTAATCTGAAAAAAATAATTTGTCTACCCACCAACTATATGTGGTTTCTTAAGATTTTATTATTTGCCGTTTTATTATTATTATTATTATTATTATTATTATTATTATTATTATATTTAGTTATTCATTACTGATTGATTTTCTTTATTCTTGATTTGTTTATTTATTTTTCATTTTATTTTGTGCAGAAAAATAAAAATTAAGATATTTGAGAACAGTGGAATGTTTTATCAGAGCTTTTATTGTAGAAAATCGGAACCAAAGCAAAGTTTATTCATTTTTCTGTTTTTAATAAATGCGTTTTTTTTGGGGTTTTTTTTTTTGAAAACCTGATGCGGCCCAGTCTCGCCCAGACCCTAGCTCCAGTGGCCCCCAAGTAAATTGAGTTTGAGACCCCTGCTCTAGATTAAACAGAAGATACCAATAATTTCACTGCTAAATTATTTAAATCCTTATGCTAATGCAATTTGTTGTGTCGCCAATTAGGTGCCTAGTGGCGTGCAGTGGCTCAAACTGGCTCGTGGTGGCCCGTAACGACAGCAAACATTGAGTTTGCTGGCAAGAAAATTTAAAAAAAATGTTTAAAATCGGCACAAAGTGTCCACCAAGTGGAACCAAATGTCGCAAACAATGGAACAATGGAATGGAATGGCGCGAGCCAAGTTGTGCCAATGATGCTAGGAGTCCACTGGGACGACGCCAGTTGTTGCCAAAATTAAGTGATTGGTGCGTAGTGGCTCGCTGTGGCGCGAAGTGGCACCAACTGGCGCCGTCCCAGTGGACTACTAGTACAACATGGCTATAAGGATTGCCAAAGAATAGCCATAAAATTTCATCATTAGCATCAACGCTGTCTTGAGAGATTATCGTCAAGCTGGACATGCAAACACGGAGAAACACATGCGATTGACAGTGACTCACCTTTGGAAGACCCCCCCGCCCACCACCACCACACAGAGATTGTAATCTACTATCCAAGAATGAGTATCATGACACGGTTTGCGTCTGAACACCGCTGGCGTGTGCAGCATATGTTTAACTGGCAGTTTGAGACTCTGCTGGGCTGTCTGTGTTCCAAGTCATTAACATGTAATGTGCACACCGGACCCGGGCCCCCATTAGAAACTGTCTTACCCACATAATATTTAAACAGCTATGAGCCGTAGTTTTCCCAGCTGTGAGACAAAAGGGCGTATGCTTTTTGTCTACCGAGCGAACTCCTCTCTGGTTTTTGCCATATGAACTGTCACCACCTCTTCACCCATTGGCCCTTTCCCTCAACACATTCCCGCGGGATCTCGCTCACCGTTCAAGGCGGCTGCTTCAAGTAAAGCCGGAGATGTAGAAAGACGGAAAAAGCAGGCGAGCGAGCGCATGTTGTTAACAGCTTGTTCGACATAGCTGTTTAATTCAGCCTCAGCCATAAGCGCATCTGAAATGAGACGTTCATCTTCTCTTGATGCACTCGGCTTTCATGGTCCAAATATAGAGAAATCAATTCGTAATGTCTCGCGTTTCCCTGCCCTCAGTAGATGCGTGAGACTCTAATGAGCTCCCAATTTAGACAGATATTTGTTTAGCACTTCAAAACTGTTTTATTTTATTTATTTATTTTTTTACTCAGAAGTGCAGGTTCAGCAAAAAGACACGGAATTGGTAAGAGTTTCAGAAGAGGCATTTTCTGTTTTCAACAATGAATAAGTCATCTCGAAGAAACTGCAGCCAAGGTCACACTCATGTTCACACTTGTGAAAAGGATGTAAACAAAACCACCTCTGGATGGGGGCTGTTCAGACGCTCAGTCGGCACCTTACAATACAATAACAATGCCAAGATGTGAGTTCACTTTGTTAGTACAACTTACTAGTACTCGTAGGAAAGCATATTTAAGCTGTAGCACAAAAATAATCAACTTTTTTTTTTTTTTGCAAGCAATTTAGTCATGTTTGCTATGTTTATTTCACTTTGGTGTCAGGTTTCATGAGAGCTTCGACATCCTCTCTTGACAATTTGTCCCACACAAGGCAGGACACACACAGGGAGGGGGGCTTTTTACACTCACCAGCCACAAGATTTCCTCCAACAACAAAATGTTCTCAAGAAAATATTCATTTTTTATAACATTATTTCAAAAGGTTATAGCTTGAAAATGGTTACAGATAAATGCTTTCTGTTAATGAGTATGACCCAAAGTTTGTGTCAATTAAAACTGAGATGCATTACGTTATGAAAGGCAACATTTTAATGCAACAATTATTAGATTATATTCAGCTCCGGAAACTGCCCTTTCTCTCTTCAATTGCCATTGCTCAATGGTGACACACAACCCCTTCAGTACTGGCCATTTTACAGCATTTGTATTAAAAATAAATGTAAATTTGCAGTGCTGTTAATGCTGAATCGTGAATGTGTGGGGATGCAATGTACTTCATGTTGTGTTTATATTCTCAAAGGCACATAAAAAAAACATTTTCAGACTCTTCCTGTTCACCTGCTACACCTTGCCTTCACAATTCATCACTATCTTCATTCATTATAGGTCTTAGCAGACGACAGGTCTTGCTCAAGGTCACAGCTGCTCTGTCCCACCCGGAATTGTGACTCCTCTAACCCACTGGCTCAACATATGGTAGCGTGACCAAGATCTCCGAGGTCCAGGGGAGGAAGTTAAACTTTAATCTTGCCATCTACCGGGGAATTTGCTCCAAGTGTCCCTAGCAGGTGGTGCTTTAATTAGTGAAAAATGAGCACTTCACATACACGGTCGTGGATTTATTACAAAGTTATTTTCAGACACCTTTATCGCTGTGCATAAATATCACCCAGGCATCTCATGCAACTTTTATCATTACGAAACTTCACACTCTTGGTAGTGATAGAAGACACAGAGGAAGTGGTGATTCGGTGGAGGCCAATTTCATGTTTTATCCTGATGTGTTTGCCAAAATTACCTATCTTTCACTTTATTGTTGATGCGGAAATCATCAATTAGCATACAAATAAGCTTAAGTTTCGCTCTGTGGTGATTCACAACTACAGATGAAATCCATACAGGTTGTAGACAACAATGAGGTACACACTGTTAGTTGGAATAACAAGCATAACTTTTGGCTGACCTGAATATTAAAGCATTCGTCTTACTCATTTATGGAAGCAGATATTTTAAATATATTTTATTAACCATATTAACAATTGGACTTACATCTGAGACATGTTTTTTCAAAGTTTACATTCATGAACTATGCCATCGTTACTATGAATGATAACACACGTAACAAGGAATCTGACATGGTAAGCTAACATGTGTTAGCATGCTCATCGCATACTATACACCTTGCAGTTCAACCTACCTAGATATATTTTATTAACCATATTAACAATTAGACTTACACCTGAGACGTGTTGTTTCAAAGTTTACATTCATGAACTATGCCATTGTTACTATGAATATTAACACACGTAACAAGGAAGCTAACATGGTAAGCTAACATGTATAGCATGCTCATCGCATACTATACACCTTGCAGTTCAACCTACCTTCATATATTTTATTAACCATATTAACAATTAGACTTACACCTGAGACGTGTTGTTTCAAAGTTTACATTCATGAACTATGCCATTGTTACTATGAATGATAATACACGTAACAAGGAAGCTAACATGGTAAGCTAACATGTATAGCATGCTCATCGCATACTATACACCTTGCAGTTCAACCTACCTTCATATATTTTATTAACCATATTAACAATTAGACTTACATCTGAGACGTGTTGTTTCAAAGTTTACATTCATGAACTATGCCATCGTTACTATGAATGATAATACACGTAACAAGGAAGCTAACATGGTAAGTTAACATGTGCAGTTCAACCTACCTTGATGTTCCTTGCGTCACTCGTCACTCGTCACTTGGCGGGTACTTTTTGTCATCGTAGTTCAACCACTGTGGCGATAAATGTCCAAGCTGAAGGTGTAATAATTCTACTTTTAATCATACATACTTACATGTGAAGTCACGAGCAGCTCAAACCATAATCGCTGTGATCCAAAACACTTGTTGCTGGCGTCCATTTCCGGGTATTTCGGTCTTTTTTCATTACTTCCTGGTTCGGCACTCTAAGCATCATGGGAACTGTATTTCTTTCAACGTGAACTTATTGCGCTGCACTCGGGAGCTACATAAATGCAAAGTTTTGCAAAAAATAAAATGTTTTAGAATGTGCCTGTATTGTTTTGTGATTGAGTTAAATTGAGTTGAATAGTGTTTGTCCACACCTATATTTTGGAATTGTAGTTTTCTTAAAAGTAATGTTAAAATATTATCTCATTATCTCATCTCCTGAATTAAGTGAAAACCCTGACCAAAAGACTGAAAAAATAAAGCAGATGACGCATTAAAAAACGGTGATATGCAGTATTCTGCGCCGGTCACTCGGTGTCAGTAATGTTTCATCAATGAGACCACCACAGGAAGTAATGAACAGAAACTGAAAGTAAATAAGGAACAAGGAACTGTCCAAGTGCTAACATGTGTGTCTACATTATGTCTTACTTTCTCTTATTATTTATACTATATTAGGTAATATGAGTGTTAAGGTGGGTGCACGTTGGACGAGTGGTTTGCACATAGGCCTCGCAGCTAGGAGACCTGAGTTCAATTCCACCCTCAGGCCATGTCTGTGTGGAGTTTGCATGTGCTCCCCGTGCATGCGTGGGTTTTTTTGGGGGGATAAGCGGTAGAAAGTGAATGAATGAATGAGTGTCAAGGTGACTATAGGGGTGTTATTTTATATTATGAGGGCTTTAATAATGATTCTTCTTCAATTTTGATGTATATAAATTCAATCACTGGATTATTTACACTGTTTATAACTTGGCTGTTATACGTCAACTGAAAAAAATATCAGTTTAATTCAGCTGATAATACATCTGTACCTTTTTCTTTTGATGATCAATATTTTAATTTTAATTCAGAGGTTTTTAACCATTAAATGCAGCAATAAACATTACTGTAATGTCAATCATGAAGCATAACTGGTGTTTGCAATTGTTTGTTGTTCCCTTCTGTGAATGGGTAGCACGAAGGCCAAACAAGGACAAGTATGTGCTCGTCGGACAGCGGTAATGTTGTTTTCCAATCAATTGAATAGGAGCACTTAAATATGTGTGTGCGTGTTTGTTGCGTACTGTGTGTATTTTACTGCAGCTGGGATAAAAAAAAAACACACACATAAAACCTTGAAAATGACCAAACAGGTGAGTTTTACCATTCAAAAAGAAACTTAGCATTATACTAAGCGTCAACAATTACAGTATTCAGTGTGGTAACTGTAAAAGCCTGGCAGGTCTGAAAGCCTTTTAGGCTGTAAAACAGCAGCTTTCAGTGTAAAACTCATTTAGTCAGCAATTAAAAGTAAGTACAGCTGGCCAGTTGCTTTTTACACATGTTGTAAAAAAAAAAAAAAAAAAAACAGAACGAGCGTTATGGAGGCAGGTCTGGCAAGATTCAAAGTACACCATTTGTTTCAAGTGCTTTTTACACGGAACAAATGTTTGGCATCCGTGAATAATATTTATTTTAAAATTTCAAAATATTTTGTATATCCCTTCTGGCCAGGTTAATTTTTAATAAATGTTAAAATAATTTTGGAAGTTTTGATTAGTAAGGGGTTTGGCACGAAAATTTGAAATACACAATTCCAGACCCAACCATGTTCTGTTAATATAATAAAATAATATGTATATATACATATTAATATATATTAATTAATAATATAATATTAAGAATGAATATGAATTAATTAATATATATATAATTAATATAATATATAATATATTTAATACATTATATATTATTATATTTATATAACTTATATATATATTAATATAATATTAATACATTGAATACATTGGAAGTTATAGCAAAGAAAACCTTTTTATGCCTTTTTAAACACAATTGTTAGTCTTCTTCACACTCCTATTATTGTTTGTTTACAACACATGACTGGCCAGGCAAGCTAACAAGCTAACTTGTTTTCCTTGTTTCCTTGTTTTCCTTCCTCCTTCCTTCCTCTTCCTTCCTCTTTCCTATTTAATTATTCGAAACTTCAAGTGTTTCAAACAGAGAGGGAAAGATGAACAAAGTAAGGTGCCAAAACTTTACCACTTCCACATGGAATGGGAGGAACATGTGAGACTTTTCAATGGCTGACTACATATAGTATAGCGATTTAATCAAATGTTATGTAATATTACAGATGCCCAGTGACCGGAATACTTCATAAAACTTGTTTTTTGGACAAATAATAGTCCGTAGTCAAGCACAAAAACAGTCGGGGAGCCATGTTTGAACCGCGGAAACCATTTCTCGTATATTTCCATTGAAACCCATGTAAAAATGAACACTACTTGCCTGTCCACCCAATGGGAATATTACTCCGTGAGTGGTAACTTTAATGATGTGTATTTATCATAAGCCTAAAGAAAGTCATTCCCACACGAGCTTCAATAACAAGCAACAAAAAAGTGAAGCATTTGTGTGGACTATGGCCATGAAACGGGCCAGCAGTGACTCAGGAGGTAGAGCCAGTAGGTCATAAAGAGGTATGAGGGATCGAACCAACTATGAGTGTCCACCATGCCATTGACTGCGGTTATGTCCTTGGGCAATACGCACCACCCGCCTTTTGTATCCGGTGCCTATGGACAATTTGGAGTCAATTAACCTAGCATGTTTTTGGAATGTGGGAGGAAACCGGAGTACCCGGAGAAAACCCACGCATGCACGGGGAGAACATGCAAACTCCACACAGAGATGGCCGAGGGTGGAATTGAACTCGGGTCTCCTAGTTGTGATGCCCTCGCGCTAATCACTCGTCATCTTATTTTCTCTTATTATGTCTACTATAATGGGTAATATGAGTATAAAGTTCACTATAGGGGTGTTACTTCATGTCTGGAGGGCTCTAAAATGTTATAATGTTATCTAAAAAAATATTTAGAAGGTTAGAAACAGTTTTTTTGTGCCTACCTACCTAAGTTTTTGGAATGTGGGAGGAAACCGGAGTACCCGGAGAAAACCCACTAATGCACGGGGAGAACATGCAAACTCCACACAGAGATGGCCGAGGATGGAATTGAACTTGCGTCTCCTAGCTGTGAGGACTGCGTACTAACCACTTGGTCTATAGTAAACATTCATTAATTAATTGATTTTCTACCGCTTATCCTCACAAGGGTCGTGGGGGGTGCTGGAGCCTATCCCAGCTGTCTTCGGGCGAGAGAGAGGCGGGGTACATCCTGGACTGGTGGCCAGCCAATCACAGGGCACATATAGACAAACAACCATTCACACTCACATTCATACCTATGGACAATTTGGAGTCATGTTTTGGTTAATTCCCCGCAGAAAACACACACATGCACAGGGAGAACATGCAAACTTCACACAGGAATCGAACTCCGGTCTTCTACTCCTACCACTCATCCACCGTGCAGCCCGATAATTAAACAGTACAACCATAAAAAATCAGTGTCTGTGTTCTAAACTGATTTTGAAACATGGTCATCCTGGCTAGAGTTCAGTTCCAAGTGTTAAAAGCTAGGTTTTAGCTCGACAAGGTAAACAAGCTAAATGAAAGGCTTTCACGTTGATTGCTATTTAAACTGAAGGTTGTAAAACTAAGGATTTTTTGAGGGATTTGGAGAGGCTTCAAGTCCACAAGACAATATTGACAGTAACTGTTTACACAATCCTGCAACAACGACTGAAAACCAAACACTTAGAGGTGTGCGAGTCGTGAACGAGTCGTTCAAAACTTGCACATTTGATTGACTGAAAACACACTTTCAAAAAATTTATTGTAAATATACTGTCGAGTGGTTAGCGCGCAGACCTCACAGCTAGGAGACCAGGGTTCAATTCCACCCTCGGCCATTTCTGTGTGGAGTTTGCATGTTCTCTTCGTGCATGCGTGGGTTTTAGGTTAATTAGCGACTCCAAATTGTCCATAGGTATGAATGTGAGTGTGAATGGTTGTTTGTCTATATGTGCCCTGTGATTGGCTGGCGACTCGTCCAGGGTGTACCCCGCCTCCCAGCCTGAAGACAGCTGGGATAGGCTCCGGCAACCCCCGCGACCCTTGTGAGGATAAGCGGTAGAAAATGAATGAATGAATACAGCGTTGTCAACTCGTGACAGTTGGTAGGACTCTAACCGAAACAGACTCTAACCAAGGCAATTTTTCCCATAATAAATATAGTAAATCTCATTAATCTGTTCCAGAAAGTAAAAAAATGTTAACACAAAACATGTTTTTATAATTTTCTCTCACCCGAAGACAGCTGGAACATACTTTTGGATGCACAGTGTCCATAGATATGAATGTGAGTGTGAATGGTTGTTTGTCTATACTATGTGCCCTGTGATTGGCTGGCCACCAGTCCAGGGTGTACCCCGCCTCTCGCCAGAAGACAGCTGGGATAGGCTCCACTAACCCCTGAAAATCAATGAATTAATGAATGTTTACTATAGACCAAGTGGTTAGTACGCAGTCCTCACAGCTAGGACACGCAAGTTCGATTCCATCCTCGGCCATCTCTGTGTGGATTTTGCATGTTCTCCTCGTGCATGCATGGGTTTTCTCCGGGTACTCCGGTTTCCTCCCACATTCCAAAAACATGCTAGGTTAATTAGCGACTCCAAATTGTCCATAGGTATGAATGTGAGTGTGAATGGTTGTTTGCCTCTCACCCGGGATAGGCTCCAGCTTCCACCACGACCCTCGTGAGGATAAGCGGTAGAAAATGAATGAATGAATGAACAATGAATGTTAATGATGAAAATAAAATGTCCGCATGTGTGGGTGCAACCATGTGGGCCGAAGAAGGAGCGAGGTTAATTAAAAGAATGCTACAAATCGCCTAACTTTCCCCGTCATCAGCTTCCACG
This sequence comes from Doryrhamphus excisus, assembly GCF_037039965.1. Classification (NCBI taxonomy): domain Eukaryota; kingdom Metazoa; phylum Chordata; class Actinopteri; order Syngnathiformes; family Syngnathidae; genus Doryrhamphus; species Doryrhamphus excisus. The sequence continues at coordinate 3,092,380 of NC_136367.1, read as the reverse complement.
GCTGAGCACAAAGTTTTTTTATTCATTTTTATGTAAATTGCAGAAACGAGGTGACACTGAATTGATTGACCTAATGTCCGTGGCATTTGCTGTCGGCGGAAAATGGGCCGAGAATTCCAGTGACCCCCGACGTGACATGCATTAGCCCGGTAGGAGAAGATGGCGGCTGAGGCCTCACCTGTGCTCACGCTGTAATTAAAGGCTTCTCAGCCCACACTAAAAGAAACGAAAACAACAGCGCTTAATCTTTTAAGTCTACCACATGTCCACGTTTGAGAATGTTCAATACCGCCCGCTCGAAATCGCGTTATTTAATGAGTTTACCCACCAAAAAAAGCGAACACCTGTTCATTGAACATTCATTTCAAAAGCAGAACATCCACATTTCATTACTTGCTGCAATATGGAATATGACAAACATATTCTTGGAGATGAAATAGAGGACTCATTAAGGTGAAGAAACAAAGCGTGCCGGTATTGGCGCGGCACGAGCAGATGTGTAGCTCTTGATCAATTCCCTCTCATCCTAAAATGCTTTAGAAAGATTTAAACATCCGTGAATTAAAAGAGATTGCACCTCCCTTTTGGAAATGTCGCTTGGTGTTATGGAATATGTCTGACATGTTTTGATGTGACTCTGCTGGGGTGTAAAATGTGAGAAATATTTTAATATTTCACATAATCAACTCTATGCAACCAGCTCAGAAAGAACCAACATCTTCTACAATACTTGCAGTGTTGGGAAAATTACATTGAAGATAGTTAGGAGTTGGCTGCACGGTGGTTGAGTGGTTAGCGCGCAGGCCTCACTGCTAGAACACCCGAGTTCAATCCTCACAAGGGTGACAAGCGCGCAGGAGCCTATCCCAGCTGGTAGGCGGGGTACACCCTGAACTGGTGGCTCAGCCAATCACAAAGGCACATATAGACAAACAACCATTCACACTCACATTCATACCTATGGACAATTTGGAGTCGCTAATTAACCTAGCATGTTTTTGGAATGTGGGAGGAAACCGGAGTACCCGGAGAACATGCAAACTCCACACAGAGACGGCCGACGGTGGAATTGAACTCAGATCTCCTAGCTGTGAGGTCTGCACGCTAACCACTCGACCGCCGTGCAGCCCGTGTCATATATATTATGTCTTATTTTCTCTTTATTTTCTATTATGTTGTGTAATATGAGTTTAAAGTTGACTATAGGGGTGTTATTTCCTGTCTCGAGGGCTCTAATAATGTTCATTCATTCATTCATTTTCAACTGCTTATCCTCATGAGGTTCGCGGGGATTACTGGAGCCTATCCCAGCTGTCTTCTGGTGAGAGGCGGACTGCCTCACCCTGGACTGGTGGCTCAGCCAATCACAGGGCACATATAGACAAACAACCATTCACACTCATATTCATACCTATGGACAATTTGGAGTCGCTAATTAACCTAGCATGTTTTTGGAATGTGGGAGGAAACCGGAGTACCCGGAGAAAACCCACGCATGCACGAGGAGAACATGCAAACTCTACAAAGAGATAGCCGAGGGTGGAATTGAACTCGGGTCTCCTCGCTGTGTGGCCTGCGCATTAACCACTTTATGACACATGTGTGTTTATTATTACATTCAAAGCTGCAGATTTGTATTACGTTTGTGGGCTGTTATTACGTTAGTACGAACAAAAAGACAAAAAAAAAAAAAACATTGTGTATCAAGTTGGAAGTTCTCCGAAACAAAACGTGAACGAGCTCTCAAATCCAATGGCTCTTTTATTTAAAAAAAAAAAAACAAAACAAACAAAAACAAAAAAAAACCTTCACTTAAGTATGTACAGTTTGTGCAAAAACATTTAAAGGTTTCAAGGACTTTACATTGTAAGTTCAACCTCAAGGCACATACATGGAACAACATCAACATTTTGACATGAGAAAAGAAACTTTGGTTCCTAAGAAATATTTTATGTGGGTGACGGGAAGCCGGGATGAAATATCCCAAACGTTGCCATATTACATGCACTGTAAATTTTTGCAGCTTAGGTTCTCTAGACCCTCAGTATTGCAACCACCGGTTGGACGACTGCTTTAAAATATACCTTTGTAAGTCTATGAGCAAATTAAAAGGCAGTTGAAGGTTAATACTGTACATGCAAAAAAATCAACAAACGGATGTTCTTCGCCGATGTGCCTGCAGTTATGGTTAAAAAAAATGCTTATTTATGTATAATCACTTTTAATGAGTCATTTATCAGCACCCTAAAATAACAGCAGTGGTCAGTCTGCAGTCCGTTGAGTCTAATTCCTAGGATCTCGTTGTAATACACACAAAAAAAGCTCATTCCCAGCTTCGCTCAATCATTACCGATGTTGTGTCGTATGAATGAAACAGTCTCGTTTTACGCTAAGCAGTGTTGTTCCTGTTGGCACCGTTATTGTCACCGCCGTGGTTGCAAAAAAATGTGCTTTCTTTTTCGAGCATTCTTCTCGCTGTCTCATGTTGTGTTCTTTTCTATCGTCGTTTCTGCACCGTTCCTGCATATAAAGGTAAGGCAAATATACTGGACGTCGGCATTACACATTCAGCAAATTATACGACGTGAAGGTTTCATGTGATCTGTTTGGGGGGGTCAGTGTACAACAAAAATGAACCATAAGTGGGGATTTTGTGTTGTATCGAAATCGGATAAAATGTAGTGTTGGTTCAGTGCTTCGTCGTCGGCAATGATTCACGATTGATTTTTTCTGGGTGTGCTGATATGTGGATATTCGTAGAAAAAAGGTTCAAACGTGGAAGTGGAGATGCTCTGATAACCACAGAAGATTCGAATGTTTTGTTGATTAAAATGCTGATATCGTGACAAGAAGGGACATCAAATCAAAATCGAACAATCGTACAGTTTGTTGAGGATTTTTGTATTTAATCAATGGATGTTCTATTCACTGGCAAAGAAAGTTCACACTCTTTGGTGGTAAAAAAATGCGTAAATAGAAAAAATAAAAAATGAGAATTTATGAAAAAAACTAAACGATCAGAACCAAATTGACACTTCGAACAATCGAACCAGCATCCTTCAGGTTGGGATACGACCACTCTACCACCGTTACGATTGATAAGCACTGCGTTCAACCAAGAACTTGTGTATATTTTTCATAATTACCAATTAAACCGCATAAAAATTAGTAACGTTCAATGGACTCACCAATGGCTTGTACACACAAAAAAAGTTTCAGCGAAGCAAACCAATAATTTGGAATCGTGTTGTACGCACGGTGATCTAGTGGTTAGCATGTTGGCCACAGAGTCATTTGACCTGGAAAATCTGGATTCTAATCCGTGTTTGGGTTGTGAGGTTAATTGGTTAGACTGTAAATTCTTCGTAGAACAACATTTTCGACATCGAAAATGGATGTTTATGCTAGGCTATACATTGATATGTGAACCACATATTATTATTATTAGCTATAATAGCTATAATAGCGATCACTATTATTAGCTGACAACAAACTTAACTGCGATATAATCCGACTCCGCGAATTAATTTAATGCTGTTTGTATGTTCGAATATTGGCGCCGTCTTGGCATAGGCAACTGGATAAGCCTTTTGCGTACTGTCCCTTTAATGCGACAATATCAAATGTTTAAAAAGTGTATTTTTTTTAAATGCCCGAGCCGCCAACAGACGTCTAAGAGTAACTTCATGTTCACAGTATAGACCAGGGGTGTCCAAAGTGCAGTCCGGGGGCCTTTTTCGGCCAGTCGTTCCTTTTTTTTTTTCTTATGTTCTATAGTATATTTTTAATATGTATGCATCTAAAATATATAATTAAGTTATTTTAAATTGATTAAATGAGTAAAAAAGTCACACACCCTTGGTTTAGACTGTTTTTTTATTAAAATAATATTGAATTATTGAAGTATTACTAAGCTAATGACGCTTTGTTTTGGTTGAATGAGGAAAAACTATGAAAAAAAATGGTTTTATTTTGAACAATGGGGCCGTGGAAGTCTTGTCGGACTTGTAAATCCTCTTATCGATACAATATGTAAAACTACGAGCCCTTTTATTTGTTCTCGAATGTTTGCCCCAATAGCAAAAAGTTAGTACTCTTACTCAACATGAGCTTAATGCAGCCGAGTGAAAATAAGTGCATATTTTTCTCTCTTTTCGGGAGTGGAGGATTATAAGGCTAGGAACCCTTTAAGCCCCCCCCCCCCTTTCAAAATAAAATGATGTCAAGTCAAATAGAGTCTCTTTAAGAAGTTCATAATGAAGACCTCTTGCTGGCAGCTCCCATGCAAAGCGCCGCCACCGCAGTCCATGAGCTGAAGGGCAGGGAAAACTGCTTTAATTGAGCCCATGCAGGGATCACAGATATTGGGACAGACGGGGGGAAGGGGGCGCAGAGACGAGTAAGCCCCCCCCCCCTTCTTCCCTTATCATTCCCGATGCCGTGAAATGCGCATAAACAGACAAAAGTATGCAAGCCGAATGAGCAGTTTGCATTGTGGAGGATCCTAATTAAATTTCCCCAATTAAAAGCTTAGACGAGTTAAAAAATAATTATGTTTCTTCTGAAAGTGCATCACAAAAGAGCCCACCCCTGATAGACCACAATGGTGAAAAATCCATATCATTTAGCCACAAAGCATGAAAGACGCTGTTAGTTTTAAATGATTCCACATCATTAAAGACACCCGATGAGCAATAAGACTGGGAACAATGGCGTTTGAGCGGAGTAATGTCATACGGGTAATGGATTCCGGCGGAATGGTGGTGGTAAAGTGATCCTTGTGGCTTTGTTTGCTCCTTCCTGTCTTGTCTCATGGCCTATGTTCAGTACCGAGCTGAGAGAAAGTGCCCCCTTGTGGATGGGAAAAAAAAAGCAAACTGCTCTCTAGTCTTTGCACATTTAACACCGCATGGAGGACAGTGATTTTTTGTTGTTGTTTTTTTTTTTTAATGTTAATCATATTGCTACTGACTGACTTTTGAGAGCGTTCCAAAAAGTGTCTTTTAAATAAAGCTCATCTTTGCTCGGATATAAACAATTAGAGCAAAAATGATTTTAGAGTTGAAGGCACTTTTGGGATTTTGCTGCACATCCTGTTCCTGATTCCTCATAAACAGGGGTCTCAAACATGCGGCCCGCGGGCCAAATGTGGCACGCAGGATGCTAGTTTGAGGCCCCCCGTCTTGATATGAAAGTTTAATGTTAGTTTGATATGGATGCTGTATGGTATCGTGTACCGAGAAAAAAAATTATTACATTTGATTAATGTTCATGTTAAAGTTTAAATAACTGTTAATAGTTATCCTCCCTATCTGTGTGGAAGTGGTAAGTTTTTGGATATTTAAGTTTAAAGGAAATAACTTGAAGGCTACCGTTTAGGTCGCTAGCTCTCTAGTTTGCGAGATAGCATGTGTCTCAAGACTAGTTTGAGCCCCCCCCCCCCGTCTTGATATGAAAGTTTAATGTTAGTGCGGCCCGCGCAAAGTTTGATATGGATGCTGTATGGTATCATGTACCCAGAAAATTTTTTTTACGTTTGATTAATGTTCATGTTAAAGGTTAAATAACTTGTTAATAGTTATCCTCCCTATCCGTGTGGAAGTGGTAAGTTTTTGGATATTTAAGTTTAAAAAGAAATAACTTGAAGGCTACCGTTTAGGTCGCTAGCTCTCTAGTTTGCGAGATAGCATGTGTCTCAAGACCCTGCAGTTGCGCAATATGTTGTAAATAAAAAGAGTATAAATGTGACTATAGTCGTGTTTTGTCATGTCTACAGGGCTCTAATAATGCTTTGTTCATTTTAATCTGAAAAAAATAATTTGTCTACCCACCAACTATATGTGGTTTCTTAAGTTTTTATTATTTGTCGTTTTATTATTATTATATTTATTTATTACTGATTTTTCTTTATTCTTGATTTGTTTATTTTTTTCATCTTATTTTGTGCAGAAAAATAAAAATAAAAAATTTTGGAATGTTTTATCAGAGCTTTTCTTGTAGAAAATCGGAACCAAAGCACTGAAAAAGTTTGTATATTTTTCTGTTTTTAATAAATGCGTTTTTTTTTGGGTTTTTTTTGAAAACCTGATCCTTGCCCAGACCCTAGCTCCAGTGGCCCCCCAGGTAAATTGAGTTTGAGACCCCTGCTCATAAACAAGCACCGCTATTGTTAACACAAGTAGAAAACACACCACCAGTGTTGCTCTTTTCCATAGTCCTGTCATCAATTCTTTGTATTGTGTTATTTTAATGACTATTTTTGTATGTTTTTTTTTGTTTTTTTTTTTTTTTGCTTCTGTGGTTAGCAAAGAATCCCTGCCCTCTCTCAGAGTGCCCGACATTTTTTCCGAGGCTGACAGCAGAAGCTACACCCAGGTTGCGGTGATTGTACAAATCTGTGTTCATGTACGGTACTGACCATTAAAACAACTTTTCAAAACCCTGCGCTTTATAAAAAAAAAAAAAAAAGCAAAACACTTGAATCTCCTTTCTGTATGAATAAAAAAGATAGCAGAGATTCCCACATTATCCACAGTATAAATTACATCATAGACAGAACTTGGAAATATATATATGTATATATATATATATATATTGTACAGTTATATTTTAAGATAATTTTTTACGCTTTTCTGTTCTGTTCTGTTCGACACAAACAGTGTCGGTGTGTATTGTTTATATTTGTCAAGTGTTTTTTGGAGTTTACAGGGGGGGCGCCACGGTACCGTTTACCGCAGCAATCACGTGTGGCAAAACTCAGTACTGGGCACGTTGCTGCTCTTGCAGTACGCCAAGCTGTTGTTACTGAGGTGACAGTCCCTAAATCCAATCCCCCCATTGGGTGTGTAGATGGGCTGAATACGGAAATCTCCCTTGAGCAGCTGCTCGTTGTTCAGCGCCACGATCTGGAAACTGGTTTCAGTCATCTCCAGAATGGAGTTATCCTTCTTGGTTCCGGCCTCGCAATAGTCGTCTTTTCTGCGACCGCGGTTGTATTTCCACTTAGTCGAAGACGACCGGCTCTTCCTGTGCATGTGCCAGCAAAAGAGACTGAGTAGTGTTACCAAAATGATAAGCACGGCTCCGCCGATGATGCCGGCCATTAACAACGTGGAATTAACGCCCTCCTTTGGAGCTTGCCCCGAACCAGGACTCTTTGTCGGTAAAGCTGACTTGGTCCTGGCCTCAGAGCATATTGTATCCTCTCCGGGCCTGTAGGAGTTATGGGTGTCCAAAACGTGCACACAGATCCGGTACACAGACCGCGGTTCCAGATTAGCGAGGCTGATATGGCGTTGACCGCCGTTCACCGTCCGTTCTTGCATCCCTTCGTTTATTTGGCTTTGACCCCGTTTAACCCAAGTGACTTTGTAGGCTGTGACGGTGAAATAGGAAGCCCATCTCACGTCGATGCTTGTGGAGTTGACTACATGGAAGGAGATCTGAAGTGGGTCCTCGTAAGGAGGCAGGGGTCCGGGTGGATTGTTATAAATCGGGGGTAAAGGTGGAGAAGGTGAGTCTAAATAATCAGGAACGGACGTGGTTACAAGAGTGGAGATAACGGTGGTGACAGGGGTGGTCGTGGGCGGTGGAGGGGGCGTGGAGCGAATAGTAGGCCATGACGGTTGCCCGGCGTCGACCGGGCATTCGATAATATCCAAGGTGAGCTCTCGGACCGCCATTCCGCGCACCCGATCCGGACTCTGACACACAAAACCTCGGGCGTTTATCGAGGAAGGCAACGACTTGAGCCAAACCACCACCCATTTCACCGCACAGTCACAACGCCACGGGTTATTTCGCACCATGAGATGCCGTAAGCTTGACAGGCTATCAAACACACCCTGCGTCAGTGTCTGAAGTTGATTACTGGAAATATCCAACTTCTCCAGCCTGTTTAAATCTGCAAAAGCTGCAACTGGGATCTGGTCGATTTGGTTCTCCTGCAGACTCAGCTTGACCAGTGACTGGCTGGGTAAAAGCGGAGGAGGAAATGTAAGGGAGTTGCGTGCCAGCGCTAGCTCGCGGAGGCTCGACAACTCCTGGAAGGTCCCCGGTGCAATGCCCTCGTCGGTCAGCAGGTTCCCGTCCAGCAGGAGGCGCTGCAGACGTGTCACATTCTGAAAAGCCTCCTCGGCGATGACGGCGATTCTATTCTCATCCAATCGCAACTCTTTCAGGTCCTCCGGGAGCCCGATGGGAACGCTGCTTAAGTGGTTCTTGGTGAGGAAGAGCAGTTTCAGGCTTAGCGCCTCCCTGAAGGCGCCTTCTTCCACCCCGACTGTGGAGATAGAGTTATCATCAAGGTGCAACTCCTCTAATCGAGTCAACTGTGCTAGGGCTGCCCTGGAGATTGTTTGAATATTGTTCTCCTGGAGATGCAATACTCTGGTGTTTTTGGGCAGATTAATAGGAAACTCATCGAGCTGGTTGCCATAGAGATATACCGTCTCCACGGAAGCCAGATTGTGAAGTTCGACAGGAAAGCCAGCATTGTTGATCTGGTTGTTGTGCAGGTAGAGCACAGTGTAGCCCTCCTGTATCCCCAGAGGCACTGATGTCAGGCTGCGTTCATTGCAGTACACAAATAATTTGTCACAACGACACTCTTCCGGGCATGAGGCACCTGGGCTGAATTGCATTTGAAGGCTTAGGATTACAGTCAACCAAAACTGTAAGAATGAAGTCCAATCCTTATTCCAGGATCCAGCCAGAAACTCCATAGTGAAAAAAAAAAACGGTCACTAAATAAAAAATAACTATAAGTGATTGAAACAAATACAAAAACTTGAACAGTAATGTAGAAATCCACCAAATACCAAACTTAAAAAAAAAGTCCACCACAAAGCGTTTGGTGATAAACGATCAGGAAAATGTCGGGAGTAATCCGGAATAAATGCTAGTCCTCGAATGAACAGCAACGGTCTCATTAGCGGCGGACGGTCCTTTGACTGACTCCATCCATGCTGAGACGTCAGACCATAGCAGGACTTTTCACTGGTTGCGCCATGCAGAGCTGAGCCAGGGGCCGTTTGAAGGGGCCACGCCGCTTCGAGGCTCCACTCGCCTGTCCGTCACACACTGCTGCTGTTCCCCGACTGGGGCAGAGTCCAAGGAGGGTGACATTTGGAACCAGAGACCTGTGGGAAAACAAAGAAATGCTAGTATTTTCAGGGTGGCCTGTTTGCAAAAAAAAACTGAAAAAAACGAGGGTGGGCTCTTTTTTCTTTTTTTGCCCCCCGGTCCTTCCTCTCTCTCTCTCTCTCTCTCTCTCTCTCTCTCTCTCTCTCTATTTGACAAACACAGAAGCATACCAACCGTCTCTGCTTCTACCACACTCGTTCTCTCTTATGATGCAGAACAGAAAGGCGCTAGTGACAAATCGCATTGCTTACCGCCAATGTCAACTGATGCACGGACTGATTGGGGGGAAAAAAAAAGTTAAAGCGTCTCTGATAAATATTCACAACAGCGCTAGCATATCCGGTATCACACACATAAAGAGGGCTTTTGTCCCTTTGCACTCTTGTCAAGGCAGGGAATCAACAACGACACACACACACATAAAGGATTTCCAGAGGTAGTGCCTAGCTTAAATCGAAAATGTCAGCATGTGTTCCAACATTAATGAAAATTTAATATTGCTCGGTTTATACATAAACATAAACGCAGCAGGGGAAACAATCTGTTTTTTTTTTTTTTTTGCTTATAGTAAACAGAGGCTCTGTTTTGCCAGCGGCCTAACACGACCTTGATATTATTATTATTAATATTATTATTATGTATAACCTACATTGTACATTCATCAACCTCAAGGGGTGAAGCTGTGAAAAATGGAATTGTGGGTAAAAAAAAAAAAAAGCAAACAAAGCGAGTAACATATGATATATATAAGCTGTTAAACGGAATGGAATTGCAAAATACACCTGCGATAAATGATCAATATATGGGTTGTTTTTCATTATGGGAGGGGGGGTGTGTGTGGGGGGGTTCAGCCAAGTACAAGGTCGTCACATTACATTCGGACCCCTCGTTCATTATTGTAACTTTTATGACGCATCAAACATCCGCTATTCCTGCATATAATTTTTTTTCAAGATTCCAGGTTGTCTTATGTTGCGTTCAGGCGTTTTACTGAAGCCTCCACCCTGAAGCATTGATGGATAACACGCAATTAAGGGAAGTATGAGGTGAATGTTAAGCACAGGAACAGGCCAAGAGTTGCATTATTGTTGCATGCAAGTCTATCGCCTGCGTGGCAGGGAATTTTAACGATATTATAAAGCATGCATGATTAAGTGCAAATGATTATGTGTTCCATTTGACTGCAAAGCCACCGGCTTGCTTTGTTGCATGGGTGGACAAATCATTTGACACACATCTGTGAGCTACTTTTTTTTTTTTTTTTTAATTTAATCAAATAAGCTTTAAGGGAGGGTAAGCAAGCACAGGAGGACAAGGCAGCTGCATGCATATTATTATTACTGCACTCATAAAAAGGGTCCATTTTTAGGGGGTTCTTAGTTAAGATTTAAAAATCTTTTACCACTTTTCAATCCTTTTATTCAATTTTCCGAGGTTGTGAGCACATTTTCTTCACCTCCTGATGAACGCTGTGATACGTAGCCAGGAAAATCGGATTAAAAGTGGATTTGCTGGTAGAAACGCAATTAAAAGTTGAAAATGGTGAAGGTATTTAATGGGGGTGATAAGCAGCGGATCAGGTATACTTCAAAAGGTTGCTCAGTGAGAATGGAATATTTCTAAGAGCATTTAGACGCCTTGAAGTGTAATCTTTTAAAAAAATATATGTCTGGTAGTATTTTTTACTAAACTAAACACAAAAAAACAGCAATTTAATGGTTTGATTTGGAATCAGTCAGTAGGGATGCTTTTTATTTTTTTTTTATTTGACTTAATAAATCATAAATAAATAAATAAATACCTTTGCCGAGTCGTTATCCTTCCCTCTAAGCCGCTACTGCGTTCAACTTTTCGCCCTCCTCACAGTATCCTTCCCTGGGCCCGGCTGGATGATCATGCGTAAAGGTCCGTCTGGTCCCTCTGGTGCCAGGAGCTTCCGATCAACCCTCGTCGCAGCATATTTGCAGCCACCCGCGTCCAATCCTTACTTTTTTTTGCCTTTTTTTACGCAATACCACCGGCGCCACAGAGCGAAGGAAGCGGGTGCAGGGATCCGGTGCGCTCTAGTAGAACCGCGAGGACCCACACTTGGAAGTGTCCGTCGCCGGATTCATCACACGCCATGACCGCTGTCTGCGTGCGCCCGGTGCGCTCTTTTTTTTTTTTTTTAATTGTGGATCAACTTCCCTTTTGGTGTATCTCTAGCACAAGTCTTCCTTGGAGTTGTTTTCTTAGATGCATCCAGTTAATAGTGCGACGTGTGCGCTCCTTGCACCTCTCTCTCTCTCTCTCTCTCTCTCTCTCTCTCTCTCTCTCTCTGAGTCCCTCCCCTCCTCTGAATAAAGAATGCACCCCCCACCCCCCCCAGCATACCCCGTGATGGCTGTGAGCCACAGATCCTCCCTGCTGCCCTCACACTGCAGAAAATAGTCTGTCTCTCAACACACTTTATCCCTACATGCCTACAGATGCAACCTTAACCATGATATGGGCACGCCTTTCAATCCGATTCTCATTAATACTAATAAAAAAGGACACATTTGTGCAAAATTTACTACTCCAAATAATGTTTTCCCAAACTCCACATCAAGACTCACATTATAAATTATGCATTTACTACAATGAATAATGTACTTCAAATACGGAAGTTTTTTGGGGGGAGATACGTTCCAATGAACAGTTGATACACTGAAAGTATTTAATGCATATAAACACTCACCACTATCGAGCCAACGGCTACCATGCTAGCACCTAGCAAGAAAGCCTCAAGTACCGAAAAAGGTTGATGCAGTCCCACAGTGTCCCCACATCATGCCATGTGTCTATTTGCATTTAGACATTACTAAATTAGCTTCAATGCTAACATGCTAACGGCTACCATGCTAGCACCTAGCAAGACAGCCTCAGGTCCCGAAAGATTTTGGGGCAGTCCCATAGTGTCCCCACATCATGCCATGTATCTATTTGCCTTTAGACATGAGTAAATTAGCTTAAATGCTAACATGCTAATGGCTACCATGCTAGCACCTAGCAAGACAGCCTCAGGTCCCGAAAGATTTTGGGGCAGTCCCATAGTGTCCCCACAACATGCCATGTATCTATTTGCCTTTAGACATGAGTAAATTAGCTTAAATGCTAACATGCTAACGGCTACCATGCTAGCACCTAGCAAGACAGCCTCAGGTCCCGAAAGATTTGGGGCAGTCGCATAGTGTCCCCACATCATGCCATGTGTCTATTGCCTTTATATATTAGTAAATTAGCTTCAATGCTAACATGCTAACAGCTACCATGCTAGCACCTAGCAAGACAGCCTCAGGTCCCGAAAGATATGGGGCAGTCCGATAGTGTCCCCACATCATGCCATGTGTCTATTTGCCTTTAGACATTAGTAAATTAGCTTCAATGCTAACATGCTAACAGCTACCATGCTAGCACCTAACAAGCGGGCCTAGCAAATTTAGAAAGTGGCAAGGTCGTCCTATAACCTCCCTGCATCATGCCATGTGTGTATTTCCCTTTAGACATGAGTAAATTAGCTTAAATGCTAACATGCTAACGGCTACCACGCTAGAATTTAGCAAGAGGGCCTCAAGTTTACAAAGTGCCAAGGTTGTCCTATGCATCATGGCATGTGTGTATTTGCCTTCAGACATGAGTAAATTAACTAAAATGCTAACATGCTAACAGTCATCATGCTAGCTCCCAGCAAAAAAGCATCAAGTTTAGAAAGTGGCAAGGTCGTCCTATAACCTCCCTACATCATACTATGTGTGTATTTGCCTTTAGACATGAGTAAAATAGCTTAAATGCTAACATGCTAACGGCTACCATGCTAGATGGACAGATCTACTCAGGTGGACTCCGTTGTTATTAGAAGTCCGAACCATCTCGGTCTGGCCTCTCTGACTTTATCACCAAGGTCTCTAACATTTAATGCCCCGCTGATGCACTCGTTCCTGATCCTATCCATCCTGGTCACTCCCAATGAGAACCTCGGCATCATGAACATCTCTCCTGTGAACATCCCTCTCTCAGACTTTATCTCTGAAGCCTCTAACATGTAATGTCCCTCTGATGTACTCTTTCATGATCCTGTCTATCCTGGTCACTCCCACATCCTCAACTCTGCTGTTTGATGTTTGATGTTCAAGGGTTGGTCTGCTATCAATGGTTGCAACACAGTAACCTACATGCTGCACCATGTGGGCATATAAACAAATATCTATGTGTAATACGCATACCAAAAATCAACCTGATATTCTCGCCGCAAGGCATGCTGGGTAGTTTGTTACTCTTTCTCCCAACATTTTGCTGTGTTTGCCAATTTTTTGCTTGTTTGCAAAATATGTCGATTCGGCTGTCAGAGTAGTAATTAAACAAGTTAACATGGTCGACATTGACAGCTGGACTACCCAGCATGCCTTGCGGGCATTTGGAAGAGTTCTTCTTCTTTCTCTTTCGGCATCCTTCTACCAATATATTCACTCTCTTGTGGACATCCCTCACTCGGACTTTATCTCCGAGGCCTCTAACATGTAATGTCCCTCTGATGTACTCGTTCATGATCCTGTCTATCCTGGTCACTCCCGTGGAGAACCTCAGCATCCTTATCTCTGCTACCTCCAGTTTTGCTTTCTGTTGCATCCAGACCGGAAAGGATAACCGAGTGAAACTATCAAAAGCTAAACTTAAAGTGGAAAATAAACTTTAGCTCAATCGATGCCTCATCTGGTACTTAAGATAAGTAAAAAAATAAAAATAAAAAAATAAAAACATTGATGTTGTTTTTGGTGGGTTACAAACTAAGCAACATGTAATCTTTTAACCGAAAAGTGGTAAAGTCATCTTGCGGACACTTGTGGCTTGTGTGCTCACCATTTATCCATTCATCAAAGTTTAGCGTGTGAGAAATGAACTTGTGCATCTTTTCGACAACATGAAAAAGTTCACAATAAGGTCATGGACATGAAAAATGTCTTTTTTTTACGTAATTCTTTCGTTTCTATGACGTGAATGATGGTAAAGTTTTCTGTGCCTGTGTCATTAAAGATGGCAAATATGTCAGTCTTTTGATGAATTGTTTGTTAAGATTAGTTAAATTATGTATCCAAGTTTTTTTTTCATGCAGAAATGACATAAACGTATATCGAAATTTAACTATTTACCCTGCTTGACTGGCTACTAATGCAACGTGTACCTTAAATTAATACTTCACCAAGCCATGTAAAAAAAAAACAAAAAACTATAGTAACAGATATTCATATATGATTTCCTAAGAGAAACAGGAAAAGACTGATCACCACAGCTGACAAGCTTCACGTCCCCAGCGGGGAAACAAATTCGATAGCTTCTCAGGTTCTGACAGGTTAAAAGCACCCTGTGGATAGCTGGACTACCTGGATCCAAACACTAATGTTTTTAAAAGTCTCATTTGTTTCGTGCTTGATGACACGGCGGCGTTTGTATCTTTCACTTGATACTGTTTTGAAGAAATACTCAAATACTCATTTTCTATTTTCAGAGGTACTTCAGCTTGCTTAAAAAAGGTAGAGGTTCTTTAATTGGGCAAGCGAGACCGAACTTGCAGTGAACTTGTCACACGGTGAACTGAACTAGACGGAACACTGAGTACAATCACGGTGCACATGCAAAAATGACAGCACGGCATGTAACAGATAAGTAAACACATATCGGGAAACTACGACTATGAAAAATAATAAACACAACTACTGTAAGTAGTTTTTTGGGGGAGAGGGGTATTTGATAAAATCAAAGACAGCCAATAGTCAATTAGTCAATAACAACACAACCAAACACTACACTGTCAATCTTAAAAAGCCATTTCTAAAGATTTGGGGACTCCAGCAAACCACAGTGAGAGTCACTATCCGCAAATGGAGAAAACATGAAACAGTGGTGGAGTCCACTTTCCCAGGAGCGGCCGATCAACCAAAATTATCTCAAGACCACAGCGAGGATGAATCCAAGGGGTCACAAAAGACCCCACAAGTACATTCAAAGAACCGCAGACCTCATTTGCCTCAGTTAAGGTCAGTGTTCATGACGCCAAAAGCTGAAAATTCATTCATTCATTCATTTTCTACCACTTTACCTCACGAGGGTCGCAGGGGGTGCTGGAGCCTATCCCAGCTGTCTTCGGGCGAGAGGCGGGGTACACCCTGGACTGATCGCCAGCCAATCACAGGGCACATATAGACAAACAACCATTCACACTCACATTCATACCTATGGACAATTTGGAGTCGCTAATTAACCTAGCATGTTTTTGGAATGCCAGAGGAAACCGGAGTACCCGGAGAAAACCCACGCATGCATGGGGGAGAACATGCTAACTCCACACAAAGATGGCCGAGGGTGGACTCGAACCCTGGTCTCCTAGCTGTGAGGTCTGTGCGCTAACCACTCGAACGCCGTGCAGCCCAAGCTAAAAATTTTGAAGGTTAAATTCTCTCATTTCAGAAAAAATAATCATCATACCAATAGTAAAATATGATGGTTGTAGTGTGATGGTCTTGGGATTTTTTTTTGCTGTTTCATGACTTATTATAGTCCTAAACCTTGGATTCTTGACTGTGACACTTAAGCCACTGTGCACCGACACTGAAAAGGCAGCTTAGCCCGAGCTCCAGAGTTCATACCTATGGACAATTTGGAGTCGCTAATTAACCTAGCATGTTTTTGGAATGTGGGAGGAAACCGGAGTACCCGGAGAAAACCCACGCATGCACGGGGAAAACATGCTAACTCCACACAGAGATGGCCGAGGGTGGAATTGAACCCTGGTCACCTAGCTGTGAGGTCTGTGCGCTAACCACTTATCCGCCGTGCAGCCCGAGCTAAAAATTTTGAAGGTTAAATTCTCTCATTTCAGAAAAAAAATCAGTAAAATATGATGGTGGTAGTGTGATGGTCTTGGGCTTTTTTTTTGCTCTTTCACTACTTATTATAGTCCTAAACCTTGGATTTTTGACTGTGACACTTAAGCCACTGTGCACCGACATTGAAAAGGCAGCTTAGCCCGAGCTCCGGAGTGAGAAAGGCACACAGAAGTCACATGATCCTCACAGGTCAACATGTGCACGCTTCTGATCTTAGCCGTCGGGTTGCCAAACATTATGTCTGCAACAACACCGACTTTCCGTGACCCCCACCCCCCCCCCCTTGGCTCAACGTCGGCAACTCTTCAAAAGTCTACAGACAAATCATGCGTCTCCTTTTCAAATTGCCGCTGTCGTTCCGTCCATTCAGCGCCATTAAGGTCTTCAATCACATGAAGTCTTTGACAGATGATGGTGGTCATTCTCAGTGTTTGTCCATCGTGTTTAATTTCAACTGTCATGTCCACGTAAGCTTCACTCCACATTCAGCTCCTTCATAAAACAAGCTTCCGCTCTCCACATGCATTATTGATCGACTAAATTTAGAGGAAACGGTGTATTTTTATTTTTTTTTGCCTTGATGGACATGTTTTGCAGCAAGGGCGCTGGCGGTCTTTGTTGATGTAGCATTATGGGGTGTCTTCATTTTGGCATGTGAATTACAAAAGAAACGGTTTGATACATTTCACAGTTTTCATGTAATCAAGCACATGAATGAAATTATTCCTGACAATGATTATATTTACATGAACAAATAACCAGACTGTCGACTGTATTTTGAATATGGCCGTATTTCCATAACGGTGTTTATATGACTGGCTAAGAATATCCATTTGTAATCCTTGTTTATAAGATACCAAAACACTGTCAGGCTATGGAGAACGTGCACACTCCGGCCTACTTTACCTTCAGGAAAGATGCTTTCAAGATATTTTACCCCATTACTGCTGTCTATCTATGATAGGATAATATCTTATGATTAAGGTACATATAATAACAATAACAATAACAATAACAATAATAATAATAACGACAATAATAATAATAATAATAATAATAATAATAATAATAACAATAATAATAATAATAATAATAATAATAATAATACAATAATAATAATAATACATTTTATTTGTATAGCGCTTTTCAAAATTATTCTGTGTTTTTCTTTATAATCCTCTCTTTTTGACTCTTTGTATTGAGTTGTGGACTCCTATAGAGCAGCTACATACAATAACCAGCACAGAAAACTTTATAGATCTTCCAGAATCTGCACCTATTCCAGCTGGATTTGTTATTCCCGACAAAAAAAAATGTGTTTTAATAGTTTCCAAAGTGTTTACTGTCTCCAAATTCGCATAACAAAAAACATCCAAAAAAATTTTCATAGTATAGGGAAGTAAATCTGTTTAGCATGTAAGCGCATTTAGGTCAACAATACTATCTGCCCCAGTTAGCTGGACGGGACACAAAAATATAAACAAAAAACAAACAAAAAATACCCCAAACAAAACAAAGTGTTTCCTAACTACAAACCAACCCCACTTCCTAATATAGTGGGTATTATAGTTGATAATACACAAATAAAGAAAGCTAATTGAGAGCTAATTGAAAGATATTTAGGATTTCCAACCTCACGTGCCACTCATTGTCGCACACACTTTGTCAGAGGCAATGTTATTATTATTTTTTATGTTATTGTTTTTCTGGTCTATGGTATAGAATATGACCTTAAAGACCTTAAAATACTTTAATTGGGTTTTCCAGAGTATTGATGACCATGTTAAAGCAGCCATTAAAAACCAAGATTGAGTTAGTTTTAAGTGAGAGACCCAAATGTCAAACACTACAAGGATTTTTCCTCCTCAGTCAATATCCTCTGTGGAATTTGTGTGTGGAAATTCCCTTTCTCTGCCGCCGCCTGGAGACCTTTAACATGTTTTGGTGTGGCATATTTACTCTGCACGCTTCTGAACCTTGATGGAACTGCAGATATACAAGACCCCTAAACACATGAAAGTCAATGTCCATCTGCTCCTTTTTCCAGGACACAATCAGCATTAAAAACAAGGGCAGAGAAAGGAAGAAAAAGTCTGCAGAGATATTCCGATATGTTTATCCATTGGTTAAATTCCCTCCCCTGGAGACATCATTAGCTTATCACGTTTCTCCCTGTATTTACATCTGGACACTGCGAAGCACTTCAAAAGGTGCCGACCACATTAGTGTTACAAAAAAAAAAAAACTTTTACAGAACAAACTGTGGGAAATCATGACGTGATTGCACCCTGCAGAAGAAAATATGCTGATTATGTTGAGAGTGGATGATCAATGTGGTTATTAATTTCTTAGGTGATGTAATTATGTTTACTCCCATCAATTGTCAGTCTATATGCATGTAATGTCACAGCATGTTTACCAGAAGACAAGACACAAAATTTTACTCCCGGAGGACAATGGAGCTTCCATTCCTTTGCCAAAAACATGTTTTTTCAAAAAGCAAAAACAAATTGAGGATGACAGCTAAAAATGCAGTACAATCAAATGCACAAAACTAGTGGAAAAAATGTGTGAAAATGTGTAATTAGATTGAAATAGATTAAATTAGATTAATTAAATTAAAATAAATTAGATTAGATTAAATTAGATTAAATTAGATTAAAATAGATTAAATTAAATTAGATTAACATGGATTAGATAAAATTACATTAATTTAGATTAACTTAGATTAGATTAAATTAGATTAAATTAGATTAGATTAAGTTAAAATAAATTAGATTAGATTAAATTAGATTAAAATAGATTAAATTAGATTAGATTATATTAAATTAGATTAGATTAAATTAGATTAACATGGATTAGATTAAATTACATTAACTCAGATTAACTTAGATTAAGTTAGATTAGATTAAATTAGATTAGATTAAATTAGATTAGATTAAATTAGATTAAATTAGATAAATTTAGATTAGATTAACTTAGATTAAATTGAAATAGTTTGAAATAGATTAAATTAGATTAGATAAAATTAGATCAGATTAACTTGGATTAATTTAGATTAAATTGGTGTTTTGTTTTGTTTTTTTCAATTGCATTTACTTTGTCTGTCCTTAAGAAAATTCACTCATCACTCGCCGGCTGTCTTATATGAAAACTAAATATAGCTCAGGTACCTTGCGGGCTTCCAATGTGCCACGACCATCTAACTGCATATCTGCGATATTGGATATGGACCTCGTCAAAATCTGGGTCATTGCAAGCAATGGCTGACGGTGAGATATTGAGTTCTCGGTAAAGTCCAGACAGAATTCTGCCCCTGTGTTGAAGCCAGCCTGTAAAAACACTTGACAACAAGCAAGCCCCTGTAAGTCAGTAGCGGGAGGAAAGGGGGGGGGGTAGGAAACACACCGAGGAGGGGGGATTGTTGGTGTAGTTTTGAAGGAAAGGCGATGGAGGAGGAGAAGGAGGAGGGGGGTTGAAATCGCTCAAAAGAGGACAGGAAGAGAGGATTGTGGATTACTGCCACTTTTGACACGAGGCTCTGATGTCATCCCGGTCTTCCCAAGATTTAATACCTCAGTCGGCTGCTTAGCAACACATCCTGTAATTGTCAGGCAACACGGTCGACATTTTGTGCTGACTTTTGAGTCTCTCCGCTCTGAGAAATAATACACCTGAAAAGATCCACCTACAGCGTATATCACACTTTGCTAAGCAAAGTGACACATCAGGGATCCCGTTTTTTGCGATTGCATTTGTAATTCCAGGTAGTCTGCAACGACACCTCATGTATTGGTAATGGTAATGGTTTAATTTCATTTGAACATGCATCAGATTACAATTGAATGCATCACATAATCAGTTCACAGTTCCACATGTCCAAAAGGAGTAGGAAGAAGCAAAGCTTATTAAATCCTACCCCTCCATCTGGTACTTTTACAATCAGTAACTGTTACATTTGTTCACTTCCTGCTTTCCATAATATAATTTAAGGTTTTAAAAAAAACGTAAACATAAAACATAAAAAAACTTAAACTATATTGAGTTTTTTTTAATTAAAATTTTTTTTTTTAATTTTATTTTTGTCATGTACCGAAGTACGAGGTCATATGACCATATATCATGGTAACTGTCAATGAAATGATATAGTATATATAGCACATCATCAATACAATCAGTAACTGTTACATTTGTTCACTTCCTGCTTTCCTAATTTTAATTTTAGTTTATTTTTGATCCAAACTAAATTTCAAGACCGGACGGACGAAAAACTGGCAATACGGAATTATTCCAACAAGTGAAAGAAAAACTTGAGGAAGTCGGTATCATGTGATGTTGATGTTTACGTTTTACTGGGCATGCCCTATTGACTATTTTGGTTGGTTATAGCGGCGCATGTAGACAAGAGATTGGAATATTCCTTTTCATGGATATCATTGTTTTCGGAAAAGTCATTCGGAAAGGAAAATTCCTCATGTAATGCTAGTGACCAGTTTGGAATCTCACAGCAAAAAATCTGAAAGTCCAAAAAATTAGATCGAATAGACTTTTACCGCTAATTGCTGCTAATTTATAAATAAATACAAAAAATATTTAATTTGAATAATGTGCTGTGTAACTTGTAATAAATCAGGTGATGCGCACACAGTAAGAGAATCAGGAGGAGAATGGCGTGGCAGCGGGATCAGATGTCAGAGATGGCTGTTCGATTCCTGTTTCCAGCATTGAGTTGAGACTGCTCTTGACAGGTTTCACAGTGGGAGATCTGTTTGCTCCTGCATGGTTCTTTTTAAACTTCTTTTCCAATAGCAGTCAAGGAGAGTGCTGTTCAGAAACTAAACTAAAAATAATGAATAACAACCATCGCCATGATCTTTTCCTGATGCATCTTTTCCTTTTGCGGTCAAATAGTATGGTGCCCATCATTGGTGTTACTACTATTATTATTATTATTATTATAGAGGGACCGCTATTGAGCATAATATATTTTAATCACCACATGTTGCATGTCGTAATTTTGGTACACAAAACACCTGAATTCCTAAGAAGTCTTGGACGAAAGGAACTAAAATGTGCTCAATTTCCTTCCTTCTTCATTTTATACCGCTTATCCTCACGAGGGTCGCGGGGGTTGCTGGAGCCTATCCCAGCTATCTTCGGGCGAGAGGCGGAGTACACCCTGGACTGGTGGCCAGCCAATCACAGGGCACATATAGACAAACAACCATTCACACTCACATTCATACCTATGGACAATTTGGAGTCGCTAATTAACCTAGCATGTTTTTGGAATGTGGGAGGAAACCGGAGTACCCGGAGAAATCCCACGCATGCTCGGGGAGAACACGCAATTCCACGAGGGTGGAATTGAACCTGGATCTTTGTGGAATAAGAAAAAAAAATTATTTCAAGGAAAAAATGTGCATCATAACAGGCCTGCAAAGTGATGTCTTGTCAAATGCACCGTACATTATGAGACAAGTTTATACCGAGTACATACAGTATTTCCGTGAAGTGAGACTCCTCATTTATAAATGTGGATATTTTCATGGTGAGAGCATAGAAAACCTGGTTATGACCTTCTAAATATGGCTTTTAACACTATTAGAGCCCTCTAGACATGAAATAACACCCCTATAGTCAACTTAACATTTATATTACCTAATATAATTTTTTTACCGCTCATCCTCATAAGGGGGTGCTGGAGCCTATCCCAGCTGTCTTCGGGCGAGAGGCGGGGTACACCCTGGATTGGTGGCCAGCCAATCACAGAGCACATATAGACAAACAACCATTCACACTCACATTCATACCTATGGACAATTTGGAGTCGCCAATTAACATGTTTTTGGAATGTGGGAGGAAACCCATGCATGCACGAGGAGAATCAAACACAGGTCTCCTAGCTGTGATGTCTGCGCAATAACCACTCATCCGCCGTGCAGCCCTGCTCAATTTCCGATGCTAAAAAAAAAGATTTATTAGCCTAATTTGAGTCCAAGTGACGACATTATCAAAACAACCCTTGTCAGACAAGCAATACGATTTGTGGACACTCTCTGGAAATAAAAAAAAATCCCTAAAGGACCTAAAAAAAAAAAAAATCCCATTCTTTTGCATGAAATTATGATTAATATCCTAGTATTTTTCAGGCTTTGGTCGTTAGCTATACTTAGCTGCTGATCTATGACAAAAAAAAAAAAAAAAGAAACACAAAGCAGAAAAATGGGGAATGCTTCATCCGCGCTTGTTCACCATATTTGGTGAAAGTACCGATGACACACCCGACGGACTGCAACTTACAATAGACAATCTAGCAGAGGAGGAAAAATAGACAGATGCCAGGAAGGAGCGGGGTCTTGGGGTCACGAGAAAAGATGGGCCTGATCCCACCTCCTATCCCTGTTGCTTTTCTTTTGTTTGAAGTCACATCTGGGCTAAATTTCCTTTCCTGACTCGTGCAAAGAGGAAGTCTTCTGGGTGGGTGGAAGGGCGGCTTCTGCCTTCTAGGCTTAACTGTAAAAAAGAAACTGTAATCTTTGAGTCAATCCACTCACACTGAATAAATGCAATATCCAGACCGATATTGACTATTTACAGTATAAATATTGTAATTGTCTGGACAGGTCATGACAAAAATTTTATTTAAAAAAACAAAAAATGCTGATAAGCCTAATTAGAAAAATCAGATAAGGTTTGTTTTTAATGCTACAGTGGGTCATAATTACCAACACGGCTCTGAAGAATCAAACATAACTGAATACAACTATTTATTATTTACCAGAACCAGTCAAGACATCTGCATTGTTTTCTTCATAAATGCAAATAAGTTACATTTTGCATTGTTGGATCTTAAGGATCTTCCAAGTAGGGCTTAACAATGAAAGCATGAAATTTTGATGTTCATCAGCGTCAAAATTTCCGACCACTGCCTTTAACGGCCAGTAAGGATAATTCATAATGCCGCCTACAGAGAACATACTAACTCCTTATTTCTAAAATCACAAATACTTAAAACTTGCTGATATAACAGCTAAAATAATACATAAGGCTAAAAATAACCAATTAGCTAAAAATGTCATCCAATACTTCTCTACAAGAGAGGAGAAATATGATCTCAGGGAAGAACTACATTTGAAACACTTATATGCTAGGACTACGTTATGCTAGCCATAGCATTTCAGTATGTGGAATCAAACTATGGAATGGATTGAGTAAGGAAATCAAACAATGCACAACGATGAGCCAATTCAAGAAACAATACAAGCAGTTGATGTTTGCTAAATACAAGGATGAAGAGTCTTGAACCAATCATGACGTGCTAAAATAAAATAAAAATAAAAAAAAATTATTAGGAAAGCAGGAAGTGAACAAATGTAACAGTTACTGATTGTCATGATGCAACCATATATATCACTATATTGACAGTTACTACGGTACCCATTATGTCATTGTATGGTCATATCACCTCCTACTTCAGTACATGACAAAAATAAAATTAAATACATTTTTTAAATATATATATATATATATATATATATATATTAGGAAAGCAGGAAGTGAACAAATGTAACAGTTACTGATTGTAAAAGTACCAGATGGAGGGGTAGGATTTAATAAGCTTTGCTTCTCCCTACTCCTTTTGGACATGTGGAACTGTGAACTGATTATGTGATGCATTCAATTGTAATCTGATGCACGTTCAAATGAAATAAAACCATTACCATTAAATCAATTCCTCAGAACTCGTTAGAAGTCTGGTCATGTGACTATCTCACCTTTAAATCCGTGTGAACCCTCCGACTGTTCTTCGAACTTCAATCTGTGTTTGTCATCAGCTTCCCCCATCGAACTAATTAACCGAGTCCCGGAAACGTCAAACACCTCAGCCCCTTGAACTTGTTCTCTTCTGACACCTTCCTGTTGATTTATTATCGTTTTCAAATTAGAGTGGAAAACTGCTCACTGCAGTTTACACTCACATGACCTGAGACGGTTATTAATTGCTCTATTTTATTCATAGATAATTACGATATGGTGCATATAATATGATTTAATTGAAAATTCTGCATAAATAAACAATGGTTAGTCATTATTATTATTATTTCGCAGACTTAGTTCAATTCATTAATTTCTATTTAGACAACAATGTGTCGGGAAGAGACATTAACAGCAGCAACGATTTGGTTCAACGCATATGTTGCAGAGCTGTATTACCTGTCTGCGTCCCCCAGATTGAAAAATCCCCTGTTGCAAGATGAGACAGGAAGTCGGATAAATCCAGATTACATCAGCAACCAGGTGAAAGCGCTTCCCAACAGACAGCGACAAATACAATTATTCTTTCAGACACGGCTAAGCTGCGGCGTTTAATCCTATTCTATCCTGATGGCACTACTTGTCTTTTCTTACGGGGGTGTCATCATTCAAACGTCTGATCTCACGGATTTGGTTTCTTTCCTGTCGTTAATTCGTCATCATCATCACCGTTTCTTTTGTTATTTCTTCCCGTCACAATCAGCCCCGCAGCATTAGCCTTGGCAAGTTATGTTGTAACTTTATGCTTTGCGGTATTACATCTTGGCGAGCTAATATTTGGAATCACGCTCATAAGTCGAAATCGAACCCTCCAAGAAACGGAATGCCCCGCAGACATACAGATGCTGGATTTTCGGGTTTTTCGTTTTTTTGTTTACTATGTTGTGGAAAAAAAAAATGGGATTTAGCAAAAATAGCATTTTTGACCCATATGGTTTTGCTGAGGCAGTTCGCCCCCTTGCAACAATCTGTGGTTCCATCTGGTCACTGTGGTTACTTTGTGTCCCCCCCCTTCTTTTGCTTTCACTTACTACCACAGCACGTCGCCCCAGTTTGGAAATAGTCTGACAAAACATCCTAAGGGGGGGTCTCTGAGTGGGACGCCTGCGAGAGAATTAGCGCTCCTCTCAGGGTGCCTCTGATAAAACCCGAGTGTCTTATTGGGCCGGTTTCACCGTCTCCAGAGGAAAACAGTCCAAGAGGAAGAGAAGGGGAGAGTGACAAGTTAAAAGCGAATCGATTCAAAAGGCATCGCCTTTCAATGCTCATCCCAGAGGAGAGCAGAGGATCGCTCTTTCTCTCTCGATCAGGTGGCACGAGGCCCGAACTTGGCGCCTGCAACCCTGTCCGGATTAATTGAAAGGCGCTGTTGTAAATGAATCACATATGGCCATTACCTCCCCGCTAGAGTGCAGTGGTGACTCTGGTAAAGGCTATTTTTTACAATTTTACATTTTAGAATTAATACGTACAAATAATAATTATTGCAATGTAGACAGAAATCCGGACTTCATCATCTTCTTACGTATGTACTGTATGCTGCACTACTTGTTAGATTTTGTTGGGAAAACTGATGAAAACCGTATGAAAACTGATGCAATTTTCCCTGATCCTATCCATCCTGGTCACTCCCAATGAGAACCTCAGCATCCTCATCTCTGCTACCTCCAGTTCTGCTTCCTGTCGTTTGTTTCTCTTCTGGCTTTTCCCTTCAGGGGTCACCACAACAAATCAATCGCATCCATCCAATCCTGTCTTCTGCATCTGTACTGAGTGAGAACCAAACGACCCTCATGTCCTCCTTCACTACACCCATAAACCTTGACAGCTCTACGATCTCTCCTCTGGACATGTCCGAACCATCTCAGTCTGGTCTCTCTGACTTTATCTCCAAGGCCTCTAACATGTAATGTCCCTCTGATGAACTCGTTCCTGATCCTATCCATCCTGGTCACTCCCAATGAGAACCTCAGCATCCTCATCTCTGCTACCACCAGTTCTGATTCCTGTCGTTTCTTTCTCTTTGGGCTTTTCCCTTCAGGGGTCGCCACAGCAAATCAATCGCATCCATCCAATCCTGTCTTCTGCATCTGTACTTTGTGAGAACCAAAGTACCCTCATATCCTCCTTCACGACACCCATAAACCTCTTCTACCTGGCAGCTCTTCTATCTCTCCTCTGGACATGTCCGAACCATCTCAGTCTGGCCTCTCTGACATGTAATGTCCCTCTGATGAACTCGTTCCTGATCCTATCTATCCTGGTCACTCCCAATGAGAACCTCAGCATCCTCATCTCTGCTACCTCCAGTTCTGATTCCTGTCGTTTCTTTCTCTTCGGGCTTTTCCCTTCAGGGGTCACCACAACAAATCAATCGCATCCATCCAATCCTGTCTTCTGCATCTGTACTGAGTGAGAACCAAACGACCCTCATGTCCTCCTTCACTACACCCATAAACCTTGACAGCTCTACGATCTCTCCTCTGGACATGTCCGAACCATCTCAGTCTGGTCTCTCTGACTTTATCTCCAAGGCCTCTAACATGTAATGTCCCTCTGATGAACTCGTTCCTGATCCTATCTATCCTGGTCACTCCCAATGAGAACCTCAGCATCCTCATCTCTGCTACCTCCAGTTCTGATTCCTGTCGTTTCTTTCTCTTCGGGCATTTCCCTTCAGGGGTCGCCACAGCAAATCAATCGCTTCCATCCAATCCTGTCTTCTGCATCTGTACTGAGTGAGAACCAAACTACCCTCATGTCCTCCTTCACTATATCCATAAACCTTGACAGCTCTACGATCTCTCCTCTGGACATGTCCGAACCATCTGAGTCTGGTCTCTATGACTTTATCTCCAAGGCCTCTAACATGTAATGTCCCTCTGATGAACTTGTTCCTGATCCTATCCATCCTGGTCACTCCCAATGAGAACCTCAGCATCCTCATCTCTGCTACCTCCAGTTCTGCTTCCTGACCAAACTCTAGACCAGGCCTTTCCGATTCTACCCTAGAAAAATACTGAAAATTCATACATCATACACCCTTGTACCGCAGGGTTGCACTCCATAGTTTGGGGACCTCTGCATTAGTTAGCATTAGCATGAGTTAGAGTTCATGCATTTTCAAAATAAAAGCATCAATGGACATTTCTTTCCATAATAATGGCTTTTTTTTCCATCTCAGCATCATATGACTTGACTCATCTCTATAGCTCATACTGCCCTAGTTCTACCACAGAAAAAAAAAGTATAAAAAGGTAACCACGACTGCAGATCTTTGACTCCACTGTAAAATTCATGACTTTCTCTTTTAGTTTTTCATTTTTCTTCTCCTGCTGTCTTTGCTTTAAACTTGGCACAAATCAGATTAATTGCGCTGTCTTACAAAAAGGTAGGAACAAGACGGTGCACCTGTCTGATACCACGTCGTATTAAGATGAATGCGTCATCGCTTTGGTCTTTATCAGCGCTATATAAAGGCCCAGCGCCCGGAATAACAGCACTAAAACAATGGCCGAAGGCAATTGGCCGCAAACTGCAGCTTTGACACGAATGCCCTCAAAGGGTGTAATATAATAATATGAAAAAATGAGAAATGTTGACCGAAGTGACATCCTGAATTTCCTGCCAGGCGGTGGCTGGATGGGGTTGTCATGTCAACAAAGCATGACAAAGAAGCGCAGGAGAACCCCCCCCCCCCCTTAGTAAATATTGACATCAGTTGCTTTGTAATCCAGAAATACCTTACAGTGCCTTTGGAGGGTATGGTGACATCAAGGTTTATTATTAGAATGGTGAGCTATGGAAAAATGACATTTAAGAGGCAAATACTGGATATGTTCTTACATACAAACAATTATACTCAATTATTCTCCTGTACCAGAGAGTATTTAAAAAAGAAGTTTTTGGTCTTTCTTATGGAGTACCATTACCAACTATTGGCCTGGCAATTGGTTCTGCTAGACCGTTTCTGCTAGAGTCTTCTGATAAACGAGGCTACGTTCACACTACAAAGTATGATGCCCAGTTGGGATGTTGGGAAGTGGTTTCCAAAAATAAACATGGCCCCCAGTCCTCCATTTTCAGGGGTTTTGGTCTTTCTTATGAAGTACTATTACCAACTATTGGCCTGGCAATTGGTTCCGATAAACGAGGCTACGTTCACACTACAGGGTATGATGGCCAGTTGGGATGTTTTTGTTAAAATGTCGGAAATTCGATATGTATCGTGAATACTATGTGTTTGAGAAGTGGTTTCCAAAAATAAACATGGCCCCCAGTCCTCCATTTTCAGGGTTTTTGGTTTTTCTTATGGAGTACCATTACCAACTATTGGCCTGGCAATTGGTTCTGCTAGACTGTTAGAGTCTTCCGATAAACGAGGCTACGTTCACACTACAAAGTATGATGCTCAGTTGGGATGTTTTTGTTAAATTGTCGGAAATTCGATATGTATCGTGAATACTATGCGTTCGAGAAGTGGTTTCCAAAAATAAACATGGCCCCCAGTCCTCCATTTTCAGGGTTTTTGGTTTTTCTTATGGAGTACCATTACCAACTATTGGCCTGGCAATTGGTTCCGATAAACTAGGCTACGTTCACACTACAGGGTATGATGGCCAGTTGGGATGTTTATGTTAAAATGTCGGAAATTCGATATGTATCGTGAATACTATGTGTTCGAGAAGTGGTTTCCAAAAATAAACATGGCCCCCCAGTCCTCCATTTTTCCTCCAGGTCCTCCAGGTTTTTGGTCTTTCTTATAGAGTACCATTACCAACTATTGGCCTGGCAATTGGTTTTGCTCGACAGTTAGAGTCTTCCGATAAACGAGGCTACGCTGCTTTTGAGAAGTGGTTTCTAAAAATAAACATTGCCCCAGTTCTCCATTTTCAGGGAATTTGTGCAGCCAGACTCAACATTGTGATACAATTATTTTGCGTAGGAGATTAAGAAGGGGTATTTGATGTGCCGATGAACGTATGAAAAAGGGGTCAAAACCTGGCTGGGTGGAACATTGATGTACATTTTTGGACAACATTTTAGTCTCCATCTATGAGAACCTGAACCCAAAGCGGCAAAACACACATTTTGATGACTTATAGGTCGGATATAGGCGACCAGAGCGTTTCGACTGCGGTTCTTGAAGATCTTGAACAGAAAAGCCACAATGTGTCGGTGATGTCATGGCATTCCCAGATAATAACAGTACTAACAAGGCCTTCCATTGGATTGCTCAGATGCAGCGGTATCCAGTCCATCGCATAGATCGGGATCTATTGTCCGAGCACTTGATTGGTGTGATGCTCAAATTGGAGATGCAACGTCTTTGGCGGTTTACGACATAGCGCCAGTTTCATTTGTAAGACCCTAGACCTTTCTTTGTTTAAACCGCTTTTTTTGGATTTGTCACTTTCCATTCACTTAAGAGTTACCTAAAAGCTTTTAAAGAGCGGTAATGTTGGAACACACACTTTGGTGGCGACTGCTCTGATCTACATCAGAGACATCTGGAAACACACTAGTCCTCACCATCTCTCATGCTCTTTAAATACGGCTTCTCGAATTACCATATAATGTCCGATGCTAAGGGGATGGAAGTTAGTAAATCAGTTCAGTCAGACAGGGCTATATACAGTATGATGATACTTTCCGTCTTGACGCAGTCAACTAAAACCTTGTCTAATATTGCGGTTTTGTCATCCTGAATGCCCTCACGTGCAAACAGATGTCGGGTACCCGTGCATTACGATTAAAAAGTGCAGTGATGTTTCTGATTAAATGCAATCATGAGGTATGTAGTTCTGACACCGAACAACATTTGTCATTGCAAAGTCACTTGTTTTTGACACAACCTTGGCTTCGAGCAAAGAATGATAGCACGGGCCAGTTCTGCTGCTTTAATCCAGAGTGATATGTGATGGTTAAACAAATAGACGGCAGGCAGAACATTACCAACTATTGTCCTGGCAATTGGTTCAGCTAGACAGTTAGAGTCTTCCGATAAACGAGGCTACGTTCACAGTACAAGGTATGATGCCCAGTTGGGATGTTTTTGTTAAAATGTCGGAAATTCGATATGTATCGTGAATACTATGCGTTCGAAAAGTGGTTTCCAAAAATAAACATGGCCCCCAGTCCTCCTTTTTCAGGGTTTTTGGCCTTTCTTATGCAGTACCATTACCAACTATTGGCCTGGCAATTGGTTCTGCTAGACAGTTAGAGTCTTCCGATAAACAAGGCTACGTTCACAGTACAGGGTATGATGCCCGGTTGGGATGTTTTTGTTAAAATGTCGGAAATTCGATATGTATCGTGAATACTATGCGTTCGAAAAGTGGTTTCCAAAAGTAAACATGGTCCCCAGTCCTCCATTTTTAGGGTTTTTGGTCTTTCTTATGGAGTACCATTACCAACTATTGGCCTGGCAATTGGTTCTGCTAGACAGTTAGAGTCTTCCGATAAACGAGGCTACGTTCACAGTACAGGGTATGATGCCCGGTTGGGATGTTTTTGTTAATATGTCGGAAATTCGATATGTATCATGAATACTATGCGTTCGAAAAGTGGTTTCCAAAAGTAAACATAGCCCCCAGTCCTCCATTTTTAGGGTTTTTGGTGTTTCTTATGGAATACCATTACCAACTATTGGCCTGGCAATTGGTTCTGCTTGACAGTCTTCCGATAAACGAGGCTACGTTCACACTACAGGGTATGATGCCCAGTTGGGATGTTTTTGTTAAATTGTCGGAAATTCGATATGTATCGTGAATACTATGCGTTCGAGAAGTGGTTTCCAAAAATAAATATGGCCCCCAGTCCTCCTTTTTCAGGGTTTTTGGCCTTTCTTATGCAGTACCATGACCAACTATTGGCCTGGCAATTGGTTCTGCTAGACAGTTAGAATCTTCCGATAAACGAGGCTACGTTCACACTACAGGGTATGATGCCCGGTTGGGATGTTTTTGTTAAAATGTCGGAAATTCGATATGTATCATGAATACTATGCGTTCGAGAAGTGGTTTCCGAAAATAAACATGGCCCCCAGTCCTCCATTTTTAGGGTTATTGGTCTTTCTTATGGTCAGTTACAGACAGTTAGAGTCTTCCGATAAATGAGGCTACGTTCACACTACAGGGTATGATGCCCGGTTGGGATGTTTTTGTTAAATTGTCGGAAATTTGATATGTATCATGAATACTATGCGTTCGAGAAGTGGTTTCCACAAATAAACATGGTCCCCAGTCCTCCTTTTTCAGGGTTTTTGGTCTTTCTTATGGAGTACCATTACCAACTATTGGCCTGGCAATTGGTTCTGCTAGACCGTTAGAGTCTTCCGATAAACGAGGCTACGTTCACAGTACAGGGTATGATGCCCGGTTGGGATGTTTTTGTAAAAATGTCGGAAATTCGTGAATACTATGCGTTTGAGTGGTTTCCGAAAGTAAACATGGCCCCCAGTACTCCATTTTGGTATGTAGGTATGTAGTTCTGACACCGAACAACATTTGTCATTGCAAGTCACTTGTTTTTGACACAACCTGGGGTTCGAGCAAAGAATGATAGCACGGGCCAGTTCCGCTGCTTTAATCCAGAGTGATATGTGATGGTTAAACAAATAGACCTCAGGCAGAACATTGCCTGCGGTGCAACAGACGGACGGGTATGTATATATGTACGTATATATCTCGTCCTTTGAGATCTGCATTTTTCAACACACCGCTTTGTTCTTCCCCCCGACCTTCATCCAGACACTTTTATTTGACAGCAAGGTGTGCCCTGCAACAGCCCATTGGAGATGATGGCCCTGTGCAGCCGCCAGGGATGGTGATTACGACTGTCGTAAACCAGCCCTGGCTCCATCTCCCTGGTGTATAACAGTAGGAAAACAATCGCCGTGCAAACGTATGCACGAAGAATGGCAAAAATTCCCTCATCCGGTTATTCAAAAACTCTTATGGGTAACCCGGAGCCAGCAGGTATTTCTCATGACTATCTGCTTTCCCTTGGGGTATCTGGTATCTTTAGGGGGAGTCTTGAAATGCCTCAGAGAGGTAGTCGGAATGTGTGGACTGCACATGGAAGCATTTTAGACGCCTTGCAAGCAGGCGGCCGGCCACTAGAGAGATGTAAGATGAAACATTGCTCAATGTCCTCTTCAATGTATCTCTTGGAAGGAGAGCGTTAACACATGTTCCATTCTCGGGACTATCTCGCCATTCATGTGTGTGTGTGTGTGTGTGTGTGTGTGTGTGTTTGAAGCTGTAGAATAGTAAGTGCCGTGTCATAGCAAGGGGTTGTGTAGAAATACGCCCCTGAGACTTTTAACACTGGCCGGCATCCAGCTCTGCTGATACGTTAACAAGAAGAACTTGTTCTTATCAATGGGGCGCTTTATTCCTGCTGTACACACACACACACACACACACACACACACATCGAAACATCAACAGACAAAGCAGTGACGGTCACACAGAAATCCATCATTCCGATAAAGTCACAGACAAACACGTCTACACGTAATTGACTTACACCGAGGAAAATGCAAACATTAACCGGCAGATGAGCATACAGTAGATAAAACATATAAACACAGAGTTTACAGAAATACCGACATCCTTAAATACACCAATCAGGTCTGGGACTGTAGTTTGCATAGTTTCTAGTAACCTCAAATGGTCACAATGACGCACCCTGTGGAGCCGATAACGTAACAAGTTTGTGTCGCCTAGCCCCAAAATGCAATTTATACAAATATTCTAGTTTCTAGCCTCTGGTAATGCAAAAGTGAGTCAGCAACATTCTGATACGATGATGCTGATAACACATCCACTGCCATGTAAACAACATTTTTAAGCTACCTCAAATGGTGGTAGGTCTGAATCCGAAGCAAGCAAGAACAGGATGACAAAACGTATATGACACAGAATTGTTTTAAATTACCAAAAACAAAAAGAAAACTCACTGGTTTGGACATCATGTTTAGTAGATGTCTTCTAGTTGTTCCCTGCCATCCAGTCTGGTCCTCTGCTTTTCTTTTCTTTCTTGTATTATAACATTTTCATGGTGCCTGGGGCCTGAAACACAATTGAATTTAAGAAATAACTCACGAGAAAACAAGTGTTGTCTCGCTACCACATCGTGTCTTTGGGAACAATGGTCTTCATTGAAAGTAAAACTAACCATAAAAGTTCATTAAACCATTAAATGTTCATTATGCACTTCCCTTTGTCATTTGTACGCATTTAGTATTGTTTTAAGGGGGAGTGCTGGAGCCTATCCCAGCTATCTTCGGCCGAGAGGCAGAGTAAACCTTGGACTGGTCGCCAACCTATCACAGGGCACATATAGACAAACAACCATTCACACTCACATTCATACCTATGGACAATTTGGAGTCGCCAATTAACCTAGCATGTTTTTGGAATGTGGGAGGAAACCGGAGTATCCGAAGAAACCCCATGCATGCACGGGGAGATGGCCGAGGGTGGAATTGAACCCGGGTCTACTTCATGGAATAAGAAAAATATATATTTCAAGGAAAAAATGTGCATCGTAACAGGCCTGCACAGTGATGTCTTGTCAAATGCACCGTACATTATGAGACAAGTTTATACCGAGTACATAAAGTATTTCCGTAAAGTGAGATTCCTTATTTATAAATGTGGATATTTTCATGGTGAGAGCATAGAAAACCTGGTTATGACGTTCTAAATATGGCTTTTAGCACTATTAGAGCCCTCTAGACATGAAATAGCACCCCTATAGTCACCTTAACATTTATATTACCGAATATAGTAAACATTCATTCATTCATTTTCTACCGCTCATCCTCACAAGGGTGTGCTGGAGCCTATCCCAGCTGTCTTCGGCCGAGAGGCAGGGTAAACCTTGGACTGGTCGCCAACCAATCACAGGGCACATATAGACAAACAACCATTCACACTCACATTCATACCTACGGACAATTTGGAGTCGCTAATTAACCTAGCATGTTTTTGGAATGTGGGAGGAAACCGGAGTACCCGGAGAAAACCCACGCATGCACGGGAAGAACATGCTAACTCCACACAGAGATGGCCGAGGGTGGAATTGAACCCGGATCTACTTCGTGGAATAAGAAAAAATATATATTTTAAGGAAAAAAATGTACATCATAACACAGGCCTGCACAGTGATGTCTTGTCAAATGCACCGTACATTATGAGATAAGTTTATACCGAGTACATAAAGTATTTCCGTAAAGTGAGATTCCTCACTCCACACAGAGATGGCCGAGGGTGGGATTGAACTCGTGTCTCCTAGCTGTGAGGTCTGCGCGCTAATCACTCGGCAACCACTTGTTTTATGAATGTAAAAATATAATTAGAACACTGTAAAAACATGTTAACGTACAGTACTTGAGAGTCAACCACTGATGACATCATAGACTGGTGCTGTAATCTAGCCACTTCTGTTTCTGGTTACCATTTCCTGCTCATTAATAAGATGCTAACAAGAAATACAAACGTACAGAAAGCATACATTTTCAACGTGAAAAACAAAAATATGTTAACCAAGGCGGACGCTAACCAAGGTTCCAATGGATGTGAATTACATAGAGTTTCTTACAGTCTCCATTCCCACACTTTCCATGCTTGTGGACGGTTTAAAGACGACAGCAAATAAAAGACCTTCGCCTGAAGGCGTTCAATGGGCTGTAAACATCCAGTAAAGCGACTCTGCCGGGAATTTGACTTTTATGAAGCTTATATTTTTACTTTTTTTTGTCGTTGTTGACACTGTCAGAAAGGCAGTAACTCTATTTATGGTTATCACGAAGCTTGGTGTTTTATTGGAGTACATTATATTAAGAAGTATTTGTTATAATTTACAACTCCAATGTACCTGGGCCAGGGAATAACCAGAAAAACACGTCTAAGTATGATGTATACAATTTCTACACTCGCAACAAAAACAGTGTTAAAGGTGAAATATCCTGAAAATTTTGAAAAAAAAATACATTTACTATTCGTTGGGGTTCTGTTATTTTTTTATATCTGAAGAAAAACACCAATTAACCTTGGAACCTTGGCTGGCGAGTGCCTTTCCAGATGATTCAACTAAAACCAAAACGTACTCTAACCAAATACACTTTCCCCATTACAAAGAATGGAATATGAATATTATAGAAAATCCAATCCATTGCTTCACAACACTTGCAGAATTATTGACCTCCTTGTCAAAAAGGTAGTGTAAAAAGTATTTTGATGAGAGGCTATATAATATTTTTGTACATATTTTCACCTCGAGTTCTTCTCTGCTGCACTTTTCCAGTTACTAAGAAGGAATGTTGCATGAGAACACTAATGCTACCAATCCATTCAACCACTTCATCTTTGAAGAGCCCTTAAAACCTACTTTAAAAATTCAGTTTATTACTTAAAGCTAATGTTACTGTTTTTTTTTTTTTTTTGAAGATTTTCTCTGAAACCATGAAAAACTCAAAGAATATAGTAGATAATAATGTTCTGGGAATAAATCATTCCAGCTTAATAATTCAATGCATTAGTTATTTTACATCAGTAAACTCTAGTTTAAGCCCCCGCCTTGATATGAAAGTTTAATGTTAGTTTGATATGGATGCTGTATTGTATCATGTACCCAGAAAAAAATTATTACGTTTGATTAATGTTCATGTTAAAGGTTAAATAACTGTTAATAGTTATCCTCCCTATCCGTGTGGAAGTGGTAAGTTTTTTATTTAAGTTTAAAGGAAATAACTTGAAAGGCTACCGTTTAGGCCGCTAGCTCTCTAGTTTGCGAGTTAGCATGTGTCTCAAGACCCTGCAGTTGCGCAATATGTTGTAAATAAAAAGAGTATAAATGTGACTATAGTCGTGTTTTGTCATGTCTACAGGGCTCTAATAATGCTTTGTTCATTTTAATCTGAAAAAAAATAATTTGTCTACCCACCAACTATATGTGGTTTCTTAAGTTTTTATTATTTGCCGTTTTATTATTATTATTATATTTATTTATTACTGATTGATTTTCTTTATTCTTGATTTGTTTATTTATTTTTCATCTTATTTTGTGCAGAAAAATATAAATTAAGATATTTGAGAACAGTGGAATGTTTTATCAGAGCTTTTCTTGTAGAAAATCGGAACCAAAGCACTGAAAAAGTTTGTATATTTTTCTGTTTTTAATAAATGCGTTTTTTTTTTTTTTTTTTTTTGGAAAACCTGATGCGGCCCAGCCTCTCCCAGACCCTAGCTCCAGTGACCCCCAGGTAAATTGAGTTTGAGACCCCTGTTCTACATATTTATTAGTGGGACTTTAACAATGCACTTATTTGATTTGCATAAGCAAAAAAAAAAAATAATAAAAATACGCACAACTCCCTTAATGATAAGTTTTTCAGAACAAAAGCTTCTGTTCCAAATGCTGGATATCAGATTATGTATGCAAAAAAAAAAAAAGACCAAAAAAAAAACCACACACAAAGATAAATGATATAAGTAACAGCCACGAACGGTGAATCAGATTTAAAGTAAATACTGAGTACACTGTGTGGAAAATACAGCTCCCATTCAAGTAGTTCGGAGGCCAAATGCAGCATTACTCACACAGTGTGTCATATAATTACACATCGAGTGCAGATCCCTGCGGAGGCAAGGTGTTAATATTTCTTTGAACAGATCATTATTGCTGGGGAAAGTGTAAAAAGCTTATAGCGTTCCTTTACAACACTCCGGAGGTTTTTTCCACTGTGTGCTCAGATGCTCTTCTTTGCCTTTAAAGTGAGGATACTTCAGAAATTCATTAAAAAAAAACCAAAACAGTTGGCACTACACAAAGAAACCAACATGTTAAGTGTAATTTTTCTCTCAGATGTGCTATATTTAAATGTGCTGCTTTAAATATGTGATTTGTTTGTTGGCGGAACAATTGATGTGAAAAAAAAACACTATTTGGTCAACAAATACAGTAGAAGTCGACACGGTCCAATCAATGATGTTGGTTGACTTCCATTTTTTTTTTTTTAAAGTTACCTTGAATGTGTTGCGGCACCAAACTACATCAGCAAGCTTCCTGACACGTTGACTGATTATTTCCCTATTTGCCATTATTGCGTGTTTGCATGAATCAATTAAATAATAAGTCATACAGATCACTGACACACATACACAGTACATATATAGAATAATAATAATAGTTAATATAGCAACGTCTCATTGAGCCATGTCAATTTCAGACCCCTTACACATTTCCGTTTAAATAACTATAAACACACTCGCTAAATGTACTGCAAAAAAGGCCAGTAAGGATAATTCATAATGCGGCCTACAGAGAACATACTAACTCCTTATTTCTAAAATCACAAATGCTTAAAACTTGCTGATATAGCAGCTAAAATAATGCATAAGGCTAAAAAATAAGCAATTAGCTAAAAATGTCATCCAATACTTCTCTACAAGAGAGGAGAAATATGATGTCAGGGAAGAAGTACATTTGAAACACTTATATGCTAGGACTACGTTATGCTAGCCATAGCATTTCAGTATGTGGAATCAAACTATGGAATGGATTGAGTAAGGAAATCAAACAATGCACAACGATGAGAATAAACGATGAAATAAAATAAAATAAAAAACGAACAAAAAAACTTAAATTATATTAGGAAAGCAGGAAGTGAACAAATATAACAGTTGATGTTTGCTAAATACCCATTATGTCATTGGATGCTCATATCACCTCGTACTTTGGTACGTGACAAAAATTAAATAATAAAAACAAAAAAAAAACACAAAAAAAAAATAAAAAAAACTATATTATGAAAGCAGGAAGTGAACAAATGTAACAATTACTGATTGTAAAAGTACCAGATGGAGGGGTAGGATTTAATAAGCTTTGCTTCTTCCTACTCCTTTTGGACATGTGGAACTGTGAACTGATTATGTGATGCATTCAATTGTAATCCGATGCACGTTCAAATGAAATTAAACCATTACCATTACCAAATGTCCGCTTTATGCCCCGCCCACACCTTACACAGATACGGACACAGATAATTGAGATGGGTGAACAGATACAGATAGTGGTGTACTTGCTCATCCTTAATTAAAAAACAAAAATGTACTCAGTAATGTCACTGTAATGTTCAGCGAGACACACAAGCACCGCACCCGATCGCCAGAACAACAAGTTTTAGTGGAGGTTTGAAAGAAGCACACTTCGAAAAACTATATCTATATATAAACTCTACTATATTAGGTAATACGAGTGTAAAAGTGAATATAGGGGTGCTATTTCATGTTTTGAGGGCTCTAATGTAAAAAAAAACATATTTACAAGTTTGAAAACAGGTTCTATTTCCAACTAAAATGCTTTCCTTCAATGTACAAAATAAAAATAATACATTGATTACACAATTAAGCACTATTTCTGACAAGGTTATGCTTTTATATGATGAGCACATTCAAAATATTTGCATGAAATTATCTATGTCGATGATTCCGCTACTGCTTGCAGTATGGGGCTGTTTCCACGGCAACTAAGCTCTGGAAAAAAAAACAGTAAGGTCAGTAACACAATACACTAACATTGCGGATCATTTGCTGACCTTTCAATAATCTGATACGTGGTTAATAATTAAAAATGCATAAAATTGTGGACTCATCTTTTTGCACATATTGAATACTTAAAATGGCCTTTTTGTTGCTCTAATTGCTGTTTCAGTCAAAACAACCTTCAACTTGTAATTGGCCCCCGACTATCACACAGGAATGGGTTTTTGGCAGGAGGATGACAAGCATATTAATAAAAAAAAAATACTCAAAATTTTGTTTTATTATAATCTATTTAATTGAATATATTAAAAAAATAATTTATATTTTTTTGCCTAATTTGCAGTAACTGTTTTAATGAATATTTGATTGCATAAAAGTGACTTTTGACATCAAAATCTAACATTAGTGAGTTCTTGCTTGCCTTACGATCAGCAATATGATTTTCCTACAATTTAGCTATGAGTGAGATTTCAATGTAATCCTCCACATTTGGGTGGATTGCTCAAGTACTGAAGTGGACGTGGCTTATTAAATATGGCACTATATAGAGATATGGAGTGAGTAAATGGAGCTGTGGAGGACCGCTTGCTTCAACCCACACCACCCATACGCACGTAGTTAAGCTCGTCAAAAAGGGAAGGATGTGAATATATAAAAATTACACTTTTTTCAAATAAACTCAGAATTGAAGTACAATTGAACATTCAAGTTTTCCTGTATTTGTACAATTTTTTTTTTATCTCATCCATATTCTATGTTGTTTATTCTCATAAGAATGACGGGAAAGCCTCTGGTTGCCATCATCAGGCACGGTGAGTTCACAAGTGTAGGAAAATAAAATGTAAATATAATGTAACAAGAAAACGAAAAATTAAAAAGGGAAAAAAAGGTGGTGTAAAGTCACAATATTACGAAGAAAATCTAAGTTTGCGAGCATAACGTCATGTTATTCTGAAGAAAAATGTAATTTTAGTGGCATAAGTTGTAAGTATTAGATTATGAGAAAGTTTTGGAAGATTAGGTTAAGGAAATATTCTATAATGTTATGAGAATAAAGTCAAAATATTTTGTAAATTATTTTATATTATATTAAATAATGTATATTAACTAAATTTTAATTACAAGATTTTTTTTCTTTATTATTTATTTTATTCTTTACATTATTTTCTATGGGAAAACTTGCCTTGGTTAGAGTCCATTTTGGTTTGAGTCGGACCTTAATGTTGTTAACCAAGACTGTATTGGTTTCACACAAATTCAACTGCAACGTTTATTGTTCTGGATGTGAGGCAGTGAAATACATAAATATACGATGAATTTGAACACATTTGAACTCACACTTCAAAAAGTATGTTTTTTTTTAAATCAGTCCATTATCGTGTTTTACAATTGTAGTGTCGCCCCTAGTTTTGCGAGAATTACCATAAAATGGAGAAAACACATGTAAAGTATTGCATATATACTGTAGGTACTCAGCATGAATGGAGTTCTGACTACTACGGTGCGTTCAAGGATCACCAAAACAGAGTATGAAATAAATGTATAATGAAAAAAACATGATAAATCAGGAAAAATGTGTGCTTTTTTTGCACAGTATCGTTACAGACTTAAGGTGAAAGAGATGTTTCTATTGCATATTTTTTTTTTCGATTGTATTTAACCAAAATTTTGAAAATTTCTAGGGAATAAAAGGTCTTAAAATAAATTCTACTTCTCAAGTGCAAAGGGAGTCGAATAGCAAAAAGCCACCAATTATCGTTGGTGGTTTTAAGTCTCACTTGCCTTATTCAACATAAGTTAAGTGAGGCAAACCAGAAGAAGGAAATAATTAACATAATGATGGGTTAAGTACACTTGCAATAGGAATCTTCTCTCTATCGTGTGCTCAAGCTTTTATGTCGGCAAATTGTCACTCCTGTAATGTGTGCGGTGCTTCTGGGAAAAGCGCCTTTAACTTGATTCTGCCTTGAAACAGTTTAGTGATCTTCTGCGGGCGAGTCAATAAATAGTAGCGCATAGCTCTTTTTTCCCCCTACTCAGCTCAGACGCCCCCCAGTCGCCCCCCTCCTCTGTGCACACTCCAATTTCAGCCCGACGGAGGTGATCTTTCTTTTTGGGTTGCTTTGGAAAGAGGCCGCTGGGCCGTTTACACTGCAGAGTGAGAATGAGGGATGTCTAATGACTCTGTCCTCTGATATTCTTCCAGTTGTGGCCAAGGCCTCTCGCCAAGGCCCTTCCAACGCGACGTAACTACTCATCAAGCAGTCCCATAATTCTGGTGCACGGGCCTCCGAAACCGGGAAGCTCAGTTATGCGAAGTGTTAGCAGATGGAGTCTCCACTGATATATTGTTTTTGTTTCTTTCATACAGCTCTCAATCCCTTCTCAAACACATCATCTTGATTGCTGTGTGATGAATATTTATTAACATTTTTTTCATAGAAACACGTCAAACTCAAATCTGTGCGGCCCTGATGGGAAGCTGGGAAAAATACCTTTTGTTAAAATCCAACATACTTTTTTTTTCCCACTGACAATCAGTGATAAAAAAAAGCGGATAATACAGGTATTTCCTTATGATCACTCACTAAAGGTAAATTATTTTTGACTGCATTTCAGGTTTAGGGACCAGGTAAAATATATATGAACACATATTCATTCATTAATTCATTTTCTGTACCGCTTATCCTCACTTATCACAGCTGTCTTTTGGGGGAGAGGCGGGGCACATATAGACAAACAACCATTCACACTCACATTCATACCTATGGACAAGTCGGATTCGCCAATTCCAATGCCGATTTTTATCACTCCGATAGCTTACGTGAGTCATTTCAGTGTAGGAAACTTGTACAAAAATGTTACCTGAGATGGGTCAAAAATTTGGAATCACTTGCAAATTTCTTTGTTTTCCAAAGAAAAACATATTTTCATTCATTTCCCAAACATTTTTTTTTTCCATTTCACAAACAATTAAAATGAATCCAATGATTTTCAAATAACGATCTACGTTTTTGCATAGAGGCCTACGATCAACAACTGTCAGTCCTCTGCATAATTCTCCTGGTATGGCTGCTAATCCAAGTTCATCATTTTATAAGGCTAAAAGATTATTAGAAAACCTAAAAATCAAAACTAAAACTAAAATCTCTTACCACGCTGTTAACGACTCCCTTCAGAGAGCAGCACAAACTGGGTCTAACAAGGAAAGAAAAACGATGCACAACTGTGCAAGAAGACAAATATCTGAGAGTGTGTACTTTTTTTTTCATTTCACAAACAATTAAAATGAATCTGATGATTTTCAAAGAACGATCTACATTTTTGCATAGAGGCCTACGATCAACAACTGTCAGTCATCTGTGTCAATCTCCTGGTATGGCTGCTAATCCAAGTTCATCATTTTATAAGGCTAAAAGATTATTAGAAAACCTAAAAATCAAAACTAAAACTAAAATCTCTTACCACGCTGTTAACGACTCCCTTCAGAGAGCAGCACAAACTGGGTCTAACAAGGAAACAAAAACGATACACAACTGTGCAAGAAGACAAATATCTGAGAGTGTGTACTTTAAGACAAAGACGCCTCACAGGTCGTCACCTGGCAACTGCACTAAATAGTCAAATACCCGTCAAACACCAGTATCACCAATGTCAGTATCACCAGTGAAGCCAAAAAAAAGCCATATCTCAGACCGGCCAAAAACATTTCCAAGTGATCCCAAACTTTTGAGCGAAAAGTCAGAAATAAAAATGTATTTTTGAGTGCAAACAAGCAATTCACACTGAACCATGTCGTGTAAATCCGACCTAATTCAGGAAGTCTTGCCCTCAGCATGAAATGAAACCAATGGCTGTGTTCGAAACCGCATACTTACCTACTACTCATACTAACTCTTCGAGTATGTGGTGTGTCTACGCTGGCAGTATGTGATTGAGTATGCGAGAAGTTCCCGGATGTATACTGCATTCGCCAGAAATGTTATTGAGTCTGTATCATCAGCTTACTACTCACACTCAAATTACCCAGGTTTGCAACGCGATGTGACGTCACCACGGAAAAAAAACCAAAAAATGTTGACTGAACACCGAGCTGCATAATGGACCAAACGGCGGATATGTCAAGTAGGATATATTGTGAGTTGGTTCGCTTCTTTTTTTCAAAGTAAAAGCAGTGATTTATCACTATGTTTTTTTTTTTTGTCGGAGAAAAGTAACGGGGTGTTTTATTTTGTCAAAATAACCGAAAGTGCTTTGCTCACTTCGGCTAGCTTAAATTTTGCTGAATTCGTCCGAACTAAATTGTAAACGGTTGGTATTTGGACAAATAAATGGCACACTCGGGATCTAAACGGCCATTGTGGGTTATCATGTAGTACGCTGTAGTGTAAACGCTTTGCATACTGTCTGATGGATCGGGTATGCAGTATGCAGTGTTGATAGTATGGCTATGGAAGTATT
Organism: Doryrhamphus excisus; assembly: GCF_037039965.1. Taxonomy (NCBI): domain Eukaryota; kingdom Metazoa; phylum Chordata; class Actinopteri; order Syngnathiformes; family Syngnathidae; genus Doryrhamphus; species Doryrhamphus excisus. The sequence continues at coordinate 3,049,500 of NC_136367.1, read as the reverse complement.
TAGTAATTAGTATTCGGTTTCGAAGACAGCCAAAGTTTTAAAAGTTGTGCTTTTTGCTTTCTTGCTGTGTTTGCACAGAATTCATATTTGTAGCAAAAGAAACCACTGCTACTTCTTGAATGCAACTCAAAGAAGATAAACGCTAAAAAAAAAAAACGCATATCCGGAATAGCATCATTTAAAGCAAAGTTTCTTCAATAATTATTTGAACATTAATTTAAAGCTACACGCCTTGGAGCGTTTGGTAATGCCATTTGGCGTGGCATGTCTGAAGGCGGCGGCACTGCGGAATGGGGGAGAAATAAGCTTAATTAAAACAAAGGTCAAACGAGTAAAAAAAAAAAAAGCATTATTAGGGTATTACCTCAGGGGGAGAGTTTTTTGTACTGTGTGACCACAAAGCTCGTCAACCCTCGACATTGTGCAAAAAAAAAAAAAATTAACCTCGATTGTTCCTTGTTCTTAGTCCTGAAACTGAGCCGAGCATATGAGTGAGTCAAGGAAATCTAACACCTCGCGCTGGGTGCAACACACACATCATCATTACACAGAGTTCATCACCTCCATCAACACTGCTCATCCTTTCAGAAAGCAAAGGAACACGCAAACACACATTGCTCCTTTATGATGTATCTCCTTTGACATTTCGGGTAAAGCAAAAACAAATTCCACTCTTGAGTGCATTTCCAATGCAAACCCAACCCCCCCATGGACTGTGATACACATGATAATAAATAAATGGATCAAAACAGCAGAATACATCATGACCGTGTTATTTGTTTCAGTAAACACGGCCATTTTGTTTCAAATGATGTTGCAATTTGCCAATTTAAAATGCAAACCATGTGATATATGGCCCTGCAGCACATACGGTCTTATATGAACGGCTTCACTAATACGTTGTTACCTCATATCACCTTGTTGTCTTCAATCTCAGACAGAGATACAGTTTCTATTGAATTCGAAACTACGTGCGGTGTCGTCCAATCTAATGCAATTGCGATAATTAAAATTTAGATTAAAATCACTGAAAGTTTGAAGAAGACCAATGGAAAAATGTCGTAGAGAAGATCTACCGATTTAACCTTTGGTATTAGCTATCCAGATTGATAGCAAATTGTGACTAGTAGGGACAATATAATGATGCTTTCTATTAGGAATGTTTGGACTGATCAGCCACTGATCAATATCGTCCGATCACCTGTGACTCTGCACACAAGATTCAATACCCCAAATACAACACTTTGTTGCATAAAATATTGTACAATAACCAAGACAGTGTATGAAAATCAGAATTGTATGAAAACCAGGACGTTCACAAACCAAGGTTTGACTGTCGAAGAAACGGTTTCAAGATTCCGACTGTCTGGAATTTTGTGTATAACTCACCACAGTATACGAAACTGTGGTGAGACCAGCCATGTTGTTTGGTCTAAAGAAAAAAACAGGAATCAGAACTGCATGTAGCAGAAATGAGGATGCTGAGTTTGTCATTGGGAGTGACCAGGATGGATAGGATCAGGAACGAGTACATTTGGAGGGGTTGGGTGGAGCAGATTGATTTACTGTGGCGACCCCTGAAAGGGAAACACCGAAATAGAAAGAAGAGACTTTTGTATATTTTGGGAAATTTTTAGTCAAATCATGACTGTATTATCTGTTTCAGTAAACACGGCCATTTTGTTTCAAATGATGTTGCAATTTGCTAATTTAAAATGCAAACCATGTGATAAAAATATAATGATGCTTTCTATTAGGAATGTTCGGACTGATCAGCCACTGATCAATATCGTCCGATCACCTGTGACTCTGCACACAAGATTCAATACACCAAATACAACACTTTGTTGCATAAAATATTGTACAATAACCAAGACAGAATCGTATGAAAACCAGGACGTTCACAAACCAAGGTTTGACTGTCGAAGAAACGGTCTAGAATTTTGTGTATAACTGTGGTGAGACCAGCCATGTTGTTTGGTCTAGAGAAAAAGACAGGAATCAGAACTGGATGTAGCAGAAATGAGGATGCTGAGTTTGTCATTGGGAGTGACCGGGATGGATAGGATCAGGAAGTACAAGAGTACATTTGAGGGGTTGGATGGAGCAGATTGATTTACTGTGGCGACCCCTGAAGGGAAGACGAAAGAAAATTTGGGAAAATTTTAGTCAAATTCTGAATCATGGCGCAACCGACTTGATGTTGATGTCGTGCATTGTTACATATTCATAACTACTTACTGGAAGTTGCTATGCATACAGAGAACTTGCTCAAGGCGAGTTGACAAATAGAACTGCTGCAATGTTCCTCGCTTCCCAAGACCTATGGCTAAAACGATACAGGCAGGGTACAGACCATGCAGATCCCCAGAACAAACCTCCCCACTGAGGCAACGCAAAATGACTCAGACCTTGGAATCTTCCAGTTGGCCGGTAATAAATGGCAGTCGGAAGCAAACACGTCGCTGATGTGCCGAGGGGGGTTGAAATGGAAGCACGTGCAGGAATAGTGGCACACACTCAAAAGAAAGACATTGTATAGCCTTGCCTTTGATTAGGTAAAGAAATGGAAACAATGTTTGATTCCTGTATCGCTCGCTCGCACACGTCCTCAGGGCCACAGCAAATTCTTGTAAGGCCGAGCACGCACAAGCAGATAGGGCTATATTTCAGTGTGTCAAGTCGCTGGCTCATCTTGCTTATTTTCTCACGCTTACATATACGTATGTACATATATATGAAGTCTGGGTGGAGACCTAAGACTGGTCAAACCTCGAAAGTTTAAATTCTGTACGATTTGGAGGAAATTATTCCTCAAAAACTGCTGGGATTGGAGTAATTCCATAGTTTAGCATCAAAATTTCGAACTTCTTATGCTTTTTCTTCGGATTACTTTGGATTTTTAGCTACACGTATTCCAAGTATTTCAGTATCTAGCTTTGATTTCAGTATTTAGCCTTCTCCTTTGATTTCGGATCTACTGACTGCTGTCATGTATCGGTTCGTTTGATGCAATAACAAAGGAGGCTAACAAGCCTGCTTAAAGACGCAAGCCTGACAAATAGCGACACTATAAATTCAGGGCTTTCCAGTCTTCCATTCGTTCATCTTTTTCCGTTTCGCCCGTGTAGCTGCCTAAGACGGGAAGCCCAGGTTCTCCGTACAGCTCCTTCCTGGGCATCCTCACCAGATACCTGAACCACTTCATCTGGCTCCTTTTACAGTGGAAGACCAGCGTTTCTATGCAGAGTTTGTCCAGTTTTCTGACCTTATCTCTTAGGGAACCCAGCCACCCAACAGAGGAAACTCATTTTGTCTGCTGGTACCCACGGTTTTGTGCTTTCGGTCACTACCCAATGATCGCGACCATCGGTGGCTTTTGGTAATGGATTACAATTGAATGCATCACATAATCAGTTCACAGTTCCACACGTCCAAAAGGAGTAGGAAGAAGCAAAGCTTATTAAATCCTACCTCTCCATCTGGTACTTTTACAATCAGTAACCATTGCATTTGTTCACTTCCTGCTTTCCATAATACAGTTTAAGGGTTTTTTTTTAATTTTTTTTTTAAATTTTGTAATTTTTTGTCCCGTACCGAAGTACAAGGTGATACTTGGCTTAGCTACCTCTTCACCAAGATGGTTGTCCACCAAAAATTATAAAAATACAGCAAAACTGTTACGAGAAAAAGATTAATGTTTATCGGTATCAGTTTTTTTTTTTAGCTTTTTTACAAAATACATTAAAAAAAATATTTCAGAAACATCACCATATAGACTGTGTTCAAACTCCACACCCTTACTTCCAGAGACCAGGGTCAGTTGGTGTAGTAATCCAGATTCGTCGATTCAGATTACCTTTACACTAACCATGCCACTTTTTGTTGCATTAGTCCCCAGCTGAGTGACAACAAACCTTGTTTCCACAGACGGCAGGTGGCATCAGGGACAGTGACCCCCCCCACCCCCACCGCCCATCTACGCCACAACGCCATCACAAACGTGAGCTCCCCGGAGTGCTGTGCCCAGACGTAACTGGATAAAGCCTGTCGGGGAGAGGCCTCAGTGGAAACACAGGCAGGATCTAATTAAGAGTCCGACCCGCAGCAATGTAGACTGTATCAAAACAAGACGCTTCAATATGACTTTAGCAGGTAATTTGGTCTCGACTGGGTTCTAAACGATTGTTATTACGTTAGATTCCGTCACGTTCCCGGCGCTTTTGTTCATCGCCTTTCAAGAAGAAAATAGTATATAGTATAGTCTGCACAGAAATATTTTATATCCTGACTATTTTTTATTTTTTTCAAGGCATTCCAGCCGTGCTTTGAAGAAAAAAACTGAAAAGTCCAGCTGGAGAATGTTGATCGGTCGCTAAGTTTTAGGGTATCGGATAACGATGTGCGTGTTTTATTGGGTGATGGACAAAGAATAGCAGAGCAACGTGTGGGAAGACAGACACTGGTCTGAAAGCTTCCATCCATCCATCCCTGAGTCATGTTTTTTTTTTTTTTTGAACAGGCAGTATCAGGTCTGCATTTAATACACACCAGATGCCATGACAGGAAAACATCCCTTCATGAAACACCGTCGAACAAAAAAAGAACAAACCAAGCATCGATAAGATAATCGATTTTGGGGTCGAGTATATATTTTGTTCCCGTTTGCCAGCTTCCGTCGCCACATGGAGCTTTGATCAAAAAACTTCTTCCACTCATCGGTTACTGATGTGAAGAACAAGGAACGTGTACTGTATGCAAAAGCCTTGACTGACATATAGTTTCTTGTGATGTAGCGTTATCAAACAGATGCCCCGTCTATTCCATTGTTGCAACGCGTCGCTGTACTGACTACTCAGTACAAACACATGACACCATATTTAGAAACCAGGGGTATTTTCTCTTTATGAAGCAAGCTGTTGTCAGATTTAAGAGTAGAGACCCTTTAAGTACTTAGGTAGTATTTTTGCACAGTAGATCCCCATGTAAACATAAATAATTTCACAGTATTTGTTTTCAGTATTTCACAGTATTTTCTTTCCAAAATTAGGCAGTTTTTTCGCAGAAAACCCAGAGTAAGAAATATAGTGTGTTGGGAAAATTACTTTAAAAAATGTATTTTTTATAGATTTATAGTAATAATATTTGGTAACGAGTGGTAATGGAATTATAATTATTTGCAATGTAAAGTAATTATCATTTTGGAAAAACCTTGCAATGGTTGTAGTAAAATACATAATTGTACACTTTACACGTATGCTCTTAAATTAAATTAGTAATTAAAAAAGGTTCTCCCATTTCATGTGGAAGTGGTAAGTTTTTGGCTCTTCACTTTGTCCTTAGTCCCTACTTTGTTTGATGGTTACTATGGTAACCATTATGTCATTGTATGGTCATATCACCTCATACTTCGGTATGTGACAAAAAACATATATACAAAATAATAATAATAATAAATTAAAAAAAATAAAAATAATTATAAATAAATTATAATATATTTAATTATGATAAAATAAATAAATAATTCTAATAATAAATTATATAATAATAATAATAATAAATTATATCAGAAAGGCGGGAAGTGAACAAATGTAACAGTTACTGATTGTAAAAGTACCAGATGGAGGGGTAGGATTTAATAAGCTTTGCTTCTTCCTACTCCTTTTGGACATGTGGAACTGTGAACTGATTATGTGATGCATTCAATTGTAATCTGATGCATGTTCAAATTAAATTAAACCATTACCATAAACAGTTTCTTAATCCATACATTTTCTATGCCGCTTATCCTCACTGGAGTCTTTGGGCGCGAGGCGGGGACAACCCTTTCTTAAGTTTAGAATACATATATTGGAGTCTCACCAGCTAGCATGCTATGCTTAATGTTGTCTCTTATGTTTCTGCAGTGATCCTGGTTTCATTTCATGTAATGTAGGGGTGTTATTTCATGTATACGGTGCTCTAATCTAATAATAATAATATTAACATGGTTAGAACAATGACAACGATGTGGGCATTTTGATTTTTTACATGTATGCTTCCTGCTGATTTGGCTGCTGTGGCATCTTCATAATCATCTTCGCCATCGTAAGGCACAGCAAATCTAATTATCGTCATCATCTTTAATCATCATCATTCATTAGTGGCGAGTACCTATGCATTTTACAATTTGAAATGTGTTTAATCACCGAGAGTGGGAAAAGAAGAGGGTCTAATTGGGGAAGCATTAGTCAATACTGAACTCACATTGAGTGTGTCACAAAGTGGGGGGGGGGAAGTGGGGAGACCACAATCATGTAAAAAATGACAGCACAACATGTAAGAGTCGGTATTGGTCGGTATTAGAGTCCTCTTGGTGTTTAAGGCCACTGTACCAATTTCCAAGAGATTATTGTTGTAAGGTCAACTTGCAACTCGCTAATTAACCTAGCATGTTTTTGGAATGTGGGAGGAAACCGGAGTACCCGGAGAAAACCCACGCATGCACGGGGAGAACATGCAAACTCCACACAGATATGGCCAAGGGTGGAATTGAACTCGGGTCTCCTCGCTGTGAGGCCCTCGTGCTAATCACTTGTCTGTCATGCTGCGTAAAAAAACATCTTATTTTTTCTTATTATGTCTACTATATTGGGTAATATGAGTATAAAGTTCACTATAGGGGTGTTACTTTATGCCTAGAGGGCTCTAAAATTCATTCATTAATTTTAAACCGCTTATCCTCACGAGGGTCGTGGGGTTGCTGGAGCCAATCCCAGCAGTCTCCGGGCGAGAGGTGGGGTACACACTGGACTGGTGGCCAGCCAATCACAGGGCACATATAGACAAACAACCATTCACACTCACATTCATACCTATGGACAATTTGGAGTCGCTAATTAACCTAGCATGTTTTTGGAATGTGGGAGGAAACCGGAGTACCCAGAGAAAACTCCACACAGAGATGGCCGAGGGTGGGATTGAACCTGGGTCTCCTAGCTGTGAGGTCTGCACACGAACCACACGACCGCCGTGCAGCCATCATTCTGGTTCATTCAGGAAAAAGAGTCGTTAATTTCCCTCAATTGGTCAATAGCCTTGAGTTAGTCCGTTCACTCATGTTCACGTTTGTTCCGACTCTGTGTCTGTCATGAACGAACAGGTCAAAAGAACTAGTTCTTCTTTGTGAACCAAATGAACAAGGTCACAGACAGTGTCGGTCAATCTCTCGGTCTCGGTCTTTCAGTCAGCTAACCCCACCCACAGAGCGAGGCGCGCCGATAGGATAAGACAGGCAAGTACGCAAATAGTCCCAAACTGCAAAAGGAACGGTGAACCGACTCTCCAGCCAAACAAAAAAAAAAAACATTTGCAAGTGAACGGACTGAACGGGTATTTTAAGGGTGGTGACCTTGTTCATTCTGTTTACAAAAAGAACTCGTTCCTTTGACCCGTTCGTTCATGACCGACACACCACTATTACAAAGATCCTGGTTAACATTGACAAGGACACTCATTATATATTCCATTTCCCATTGTTAAAACAAGAATAGAATTATGAATATCATAAGTGGATAATTAGTATTTTGCAGTGTTTGGGCATGACCTGATGAATCTGAGGACATTTTCATTTTACAAGAAATATCACATTCCTTGGCATAACATTGGCGCTATAACTTTCCTGGGCCTGCACTTATAAATAAAACTATAAATGCACAAATAAAATGGACAAGGCAATAGAAGTCCTGATGGAACGGATTCAAGCTATTTAATAAGGAGGAGGTGGAAGACGTCGAAAACGAACGGGGGAGTCTTAAACGATCTCGGCCACTCAAATGGGTAGGGGGTGTGGCCAAAAAAATGGACAGTGAGGCTTTAGCTCCAGGGCAGGTCTACAAGAAGGTCATGTGAAAGTGGAATGCTGTTCAGCTGGATCCTTGCCTGCGGCTATGTTCAGTCGAGAAAGCTTATTTTTCTTAACAAAGGGGAAAACTGTATGCCACCTGGGAGAGATTATTCCTTTCTCCGTACATAGTGTTGAGATTATTTGGAATTTTTTTGGTCTGGATACATGTGCCAATGTCTTGCCAGGAAGCGAAATATATTTTCATTTGGGTTTGTATTGTTTCGACCGAGTTCAATAGATACAAAGAGAGTGGGTGGGCAAAGAGGCCGGGCGAGTAATTACTGTATGATGACCAGGAATCTTTAGAGACGGAAAGGATGCATCGCTCAGCAAGCACCTGATAGTTAGCAAATAAGTCAATGGCATGTAATTAAATCATAATGTAGCAAGAGTTAATTCCTTTTGCTGAGTCAAATTTTTTTTTGTGGGATTTTGGTACTATTCCCATGAATCGCCTGTCACAGATTAACATCGTGTGAAAAAACGTAAAATCAGTCCACTTGATCTTGATACGTTCTTTTAGACTTAAGTTTGCGGTTTTTAACAAATCAATCCTTCCTTTCAGTTAACGAAACTAAAGTCTTTGACGATTACCTGCGAGTCAGTGAAACTCAAATCTTTGTTGAGTACCGCGAGTCAGAGAAACTTCCGACTTTGTTTCGTTGATTTGAGTCAGTGGAGTTAGAATTCATCTGGAGTACCCATGAACCACTGAAACTTAAGTCTTTGTCGAGTACCGTGAGTCAGAAAAACTTCCGACTTTGTTGAGTTGGTTTGAGTCAGTGGAGTTAGAATTTATCTGGAGTACCCATAAGCCACTGAAACTTAAGTCTTTGTCGATTACCTGTGAGCCAGTAAAACTCTAGTCTTCCTAGAGTACTCTTGATCAGTAGCGCTGGAGTGATGGATCACGCGTGAGTCGGGAAATGCAGTTCTTCGACCATTATTTGTGAGTTAGTGAAACTCGAGTCTTCGTCGAGAACCCATGAGCTATTGACAAAAGCCTTCGTTGAGTACCCGTGAGGTGAGTCAGTGAAAGTTGAGTCTTCATCGAGTAGTTGTGACTCAGTGAACCAAAAAAATGCAAGTCTTTGTACCCTTGTTCACTGAAACTTGGGTCTTTGTCGAGAACCCATTAGACAGTGACACTCAAATCTTCGTCAAAGCAACCATGAGTCTCGAAAACACAAATCTTCGTCCATTACTTGTGAGTTAGTCAAACTCGAGTCTTCGTTCAGAACCCATGAGTTATTGACATAAGTCTTTGTTGAGTACCCATGAGGTGAGTCAGTGAAATTTGAGTCTTTATCAAGTATTTGTGACTCAGTGGAACACTTGTTTCCTCAAGTACCCGTGAGCCAGGAAAATACAAATCTTCATCGATTACCTGAGTCAGTGAGAGTCGAGTCTTCCTCAAGTACCCTTGTTCAGTGAAACTTGGAGTCTTTGTTGAGAACCCATTAGACAGTGACACTCATGTCTTTGTCCATTACCTGTGTGTTAGTGAAACTCGAGTCTTTGTCCAGTACCCGTGAGTCAGTGAACTGCGAGTCTTTGTCCGGTACCCGTGTGTCAGTGAACCTCGAGTCTTTGTCCAGTACCTGTGAGTCAGTGAACCACGAGTCTTTGTCCGGTACCTGTGTGTCAGTGAACCACGAGTCTTTGTCCGGTACCTGTGTGTCAGTGAACCGCGAGTCTTTGTCCGGTACCTGTGTTAGTGAAACTCGAGTCGTTGTCCAGTACCTGTGTGTCAGTGAACCGTGAGTCTTTGTCCAGTACCTGTGTGTCAGTGAACCGCGAGTCTTTGTGCAGTACCTGTGTTAATGAAACTCAAGTCTTTGTCCAGTACCTGTGAGTCAGTGAACTGCGAGTCTTTGTCCGGTACCTGTGTGTCAGTGAACCTCGAGTCTTTGTCCAGTACCTGTGAGTCAGTGAACCACGAGTCTTTGTCCGGTACCTGTGTGTCAGTGAACCGCGAGTCTTTTTTCCGGTACCTGTGTTAGTGAAACTCGAGTCGTTGTCCAGTACCTGTGTGTCAGTGAACCGCGAGTCTTTGTCCAGTACCTGTGTTAGTGAAACTCGAGTCTTTGTCCAGTACCCGAGAGTCAGTGAACTGCGAGTATTTGTCCAGTACCTGTGTTAGTGAAACTCAAGTCTTTGTCCAGTACCTGTGAGTCAGTGAACTGCGAGTCTTTGTCCGGTACCTGTGTGTCAGTGAATCTCGAGTCTTTGTCCAGTACCTGTGAGTCAGTGAACCACAAGTCTTTGTCCGGTACCTGTGTGTCAGTGAACCGCGAGTCTTTGTCCGGTACCTGTGTTAGTGAAACTCGAGTCGTTGTCCAGTACCTGTGTGTCAGTGAACCGTGAGTCTTTGTCCAGTACCTGTGTTAGTGAAACTCGAGTCTTTGTCCAGTACCCGAGAGTCAGTGAACTGCGAGTATTTGTGCAGTACCTGTGTTAATGAAACTCAAGTCTTTGTCCAGTACCTGTGAGTCAGTGAACCGCGAGTCTTTGTCCGGTACCTGTGTTAGTGAAACTCGAGTCGTTGTCCAGTACCTGTGTGTCAGTGAACCGTGAGTCTTTGTCCAGTACCTGTGTGTCAGTGAACCGCAAGTCTTTGTCCAGTACCTGTGTTAGTGAAACTCAAGTCTTTGTCCAGTACCTGTGAGTCAGTGAACTGCGAGTCTTTGTCCAGTACCTGTGTGTCAGTGAACCGCGAGTCTTTGTCCAGTACCTGTGTTAGTGAAACTCGAGTCTTTGTCCAGTACCTGCTGTTCCATGTTACCTGTTTTATTTTTAATACAAAGAGCAGTAGCAGTGGGAAGAAAGTATGCATCCCATAAGGTAAAATAACTCACACGTTTTGAACTACTCGTTCATGACTTGCACATCTCTAACCTGGAATAAGCCCCACATGCAGTCAAAAAGCTGAGCAAAATTGATAATTACTTTTTTTGTGTGCCATACTACTACATAATAAATAAAATGGTAACATTTTGTCCCATATGGAGACTATTTCATTTTCTGATATAATACTGAGGGTGAAGAGTTTTAATAAAGAAAAAGCTTAGGCAATAACAGGAAGTCCAGGGAGTTGCATAATGCCTTTGTGGTGTTTAGTTGAAAATGAAGCGGCTTTATTTTGTTGTACGGGTTTTTGCAACAGTCACTAGAAGATGATGTCACACTGTCTGGTTAGGGGAGGTGTCACACAAAGGCTAAAAGACAGCCAGACGGAGTGGATTATGTTGTAATGTGTTATGTTAAGACGGACTGAAGTGATTTTAGATGAGCAAGATTGAAATCAGACCCTTAATCAAGTGTGAATGGCAAGAAATAACTATAAGTTTAGCTGTAGGTGGTGTGAAATCTGATTCAAATCAAATTTCCGACTTAGCCGACCTATCTAAATCAGATTTCTAACCATCCTTTACATCACTCACGGAATTTAACCCGGAACACATGACAGTGATGTCAAAGCCAACTGCTGCACAATGCGGAAAAAAAATTCACATGATAAGTCCATTACTTTTAATAACATCAAAGGGCAATGTTTACTGTTATTTATAAAAAATATATAAAAAATATAAAAAATATATATAATATATATATAACAACCTCATAATTCTTTCATCACACACGTTGTCAGTCTCCAGCCATTCCCACTCACATTCATACCTATGGACAATTTGGAGTAGCCAATTAACCTAGCATGTTTTTGGAATGTGGGAGGAAAACCCATTAAAAAAAATTTTTTTTTGAACCGTTCCCAACAGTGAGTATAACATGACTAGTTACTAGTAACAGTAGCCTAGCATAAATGTCATAGGAACTGGGAACTCAAACCATTAAAGTCATCTTCTTCAGGGTTACAATTGAACAGGCTCATAATTCTTTCATCACACACGTTGTCAGTCTCCAGCCATTCCCACTCACATTCATACATATGGACAATTTGGAGTCGCTAATTAACCTAGCATGTTTTTGGAATGTGGGAGGAAAACCCACACATGCAAACTCCACACAGAGATGGCCGAGGGTGGACTCGAACTCGGGTGTCCTAACCACTCGTCCGCCGTGCAGCCCCAAGTTGAAATATGTCAAGGTTAAATTTCCAAGGTTAGAAATGGATAGGGATGTCCAAAATGGGCAAAATTTTTGCAGATTTTTTTTTTTTTTTTGCAGAAAACCAATATGCCGATATTGTCCAACTCTCAATTTCCGATACTGATATCAGCCGATACAGATAGCAATATGTGGAAAACGACATGTGGAATTTTTAAAATGATCCAGAAAAAAATCAGATATTGATATCAACTGATAGCATTTTAGAAATGAAAATTTGGAAATTCTAAAATTGTTATTCTCTGACATGTACTAAACTAAACATACTAAAACTATGTGTGTTCGTGTTCCCAGGTCAGGGACAAGGGAGTCGCGCACTGAAAATAAGTCAAAAATAACAAAGAACCTGAGAATTTTGAAGCGATTTTACAAAAAAAAAAAAAAAAAAAATCCCAAAGTGGCGTTTAATGGCAACATGTACATGAGTCTATATTTATATATGTCTTATTTTCTTTTATTATATTGAGTGATATGAGTGTAAAAGTGATTATCGGGGTGTTATTTCGTTTTTGAATGTATTTCATGGAAATTCACGTATCATAGTCGGGTCTGAACTGATTAACAGTGATAAACGAGGGACAACTGTAACACCTGCGCCTCTCTGTGGAATTGCGTAATTGCCTGAAAATACAAACACCAGACTTGATCGCCAGAACAACAACTTTTATTGCAGGTTTAAAAAAAATGCATTTAGAGGGTCGTGAACAAGTTTTTTATGCAATAACTGTAACACCTGCACGGTCAATTATGATTGTTCAATATTTGGAAAGTTTGTCAGGTTACAGTAGCAGGCAAGAAAATCCGACAAAGTCAGACTGCTTTGGTATCTCTTGGCTAACTTGTAGCCTGCCAGGAAAATCATTGACAGGCAAAAAAAAAAAAAAGGGGGGGGGGGGGAAGAACTCAAACGTAAACATACTTAGTTTGCGCGGCTGCTGCCACATGAAACATGTCTGCACATATTAATCCTCCAAGTCTCTGAGGCTTCTTTTTGCTTTGATGTGAACGTGTGAGAGGATACATCTTCAATCTTCTTCTAATCCACCGTGTTCTATTTTAGTTCTGTTCTGGAAACATGCAACATGAGTCACTGAATGCATTAGCGCCACAGAAGTAATACTGATAGCCTCAAAAAAACACTGCTTGTAAATGACAATTTGAAAAAAAGGGACTTATTGCAAAAGATTCAACCGTAGAGACAAATTGTGTTTTTATGAGGTGTAAAGCAGAGGAGAAAGATGAGGACGGAAACCTGCGTAGAATCCAAAATGCGTCTGCATCACAGAGTCAGCTAAAAGTTCAGTGCGGTTGGAGCAGAAAAATCAAGGACTTGGGTTCTAAGTAGCGAGCTGCGCTCCTGCCGGCAGCTGGTCTGGCCGGAGTTCACCAGGCTCTTTTTTGGCCTCTTTCACAAGACTCCAAAGCAAACAAGAACGGCCTCGTAAAACTTTTCATGTCAAAACTACTCGGTCAGATGCAGCACAGCGTTTCACAAAATCGCAGTTTAAAAGTTCACTTTGTGTTCCCATAACACAATTGTTTAAGACCCTCAAACAATGCACAACGATGAGCCAATTCAAGAAACAATACAAGCAGTTGATGAAGAGTCTTGAACCAGTCATGATGTGCTATATATATCACTATATTGACACTTACTATGGTACCCATTATGTCATTGGATGCTCATATCACTTCGTACTTCGGTATGTGACAAGAAAAATGAAAAAAAATGAAAAAAATACAAAAAAATATTTTAGGAAAGCAGGAAGTGAACAAATGTAACAGTTACTGATTGTAAAAGTACCAGATGGAGAGGTAGGATTTAATAAGCTTTGCTTCTTCCTACTCCTTTTGGACATGTGGAACTGTGAACTGATTATGTGATGCATTCAATTGTAATCTGATGCATGTTCAAATGAAATAAAACCATTACCATAAAATATCATTTTTAAAATAATGGAGAACTGGTTCATAAACCAAGGATACAAGGAGTCCTTTAACCAGTCATGACGTGCTATATATATATATATCTCACTATATTGACACTTACATTGGATGGTCATATGCATTAAAAAAACAAAACAAACAAACAAAAAAAACTTAAACTGTATTATGGAAAGCAGGAAGTGAACAAATGTAACAGTTACTGATTGTAAAAGTTCTTCCTACTCCTTTTGCACATGTGGAACTGTGAACTGATTTGATTATGTGATGCATTCAATTGTAATCTGATGCATGTTCAAATGAAATAAAACCATTACCATTAAATATCATTTTTAAAATAATTGCAGAATTGCAGCCACTGAACACTATGAACCAGAACCGCCTTTTCAACCCCCCAAAAGCTAATCGTGAAGACCCACGCCTGTTAAATCACTGATGACAGTTTTCCTGTCTGCTAGTTAAAGCTTGTTAACTTAAGTGTTTGCAGCAAAGGAGCTAATCTTGCAAGAGTCAGCTGTCTCTGGCCGCTCTTTCTGAACTTCCACGGTATGCAAACAGGGCGTGGCTTGCCAAGAATAGCAGTGGGATCCATAATAAGACCTCTTTCATAGTCCAGATGTGATGGCAAATGACCAGATTGTTCAAACTCGCAGTCGACCGCGCGGGTCCCCGCCGTTCATACAATACCCCATAATTTCAAGTGCAGCGTCGGGCCTCGCAGACATGAGGAATCACGGACTGCGAGTGCTCACCTATGGGTTAATCATGTCAGTCTTAACGTCTCCTGCATTGAAACTAAAATGATCCTCCAGCCAAACAATTTAAGTTTAATGTCAATCATACGAAAGGAGCACCACTTCAACTGGAGTACGTGTGCATCCAAGGAGAAGAATGATGACAACCTATAGTTGGTACCACGGTTTTGTTCATCTAAAGTGTCCGTCTAAATCAGTGGTGGGTAAATATTTTGAGTATATTGAGTTAACTATATTATACTTTATATTATACTATTTTAATTATTTGTCTAATTGGGGCTGCGCGATGGTTAAGTGGTTAGCACACAGGCCACACAGCGAGAAAACCCGGGTTCGATTCCATCCTCGCCCATCTCTGAATAAGAAACTGATTGCAGAGTTCTTAAAAAAATACTTCTTACGGGGCTGTACGATGGATAAGTGGTTAGCACGCAGGCCACACAGTGACAAAACCCGGGTTCGATTCCATCCTCACCCATCTCTGAATAAGAAACTGATTGCATAGTTCTTAAAAAAATACTTCTTACGGGGCTGCACGGTGTGTAAGTGGTTAGCACACAGGCCACACAGCGACAAAACCCGGGTTCGGTTCCATCCTCACCCATCTCTGAATAAGAAACTGATTGCAGAGTTCTTAAAAAAATACTTCTTACGGGGCTGCACGGTGGTTAAGTGGTTAGCACACAGGCCACACAGCGAGAAAACCCGGGTTCGATTCCATCCTCGCCCATCTCTGAATAAGAAACTGATTACAGAGTTCTTAAAAAAATACTTCTTACGGGGCTGCACGGCAACCGAGTGGTTAGCGAACAGGTCTCACAGCTAGGAGACCCAGGTTCGATTCCACTCTCGGCCATCTCTGAATAAGTCACTGAATGCAGAGTTTTTAAAAAATGTACTTCTTCCGAGGCTGCACGGCAACCGAGTGGTTAGCGCACAGGCCTCACAGATAGGAGACCCAGGTTCGATTCCACTCTCGGCCATCTCTGAATAAGAAACTCGTTGCAGAGTTCTTAAAAAATGTACTTCTTACGGGGCTGCACGGCAACCGAGTGGTTAGCGCACAGGCCTCACAGCTACGAGACCCAGGTTCGATTCCACCCTCGGCCATCTCTGAATAAGACACTGAATGCAGAGTTCTTAAAAAAACGTACTTCTTCCGGGGCTGCACGGCAACCGAGTGGTTAGCGCACAGGCCTCACAGCTAGGAGACCCGGGTTCGATTCCACCCTCCGCCATCTCTGTGTGGAGTTTGCATGTTCTCCCTGGGTACTCCGGTTTCCTCCCACATTCCAAAAACATGCTAAGTAGCGACTCCAAATTGTCCATAGGTATGAATGTGAGTGTGAATGGTTGTTTGTCTATATGTGCCCTGTGATTGGCTGGCCACCAGTCCAGGGTGTACCCCGCCTCCCAGCCACGAAGACAGCTGACTTTGCAGTATTTTCAACTAACTGAAGCTTAAAAGTAGCTCAATTAATCAAAAGGTTTAATCCAGCTGTCAGACTTGATCGCCAGAACAACAACTTTTATTGCAGGTTTAAATGATCTCACCGCAGACATAAGATAATCATATTAATAAACACAGGCTCTGGGACTTGTATTTATGTCTTAAATTGCTTTCTTTCTCTGATTATATTTACTATATTGGGTAATATGAATGGGTATGGTTACTATAGGGGTGTTATATCATGTCTACAGGGCTCTAATGTTACAAAAAAATGCATTAAGAGGGTCATAAACAGGTTTTGTATGCAATAACTAATCTATTTATAAAGAAGGAATCCTACCACCGTAAGGTCTGGAACCAATCACGCCACAGAATAAAGTACCCAAACAAAGAACCTACGCATTGCTGACTTACTGTCCGTGCATGGCTGATAAATAACTAGAGCCCCCCCCCCTGCCAAATGTGACGTATCACCGTTGAATAAACATTACTGAATATCTCATTTTGAAAAAAAAAAAACTGCTTTTGACCTTCTGGAATGAATTACGAATAAAAATCAGTTTGTCACAAACTACACCGTTGATTTCCATGGTACACTCCCACAGCACACACCACTACGCCATGCCCCCCCCCCCCAGCCTCGTTCTGTCCTCGTGATTATAATTGAGGGTTGTTTTCAGTCAATTGTGACTGAAGCAATCAAAGCAGTTGTGCTTTTGCTCATGCATTTATTGCTTCATTTGAGTTACTGACCAGTTGATTTAGGGTCTGCTGTCTTACTGTATATCAGCACCAGTCAACCTGCCTCTTAGAAATACTTGGTAATTTATTCTGGTTTTGAAAACTACATGAATAATCTCCCGGTTTAGGTTAGCTTAAAAAGACAAGGAAGTCATTCGCAAAAAGTTTGTTTTACTTTGATATGCATGTGTAAGCTCCAACGTGTTTGTTTACAGCTCAGTACAATTGGGTATACCCCAAAAGTGGACACTTTTTATGGGGACTTTTTTCATTTTTTTAATATTTCAACAGATTGTTACATGCAAAAAAAATATGTACCAATGATTTACTCAAACAACAAAACAATTTTTTTCTATTCTAAAATGTTCTATGACAGACGACTACGATATAATACTGTGTATAACGTGACATCAAGCAGAATGACACACTTTCTCACGGTTCAACAAAACTAAAACGCAACACATCCGCAACTGCGACTCAAGCACGCCACAGTAACACTGCAAGTCATGTTGCCAGCTACGCTTTCCATTTAAAAGTGGGCCGAATTAAGACACTTGGTGGGCAGATGTGGCCCACGGGCCACAGTTTACCCACCCCTGTTCTAGAAGTACCGTAGATCCCCTGCTTTTCATCAAGGTTACGTTCTTACACTACTCCAAACATCGTGTACAATAAAAGTAAATAAAAGTGGAAAACTGTGCAATAAACTGTGCAATAAACCTGTGACTGGATCAACATGTGCACAGCTATAAATGCTGTATATAACTTCCTCATTTGTATTACCTTGATTTTGCACGTGTGATTTTTGTACTCTGATTTTAATTAGTCTACTCGAAGGGACTAATTAAAGGCATATCTCGTCAATAATTGCTAGCTACGCTTTCCAATTAAAAGTGGGCCGGATTAAGACACTTGGAGGGCTGATGTGGCCCACGGGCCGAAGTTTGTCTGTTCTAGAAGTACCATAGATACCCTGCTTTTTATTAGGGTTACGTTCCTAGACTGCTCGAAAAATCCTGTACAATAACTGTGCAATAAACCGTGCAATAAATGTGTGACTGCATCAATCATGGATTCTTCTTTTTATTGCATGTGTGATTTTTGTACTCTGATTTTAATTATTCCACTTTAAATGACTAATTAAAGGCATATCTCGTCAATAATTGCTAGCTACGCTTTCCATGTTAAAAGTGGGCCGGATGAAGACACTAGGAGGGCTGATGAGCCATAGTTTGCCCACCCCTGTTCTTTCTCGAAGTACCGTAGATCCCCTGCTTTTCATCAAGGTTACGTTCTTAGAGTGCTCCAAAAATCCTGTACAATAACTGTGCAATAAATTCTCATTTGTATTACTTTGATTTTGCATGTGTGATTTTTGTACTGATTTTAATTAGTCCACTTGAAGGGACTAATTAAAGGCATATCTCGTCAATAATTGCTAGCTACGCTTTCCAATTAAAAGTGGGCCGGATTAAGACACCTGAAGGGCCGATGTGGCCCACGGGCTACAATTTACCCACCCTGTTCTAGAAGTACCGTAGATCCCCTACTTTTCATTAAGGGTACGTTCTTAGACTGCTCCAAAAATCCTGTACAATAACTGTGCAATAAACTGTGCAATAAATTCTTATTTGTATTAGTTTGATTTTGCATGTGTGATTTTTGTATTGATTTTAATTAGTCCACTTGAAGGGACTAATTAAAAGGTATATCTCGTCAATAATTGCTAGCTACGCTTTCCATGTTAAAAGTGGGCCGGATTAAGACACTAGGAGGGCTGATGTGGCCCATGAGCCACAGTTTGCCCACCCTTGTTCTTTCTCGAAGTACCGTAGATCCCCTGCTTTTCATCAAGGTTGCGTTCTTAGACTGCTCCAAAAATCCTGTACAATAACTGTGCAATAAACTGTGCAATAAATTCTCATTTGTATTACTATTTGTACTGATTTTAATTAGTCCACTTGAAGGGACTAATTAAAGGCGTATCTCGGCAATAATTGGGGAGAAGCATCAAATTTACATACAGTATAAAAAGGACACAAAAAAATGTGACTTAAATAATAATTCAGTCGTCTTATATTAATATCCTGATACACAATTCGACTTATTAATCCAGAAAACACCATTAAGCGCCTTCTTTAGGTGTAACTTTTTATGTGAGGTCCCCTTTATGATGCTTTCAGGGCACTTCCCACCAAATCCAGGGCATGGATGGTCACAAGGGGGAGATTATGATTGTTTGATGAAAACAACAGGAGGTGGAATCCATCACTGCGGTGTCGGATCGCCGTGCTCGACCTCCCAGCCATGCGGGGGCAGCTTCATGTTTTCTACATGTTATTCTAATCTCATGTCACAATCGACTAGAACCTAATGATTGGACCTCAAATAGCCAGGTATTATCTTCCAGAAAATATACACTCAAACCATTCCTTCGGAACTACTGGATTATGTGTTTATTTTAAAAGTCTGAGTAGGAATTCTGCTGCTTCTGCACTGCTGGCGGAATGAACCCACGTATATTTATACTCCCGCATATAATATTAACTTTTTTTGCTTTTTACAAACACTTAACTCCAATTAACCCTCATTCTTCTATTTGCCTGTAATTACATTATTCCTGGTATTCCAGCTTTTTTTTCCCCCTTTAAGATGGTAAAAGCTGAGAAAAAAAAAAAAAAGAACAAGCTTCTCCTTGTGTTGGATCTCCCAGTTGGCTTGGAAGCAGTCTGTAGTCGCCCCCCCCCACCCCGCCCCCCATATCTTTCTCAACTCGGTCCTCGGGTCATGTCCAGTGCCAGACAGCGTCTGATTCATGACTACAGCATCTGATTCATGGCTTCACACGTCAGCTCGGGTTTAAACTACTTCAGCTTTGGGATGCCTCTTGGATTGATTCAGTATCCTGCCAGGAGGCTGATCAATTCCCCGTCCGTGTTAGCGGGTCAAAGAACGAGAGAAGCGTTGAATAATTAAAAAGGTACAATTGTAATGAACAAACCTGCTAATCTTGGGTAATGGTAATGCTTCAATTGAATAGCCAAATGTGAATGTGGGCTGACGACCACTCCAGGGTGTACCCCGCCTCTCCCCCAAAGACAAACTGTCTATAGGTATGAATGTGAGTGTGAATGGTTGTTTGTCTATATGTGGTCTGTGATTGGCTGGCCACCACTCCAGGGTGCACCCCACCTCTCACCCAAAGATCATCTGGGATAGGTTCCAGCATACCTCCTCGGCCCTAGTAAGGATAAGCGGCATAGAAATCGAATAGATGGATGGCCCGCCGTCATTTTTGGAAAATTAGGATGCGAAAAAAATCAAAATATTATGGGAACAAAGTCAAAACAAGTGTGGTCTGGGGGCCATTTGCGGTCCATGGATGCTTTTTTATTGGCCCACGGCATGTTGTAAAAATAGAAAACTACAAATCTGCAGTCAGTTCACAAAAATAAAGTCAAAATATTACAAGAAAAAGTAAATTTTACAGGAATTGAAAATTATGATGTTAAAGTTGAAACTGTTTTAAAATCGTAATATTACAAAAAACAAATACTGTATTTTTTGGAAAATTAGGTTGCAAAAAAAGTTACAAGAACACATCAAAATATTATGGGAACAAAGTCAAAACAACAAGACAAAAAAGTGTGGCCTGGGGGCCATTCGCGGTCCATGGATGCTTTTTTATTGGCCCACGGCACATACGAAAAATCTGCAGTCCTGAAGTCAAACAAGTCAATTTTACATGAATTAAAAGTTATGACGTTAAAGTCGTATAATTACAAAAACAAATAATGTTGTAATTTTTGAAAAATTAAGTTGCAAAAAGAACACAAAAATATTACGAAAACAAAGTCATAACTACAAGAAAAAATTGAGTAATCAAATAAATAAGTACAATTCTACAAGCATAAATGTCGAAATGTTATAATAACTGAAGAAAATTGACAAAGAATATTTTAGAAGTTGCAAAAAAATGTCCAAAAAAAAAGAGCAAAGAATGAAATTAGTTATTAATAATAAGATTTTTAGCATATCCCGCCATTTTTCAGTATGTGTTCCAGTGAAGTCACCTAAACACTGATTAATTACACACTGCTTATGATTCATTAGAACGAATGGAAAACAATGTCAGCAAATAGCTCTGACCTTTCTATGATGATCCTAATCATTTTTTTAATTTCATAACTTCCTCATTATTATTTCATCACGTACGAGGTGAGAAGTTCTTTTAAAATACCAACTGTGTGTATTTCATAACGTGACCTCGGCGCATTCATTAATATGTCGAGGCTTTGTGTTGATGATGACAACATTATGTGTTTCTATTCCCTGGACGCTGTAATGTTTACCCATTAATCATGTCCATTGGGCGAAAGTGCTTCGTTGGAAGTGTGTTAAGTGAAAACGGTGAATAGACAGAGGGAGGGGGGGGCAAAAAAAAATAAAAAAAAAAAGCTTTTGATTACAGACTCGTCGTTATTTCCCCAAGAAGAATTGTGTGTTTACCTGTGAGGGGAAATGGAGCACTTCACACCCATTTCAATAATGAGACCATTGCAAGATAATTGTTGCTTTTTCACCTCAGACATTTTTTAAAGTTATTGCAGGAAAATGCTGGCAATTATTTTAAACGGTTGTTCCGCATGCAGAGGAGTCAGTGGACCATTTCAGAATATAAAGCTTTTCTGTTATTGGATGCAAATCTTTATTTTTGAGCTTTAAATGTGTCACTTATTAAAATTATCAGTGTTTTTTTTTTTAATTTCAGACAGACGTCAACCTTCTGGTTGACAAGACAAGTGCACAAGGGTTAGCAAACAACAGGCACGGAGCGCCAAAAAATCCTGTACAATAACTGTGCAATAAACCGTGCAATAAACCTGCGGCTGGATCAATCATTGATTCTTATTTGTATTACCTTGATTTTTGCATGTTTGATTTTTGTACTCTGATTTTAATTAGTTTACTTGAAGGGACTAATTAAAGGCATATCTCGTCAATAATTGCTAGCTACGCTTTCCATTTAAAAGTGGGCCGGATTAAGACACTTGGAGGGCTGATGTGGCCCACGGGCTACAGTTTGTCCACCCCTGTTCTAGAAGTACCGTAGATCCCCTGCTTTTCATCAAGGTTACGTTCTTAGACTGCTCCAAAAATCCTGTACAATAACTGTGCAATAAATTCTTATTTGTATTTGATTTTGCATGTGTGATTTTTGTACTGATTTTAATTAGTCCACTTGAAGGGACTAATTAAAGGCATATGTCGTCAATAATTGGGAAGTAATATTTTTTTTTCAGCTTTTTTAGACAGACGTCAACCAGAAGGTTGACAAGACAAGTGCACAAGGGTTAGCAAACGACAGGGAGCGCCAAAAATCCTGTACAATAACTGTGCAATAAACCGTGCAATAAACCTGCGGCTGGATCAATCATTGATTCTTATTTGTATTACCAGGATTTTTGCACGTTTGATTGTTGTACTCTGATTTTAATTAGTTTACTTGAAGGGACTAATTAAAGGTATATCTCGTCAATAATTGCTAGCTACGCTTTCCATTTAAAAGTGGGCCGGATTAAGACACTTGGAGGGCTGATGCGGCCCACGGGCTACAGTTTGTCCACCCCTGTTCTAGAAGTACCGTAGATCCCCTGCTTTTCATCAAGGTTACGTTCTTAGACTGCTCCAAAAATCCTGTACAATAACTGTGCAATAAACTGTGCAATAAATTCTTATTTGTATTACTTTGATTTTGCATGTGTGGTTTTTGTACTGATTTTAATTACTCCACTTGAAGGGACTAATTAAAGGCATATCTCGTCAATAATTGCTAGCTACGCTTTCCAATTAAAAGTGGGCCGGATTAAGACACTTGGAGGGCTGATGCGGCCCACGGGCTACAGTTTGTCCACCCCTGTTCTAGAAGTACCGTAGATCCCCTGCTTTTCATCAAGGTTACGTTCTTAGACTGCTCCAAAAATCCTGTACAATAACTGTGCAATAAACTGTGCAATAAATTCTTATTTGTATTTGATTTTGCATGTGTGATTTTTTGTACTGATTTTAATTAGTCCACTTGAAGGGACTAATTAAAGGCATATGTCGTCAATAATTGGGGAGTAATATTTTTTTTTCAGCTTTTTTAGACAGACGTCAACCAGAAGGTTGACAAGACAAGTGCACAAGGGTTAGCAAACAAAAAAACACACAAAAAAAACAAAAAACGTGAATAATGCATGAAATAAAAAAGGTCCCGCTTTTAAGTCTTCATCTGAGCTTTCAGCTGGCTCTTTTTTTTTTTTCTCCTCGTTCTTTCTCAACTTTGCACACTTTCTTCCGACATCCTCCAAACTCAGCAGGAGCATGAGACTGATTGGTTTAATTATGTGTGCGGTGATTAAGCCAGAAGATTCATCAATAGGAAATCCTGAGATGTGACACAATGAGGGTTTGAAAGATTCTCCAACAGGAAGCGGAAAGTTTTCATCTTTTAACACATACTGTGTACACACACACACACACACACACTCATACGACAAGCTACAATATTAAGATCACTTGAAATTGTTATTATTATTATTATGGTTAAAGTTTACCAAGTGACTGTTTGACCTCGATTTTTGAACGTTTTGCCCAAATTATGTCTTGGTTCTCTTATAATATTTTTACTCTTGAGTTTTTTTGTGTTCAATAAATAAGACTTTATTACCTCCGCCAAGCACAGGACAAATTTTTATCTGGTTCTGAATGGATTTGGATTTTCAAAAATCGTTGAAACTGGGATATGGAAAAACTGATTAAGTTTCCATTATGGTCAAGTTTCCATAATATTTTGACATTATTCTGATTTAATTTTCCTGCAACTCGATTTTCAAAAAAAAAACAAAAAAAAAACGAGTTATTTTATTTTGTTACTTATAATATTCCGACTTAAAAATACAATTTTTTATATTTAAATTATATGCAACTAAAATGTCTGCGAAAATTCAGACTTTTTCTTGGGAGTCAACATTTTTTTCTCCTGTAAAATTGTAAAAATTTGGGTGTTTCTTATTAAATTATATTTTTTGAATGTGCCACGGGCCGCACATTGGACACACCAATCTGTATGTATTTCGCAATTTTTTTTTTTTTTGCATGTAAAACCCTAACTGTTCATTATTAAGTGTTTTATGTTAACATTTTGGAATGCCAATTCCAATGGAATCATTGGATAAGATTCGGTTTTGGAACGGATTATTGACCTAAACCAAGGTACCACTGTGTTATGGTTTTATAATTTTGTTAAGCGGGTTAAAATATTCATGAACGCACCATTTCAAAGTACAACCACAATACTAAAAATATTCTCAATGATGATGATGATTGTAGTAAAGGCAACTTAAATCAGCTAATTAGACTATACAAGTAATCATAATAAAAAAGTGACCCCCCCGTCATGTTTAATATACACCGAAAAGATATTTTAAGGAGGCACACTTACCGTTTTTGGATGAACTGTGTTCATAGAAACGAAGAAAACGAGCTTCACCGGGTCACCCATTCACATCCCCGTCCGATTCCCGCATGCGAGGTCGTTAAATTTTAAGCACATACGGGAGGGCGGGCAGCTTGGTAGCGCGTGTCAAGAGGAAAAGTGCAGGTTGCAGTCAGTCAGTCAAGCACAGGAAAGGAAAAAAAGGAGACAGACAACAAGCAAAGACGACTTCTTCCCCTTTCCTTCCTTCCTTCCTCGCTGTCTCTCGTGTAACTTAACCCTCAAGGAGCCTTGGCGAGTCGACACACACAGAACCAGTTCCAGACCTGTCCTACACCGATGGATGCCTCTCCCTTTTTTCCCCTTCTCTGCATTTTTTTTTTTGTATCATTTAACTGTAAAAAAGTGCGGGTCGACGATGAGTTCAGTGTAGGCTCGTGTTTCCGAGCGCTGCTGGAATGCAAGGGCAGCCACACAGAGAGGCAGAGGTGCTGCCGGGGGTCAAAGGCTACCAGGCTAGTGTGGCGGAACACTAGTCAAAAAGGGGTCTGTCTCAAAACGGGGGGGGGGGTCGGCCTTGTAGGGTGTTTTTTTTTGTGTGTGTGTGTGTGTCTTAAGAGAGAAGTCCCAAGAACAAAACAAGACTTAAAGGGGTCACAAGCAGCGGATGTTGACGGGGGGGCCCAAAGAACATTTGACAGCACTCGAGGCTGTGGACTTGAAGTACTGAGAGAATAGTTATACACACTCAAAAAAAAAACTCCCTTAAGTGCTAGATTTACTGCTCCCTCAGAGTTTCAAATGTTTCCCTCGAGGAATACTTGGAATACTGTGTTTTTTTTTTATTATCAGGGGCAAAGTTATGAGCTGAAATGTGATCATAACAAAAAAAGTAAGCATATATGATATACTACATTTTGTACATATATACAACCTGTCAATCCTGCGGTTTTCCCTTTTTTTTTCCCGTAAAATTATCTCCGGTACTAAATGATTGGTGACTGGGTGCATGCATGCCACAGTAATCTGGACGCAGAATTTTTTAGGCTGAATGAATCAACGTATTTTGGGTTAAAAAAAAAAAAGTACATTGCTCTATGCAGTAATACTGAATTTAATCATTTTTGCCTGCATTGTATTCTATGTTTTAGCATGGTTAAATTATGTTCTTGTGTTAACCCTCATAGCGATGACAGAATTGCAGGATAAATTAATTGCAGGGTATCCCAGTTAATCCCAGTTGCAGGATAAATTAATTAACAGTACATTAGTGTGGTCAAGAGAATAAAAAAATATCTTACATAATTAATCGACCTAGTTAGTCTCTTAAAAATTTGCTGACAAAATCCTTCACCTTGTATTTCATCATTGTGGCCGATCAATATATTGATCTACAACAAAAATAAGATTTTATATCGACAACTCTCACATGCGCCTCCATTTTCACATCGCCTCCCCGCTACTCACCTTACCCTCAGGACTACAATGGGGGCCAAACAATGACAGCCAATCAATGTCCACCTCATTGTTTTCCACCACTAATGCACTAAAACTGATTTTATAACAAGCTTGCATACAGAAACTGTAACGAAATCAGATTGATGCGCTTAAAAGAGTAAAACACAAAATATGATTAATTAAATACATTATTAATTATATATTGTAATATTTAATCATTAAATATGATTAATCATTTTGTAATGATCTTTAATCAGTAATTAAATGCACGTCTAATCACGATTAATCATGATTAATCACGATTAAGCATGATCAATCATGATTAATCACGATTAATCATGATTAATCACGACCACAGCAAATTAATCTTTTTGTAATGATATTTAACTGGTAATTACTGATTAAATATCAATACAAAATGATTAATCGTGATTAATTAATCATATTATGTTAATGTTATCAAGGATTAAAAATGTATGTTAATGTTAATGGTTAAAAAAGTAACATTAAATATGATTAATTAATCATGATTAATATTTTTGTAATGATATTTAGTCAGTAATTAATCATATTTAGTGTTAGTTTTTTAACCCTTGTTTTCTTTGTTCATTTTAATGCCTAAAGGTACATTTGTTTGGACAAATATAATGGTGACAACAATAATAGCTCATAGGACTTTAACAGCTTGTTTCTGTCATTCCCCAAGTACGTATAATAATAACGACGACATTTTACTGCCAAAAATTTGACCAGAGAAATGTACCAGACATCAAAATAAAACAAGAAACTGAAGAAACAAGGGTACCAAAATCCTTTTTTTCAGAGCGAAACAGTCAAAAATGCACTTTATACATTTAACGGAATAGTTAGTTAATAATAGTAATTATAAAAATAAAATAAAAAATAAAAATAATATAATAATTATAATTCTGTACTACTGTACTAGCCATTTGAAATACATGTCTACATTTGCTTCTTTTTTTACTTCATGTTTCTTTGGATAATACGTACAAACTCAGAAAATGTACGGTTGCATAATTTTGGTGTTTTTATAAGTCATAAATAGCCGTCTCTTTATATGTCCATTGTTCAACATTTGTCACGGAGCGCTTGTGTCCCCCCCCCGTGTCCACAAAACACCTCCTCCTCCTGCATTTGTCATCTTTTCATCAACCATGTCCTTTCCGGGCGTAGTGCCATGCGATCTACCCACGGCAAGCCCAAAGGGCTCAAACACAATGTCAAGAACCCCTGAACAGAACTTATCCTAACATTGAGTTTAAATATGACGCATTTCTGCACACCGTGATGACGCCAAACACAGATGCGTGTCTTTTCCCGATCACTGATACTTTCACAGAGCCTCTGCGGTGGTGGTGGAAGGTGTATCACTTTGACACTGAATAAATTCTCAGTGTAAACCGAGCAGCCGCTTTGGCTTCTTTTTGCAGGATTTTATTATCAAATCATGCAAAGCAATATTATCCCTGACACACAGCAAAGCCTCTCTCTGTGTACACTCATGGTTTTGAATCCGGCACAGGAAGGATCTCTTTTCCAAACATGAACAGACTTTGTGATTTGACTGTTATTATTTTGGTTTCATACAATAACCAATGCAGAATAACTGACAGCTTTGGTATTTCTATATCACTATATTACATTTGGGGCATTGCATGCTTATTTGGAGCATTTGAAAAATAGAACCAAAAATGCAGTTGATGACCACAACTTGGGTAACCTGCAGTTTTCTTAATACTGCATGCTTTATAACATTGTACAACTCCTTTCTATTTATCTAAAGTACAAAGTCTGCTTATTAGTGACTTGTTTTTAATTTATGGATTACAAGGTAATTACGTTAAAAAGTTGTGAATGGACATTCTGGGCTTACTTTACTGAATAAAGTATGACTGGAAATGTTCTCACATTCTTCTTATACTATCTACCGATCTGTTTTTATAGTTGTACTGCATACTTAGCACTCACTAACCAAATACACGTATGAATTTCTGTCTCAGTTTTGAATTTCCAGAGTCCAGTCATTCTCAAATAATGGGAACCCCCCTGGGGGGTTGTGGGGACCAGTCAGGGGGGGGACACAAGAGGCTTTCATTTCAATGCAGACCAACCAACATGTACAAATTTATACAGGGGCAAAAATGATCTGAATCCAAAATTATTTTAAGTGTTAAAAAAACATCTGATTATCAATTAATCTAAAAATTAATTGGCCGATTAATCAGGTATTAAAATATTTTTTTAAGTTTTTTAAGTGTGCCGAGTCATTTCAATGCAGACCAACCAACATGTACAAATTTATACAGGGGCAAAAATTATCTGAATCCAAAATTATTTTAAGTGTTAAAAAACATCTGATTATCAATTAATCTAAAAATTAATTGGCCGATTAATCAGGTATTAAATTTTTTTTAAAGTTTTTTAAGTTTTTTAAGTTTCCCGAGTCCAGTGATTCTCAAATAATGGGAACCCCCCTGGGGGGTTGTGGGGACCAGTCAGGGGGGGACACAAGAGGCTTTCATTTCAATGCAGACCAACCAACATGTACAAATTTATACAGGGGCAAAAATGATCTGAATCCAAAATTATTTTAAGTGTTAAAAAAACATCTGATTATCAATTAATCTAAAAATTAATTGGCCGATTAATCAGGTATTAAATTTTTTTTTAAGTTTTTTAAGTTTCCCGAGTCCAGTGATTCTCAAATAATGGGAACCCCCCTGGGGGGTTGTGGGGAACAGTCAGGGGGGGACACAAGAGGCTTTCATTTCAATGCAGACCAACCAACATGTACAAATTTATACAGGGGCAAAAATGATCTGAATCCAAAATTATTTTAAGTGTTAAAAAAACATCTGATTATCAATTAATCTAAAAATTAATTGGCCGATTAATCAGGTATTGAAATATTTTTTTAGGTTTTTTAAGTTTTCTTCTTCCAGCGCATTCTGTCATTGAATACACAGTTTTTTTTAATATCCATATACTTGAAAATATGACTTATTTCAGCTTCAGTAATTTGTCTTGTTCTGCAAAAATCGATTCCCTCCATCTGGCTTCATTTGTGAATTGAATGTTGTTAGTGGTGCCACAATGCCACTCCACAGAGACGGCCGTTTAGATATCGAAACGTGCTATCTTTTCATTTTGTGTGAATCAGAATCTCACAATTACCAGCGAAATCCGGTCAGTGCTTATAAAAAGTACCGAATTCAAGACCTATTCCTAATGTGTGGTAAATGCAGAAGACAACGCCCCACACTGATCCGTATTTTGGATCAGCACCAAATTGTCCTCCATCTACATATGCATGGTTTTGTTATTAGAATTCATGCATTATTCACTGAGAAATTATGCCGTTACTGCATAACCCCAAAATGGACATTTTAATGGTGGAAGCCATTAAAATTCACAAAATTTCAGTGAACTATCATGAAAAGAACTCGCTTGGGAAATGTGACGAAAGGGTCATTGACCTTTTGGTGGAGGATGGGCGATAAAAATAAAGTAAATTATTTCATTAATTCATTCATTTCCTACCGCTTATGGATAGAAAGACTTCCTTTATCGTCATTGCACAATATCACAACAGTGAAATTGCCAATGAAATGTTGTTGCCTTGCTCCCCTATAATAATAATAATAATAATAAGGTGAATAAATAGATGACAGTAAACAGTAAATTGCACAAATAATTAAATAATAAATAATTTTGAATAAATTTTAATTATTTGTTTTTTCCTGGAACATGTCCCAGCTGACTTCGGACGAGAGGCGGGGTACACCCTGGACTGGTGGCCAGCCAATCACAGGACACATATAGACAAACAACCATTCACACTCACATTCATACCTATGGACAATTTGGAGTCGCTAATTAACCTAGCATGTTTTTGGAATGTGGGAGGAAACCGGAGTACCCGGAGAAATCCCACACATGCACGGGGAGAACATGCAAACTCCACACAGAGATGGCCGAGGGTGGGATTGAAGCATGGTCTTTTAGCTGTGAGGTCTGCGTGCTAACCACTCGACCTCCGTGCAACTGATAAATCATTTCAATGATAAAAAAAAAAACACACGGGTATAAATAATATAATTTTAAACGGAAAAAAACATAGTTATACAAAAACAACAAAAAAATGGTTATGACTCAAGGCGGAAGGGTTTGGTTTTGATCCGCGGTGTTGTCGGGTACACATGTTGAGTAGCCGAGCGACTCAACCATATAATAAGAAAAATATATATTTTTTTGACACACCAAATCACGCAAAAAATCTGAAAATACTGTAATATACTGTAAGACAACTAATAACACGACGGACGAGTAGTTAGCGCAAAGTCTTACGGTCCTCAACATCGAATTTGTCCATTCTCGAAGCAATGTTTTTTCCGCAGTTTTGTTAGTATTCTATAATTAGCCATAGCCTGACAAAAAATGAACGCTCTTTTGGACATCAACCCTCAATTGAATGACCAAGTCCGATCCCACATAGGAAATAATGGACTATAAGCCAAACAATAACAGCGATGACGGTTTGTGGCATTTAAAATAACTATTATTCCGTAAAACTTGGACAACACCACTAATGCCGCCCGGGAATGTTTGGTCTTGATTATCAGGAATCTCGATTTTCTTTTCGCTCCATTGTGACACTTGATAAAATTGGGCCAACTAATCACTTCCACGGATAACAGGGTTCTTCCGAGGGCCCCTGGTTCCCAAAGAAACAAGCAGGACATGTAGCGTTTGTGCAGATGAGTGCAGACAAGTATGTTAACACACCCCTCTGAAGGCTCGTTCCCATGGGAACGGCAGCGAAAAAAAAATGAACAGCTTGTTTTTGTGTTTTTTGGCAATGTTGCCTCACTGGAACCGTGACAGGCACTGGGTTGGTCTGATATGTAAAATCCCAGCCAGGTAAAAGGCCTCGGGAAGTTTGTGTTTTCCTTTTTCTTCCTGGGAGTTATTTGCTCATACGGAATTTCTCTCACCTATCAGGAGCGGACAACCGTTCAGATAAAGTCTTAGGCTCCGTACCACTAGCTGACAGGCAGAACTTGTTCTTGGAGGTTTTAAAAACTCTCAGGTGTATCATGAGATCCGTTTTCGGTCGAGCGACCGCAGGTTACTGTTACACGTCTCCGCACGCTTGGCCGACAAACGTTTGGCTTTGGTTTTGACCTTTAGGGGTCTCTTGGGGAACCAAACACAACCTAAATGGAGGAATTTCCATTTTGCAGAAAATACTGAATGATAACATCTTTCTGCGGGTCTGGTGACATCATTAGCATATTTGTAATTGTATCCACTCGGAAAATAAATCACTTGTAGAAGGATGACGGTGGCAATGGAATGTATGAGTGCTGACTGAAAATGCCACGCGGAATATGAGCAAAAATGTGTTCAAGTACTGACCTTCATTTCTGCGGTACATGATGATGCAAAATATATCCAGCATTTTTATTATTTGTAGCACACACCAAATCATGCAAAAACTGAAAATACTGTAATATACTGTAAGACAACCAATCACACAACGGACGAGGAGTTAGCGCACAGACCTCACAGCTAGGAGACCCGAGTTCAATTCCACCCTCGGCCATCTCTGTGAGGAGTTTGAATGTTCTCCCCGTGCATGCGTGGGTTTTCTCCAGATACTCCGGTTTTTGGAGTCAAAAGTCGGCTAAAAGTTAAATACTGTATTCAAATTAGGGACAGATATCCGCCGTTACATTTTACAATTTGGCATAAGAAAATTTATAAATTAACTCGTTCAATCCCTGCCATTTTTTCAAAAGACAACCCCCAAAATCAGATGGATTTTGGGGGTTCTTACATAAGAAAAAAACTTGTTCTGTTCTTTAGTAATCAGCACTAGAACATAGGTAAGTTTCAGGAAAATATCAGCTCCCGACTAAAAAGGGGGAGATAAACAGCTTTTTGTCCAAAGTTACATTTCAAGCATAACTTTCACTTTGACACAAACATGTTTTGTGTTGCTGCACGCCGTCCAAATAGTTAGCGCGCAGGCCTCACAGCTAGGAGACCCGAGTTCGATTCCACCCTCGACCATCTCTGTGTGGAGTTTGCATGTTCTTCCCATGCGTGCGTGGGTTTTCTCCGGATACTTCGTATTTTGGAGTCAAAAGTTGGCTAAAAGTTAAAACATTGTATTCAAATTATGGACAGATATCCGCGGTTACATTTCCATAATTTGGTATAAGAAAATTTAGTAATTTTTCAAAAGATAAACCCCAAAATCAGACGATTTTCACTGATCTTTCAAAGCAACCAGAATATTGCCTTCTATGGCTATAACATGGACCCTATCAAGAGATTACACTCCCCTCTTACATAAGAAAAAAAAGATGTTTTTAACTTGTTCTGTTCTTTAGTAATCAGCACTAGAACATAGGTAAGTTTCAAGAAAATATCAGCTCCCGACTAAAAGGGGGAGATAAACAGCTTTTTGTCCAAAGTAACATTTCAAGCATAACTTTCACTTTGACACAAACATGTTTTGTGTTGCTGCACGGCGTCCAAGTAGGCCTCACAGCTAGGAGACCCGAGTTTGATTCCAACTGGACCATCTCTGTGTGGAGTTTGCATGTTCTCCCTGTGCATGCGTGTTTTTTTTTAGTAATCAGCACTAGAACATAGGTAAGTTTCAGGAAAATATCAGCTCCCAACTAGAATGTGAGTGTGAATGGTTGTTTGCCTATATGTGTCCTGTGATTGGCTGGCCACCAGTCCAGGGTGTACCCTGCCTCTCGCCTAAAGACAGCCGGGATAGGCTCCAGCACCCCCCACGACCCTCGTAAGGATAAGCGGTAGAAAATGAATGAACAACCAATCACAACCTTAACAGTCAGTGTCGTGTTGCAATACAAGCATAATCAAGGGTCAAAATGCGTACCAAAAAATGCTTTCATTTTGACATTGTTGTCCGATAATGAATACGATATCCGAAAACAAAACCAAATCAAAAGAAAACCGATGTGAAAACCAGAAAAAAAAACATACTAAAATCCGACCGATTACAGACTTAGCATAGCTAAGAGCACCAATGCATTCAAGCATAGGCCTACAAGACCGTGTTCATCGGTCCGATATGTTGAAAACTGAATCAAACAAAACCTGGTGCACAACCGAGGTAGTATAATTTTGCAAAATAAACAAAATAAAATGAACGCTTTGACTGAGCACTGTTTTCGCCCTTAAGTGAAAACACACGCTAGCAAACCCCTTCACCCAACTTCTTGCTGAGAGCAGACGTCTCTCCTCTCCCGCTTGCCCTCTCGCCAGGGACAGCAGGGTAATTACATCATTTGGAGCTGGAATGAAAGCACTTTACAAGGGAAAAGGACGTGAAATGCTTTATCGCACGCGGAATTGCCAATTAAAGACAACACCTGGAACACAGAGGCTTGCTTAATACAAACCCCCCTTTTCCCCCCCAGTGACGGGGGGCCAGAAAACCCAGTCGGTCCCCTGCTTTTGAGAGGCCCCTTGAGAATGTTTTTCTTTCCGTCTCACCCACATTTTTACCCTGAATTTATTTGCGAAAAACCTGTCGACAATGCACCTTCACATCAGCTTACATAAGCCATAAGTCACCGAGGCATAGCGTGCTCTTAAAGCGATTAATAAAGCCCATTTCCCAGGTAGCGCATATGGCACACCTACAATATAAACCGGCTCGCAAGCGAAAACTGGAGTGAGCTTCACACTATGTAAAGGTACCCCCCCCCACCCCCACCCATGCATAAACATCCAGTCTAGTCCATTATTGCTCCGTGCCAGATATGTTCCATGTTCACGTCTGTTTTCTGTGAAAAGAATAAGACTTTTCCACTTTCAAGTAAAACTGATTTTTTTAAAGAATTGTTGCCTAATGAATAAAAAAAGGTACGTACTGATAGATGGTGAACTTTTGTTTGTTTCTGATAAAGCATATCAAGAACATTCTTAAAGGGGAACTGTGTTTTTGGGGGGGATTTTGCCTCATTCATGCATTTACCCCCTCCAAAAAAAACGCCAACAGTGTTCCATTAACATAACTGACTTGTATATTAACCATGCTGCAGCAATATTATAATTATTATAGTAGCCAACATGAAAATTGATGTATCCCAATTACAGCATTGTGAGCTAACTCAAATTAACTAGTTTTCCTTGTTATAATGCACAGAAAAGGGAAATAATTATGTGTTCATGTTTCGCAAAATTCCAAAAAAGTCCCCTTTAACTCTTTCACTACCAAAGGACAGACTGTATTTATAAGTTTTGCCCAACCCCAAAAATGTATTGATACATATTTTACATTTTTTGGGGTGATGATGAAACTACACAATATAAGAGCTCATGTTCAGTGCAGTTTTAAGCTGTAAAAATGGCCACAAAGTACATTCATTCATTTTCTACCACTTATCCTCACAAGGGTCTGTCGGGGGGTGCTGGAGCCTATCCCAGCTGTCTTCCAGCAAGAGGCGGGGTACACCCTGGACTGGTCGCCAGCCAATCACAGGGCACATATAGACAAACAACCATTCACACTCACAGCCGGAGTACCTGGAGAAAACCCACACATACATGGGGAGAACATGCTAATTCCACACAGAGATAGCCGAGTGTGGAATTGAACTCGGGTCTCCTAGCTGTGAGGCCCGGCGTGTAGTGTGCACAAGGTTACACATTGAAGGGAAATTGCAAACACGTTTCAAGTGTTAAAAGTGTTTTGTTTCATGTTAGGCTGCATGGTGTTTGAGTGGTTGGCGCATTGGCCACACAGCTAGGAGACCTTGGTTCGATTCCCTGCTTGGGCATCTCTACTCAGTTTTTCTCCAGGTACTCCGGGTTCCTCGGACATTCCAAAAACATGCTAGGTTAATTAGCGACAAATTGTCCATAGGTATGAAATTGAGTGTGAATGGTTGTTTGACTATATGTGCCCTGTGATTGGCTGGCCACCAGTCCAGGGTGTACCCCGCCTCTCGCCTGAAGACAGCTGGGATAGGTGGTATAGAAAATGAATGAATGAATAGTTCATGTTTACATTGTGGCATAGTTTAGATATTTTGGCTAAATTTGTGCCAAATTGAACGTTATGATTTAAATTTTTCTCCCTATTTTATTGAAAACTGAAATTTTGCTGAAACTATTGGTATAAAAAAGTAGAAATTAACTTTTTTCAGTTTGTTCAGTATTTACCAGACCATGAGCTCTGATCAAGAGGGAACATTTGCCATAAGACTGAGACCACCTCTCAAGGTCTCGGTCCATTCATTCTGGTTTGCACCCGAGTGTGATCGCTGTGTTCACACCTGCCCAAACAAACTGGTTGAATTCAGCTAAACTAAATAAGACATATGAAAAGCAAGACTGTTCTCAGGCACGGCATCAGGGGGGCAACGAGATGATCGCACGCTAGATGTAGCGTTCATGGCACCAGGGAAGGAGTATTTGTCACAATTGTGGCGGTGCTTTTTAGTGCCTGTTGAGTGAGTTCACTCTAAACAGCAAAACCATGTCAAGGAAAGTTTGGAAATTTGTCAAACTTAGCAGTTGTCACCCTCTAAAAAAAAACATGCATCATTAGGACATTAGTTGATGAGCTGTGGACCATTTGGTAACACAGGTAACCTCTGCAAATTTTTGACTAAATGACTGACCGCTTTGGAGTTTTTGGTTTATTTAAGACAGTATTTTCTGTTCTGTTATGTTCCGCAGATCAGTGCCCAATTTGAAATAATATATTTATCGTATTTTCCGGACGATAAGTCGCACTTTTTTTTTCATAGGTTGGCTGTTCCTGCGACTTATACTCTGGAGCAACTTATAAATGAACTGTTTGTTACATAAACACTGGACACCTTTTCTGTTCATGTTTATTTTTGGTGTAGCTGAATAAGCATCGTGTTAGCATATCTTACACCTATTCAACCTGTTCAGTATTCTTTTATTGTTAGAACTTGCCTTCCAAGAGGACTTCGTCGTTTTTGGTCAAGTAGTTTGTAAAATAAATTAACCGCAAAAAATGCGAGTTATACGAATTATGCATTTTTGGCCTTATGCGACTTATATTCCGGAGCGACTTATGGTCCAGACAATACGGTATTTATCTGTACTACAGACTGAACTCGACATTCAGGCAACAACGATATTATTATTATTATAGTAGCCAACATGAAAATCAGTGTATCCCAATGGTTGCATTGTGAGCTAACTCAAATTAACTAATTTCTTGTGTTATAATGCACAAAAAAGGGAAATAATTACGTGTTCATGTTTTGCATAAGATTTGTGAATGATGGGCAAAATTCCCAAAAAAGTCCCCCTTAACTCTTTCTCTACCAAAGACATACTGTATTTACAAGTTTTTCCCAATCCCAAAGACTTATTCATACATATTTTACGTTTTTTGGGAGTGATGATGAAACTACACAATAGAAGAGCTCATGTTCAGTGCAGTTTTAAGCTGTAAAAAAAGTACATTTTTTAAGAACTCTGCATTTATCATCCTATGTATTAAGCACACAAGCAGGAAGTGGAAGAGTATGAAAGTATTTATGTATCTGTACTTTACAGACTGAACTCGACAGTTCACCTGTTTGTGTTGTCGGATACAGCTTCAATGTTTAAGGTCGGAAATTTAGATCACCACTTAGAATGTCAATTTTGAATGTATCACAGTAATACTCAGACAGTAATAATGTAATATACTTAAATTAGTTTCATATGTCAGTATTTAATATTGTGGAAGACCACATTCAATTACCTCAACAGCTGCTGACTGACAAGTTTACCCAGGCCGTGCTCCTGGGTTTCCATTCCCGTTCATGGCCACAAACTGTCAGAACCACAACCATGGGACCCACACTACCATGAAGACTCGGGTGACAACGATACTATAAGCGGAACCGCAGCAGTCGCAGCACACAGGCGCACTTATTCTGGTGTCAAAAAAGGAGGCCTTATTTACTCTGTAAATGTCTTTACCAGGCAGCGCCAGCCTATTACTCTGGTGCCTGACTGACAGTCTTATGGAATATAAAGGAACCACAATGGATGCATGGCATGTCACTTATGTTCGTGGAAGCCTGATGAGCAGGTTTTGTTAGGAATGGGAGTGAAAGCACTGAGTAAAACCTGGAACATCGCTTGTTTTGTAGCTGAAGACTTGAAGAACGGTTCCGATTCCTACTGTGTGGCATCATGAGGAAACGCGGTATTTCGTAATAAAACATTGTCTTTCATGAAGACATTCGGAGGATTAAGCTGATTCATGTGTGATTTATGTCAAAACATTAGCATGACGGCTGAGTTATATGCAACTCGCACTCGAGTAATTGCGAGTAGAGAAGCCTCACTTGAAATACCATCATTGTCTGAAGAGATTACCTTCTGACAAGTTATGTAATGTCTCTATTGACGAAAAGGATTCCGCCAACATGTAAAGCTAAGCTTGAATCACAATAAGGGCACTGAGGTTTTTACAGCAAATCGGTCCGACTGATGACTACATGCAGGTCTGGACCCCCAGATGCAGAAGCGCAAGGCTGAAAAACAGTCAAATAAAATACAACAAAGCCAACAAAGGAGGGAGCAGAAAACAAAGTCGATGGTTAGTACTTGAAAAATAAACAAAAAGTTACTGTTGGAGAACAAAGCAAAGCCTGGCTGGAGTTACAAAAACTAGTAAAGTGAGCACGAGAACCGGCAAATTTTCATATATTCCCACCGCAAGGCATGCTGGGTAGCTTGAGATAATTTCCCACAATTTTTTTTTTTGTGTTTGTCACATTTTTGCATTGCAAAATATGTAAACAAGGAGTTATCACTCTTGATATCAATTTTTTTATTGTTCATATTTCATATTGTTGCTACTAGACTACCCAGCATACTTTGCAGGCATTTGGAAATAACAGATTAAAGTCATGTGTTATGTTTAACACTTTATTGATCACCTACGTAGCAAAAGTAGTCGATTTATGCAATGCCTTTACTTGTTGTGGATTGTGTTTTCAATTTGTTGCACTGTGAGCAAGTTTTTTTTTTTAACTCAATGTGATCTAAGAATCAAAAATGTGCCCACTCCTGTTATACGACAACTTATACAGTCCATTTTGGTTCAAGTTATTTTTGTAGAACAAAGCAAAGCAGAGAGCCTGGCTGGAGTTACAAAAACTAGTAAAGTGAACGCGAGAATCGGCAAATTTTCATATATTCCCACCGCAAGGCATGCTGGGTAGCTTGAGATAATTTCCCACAATTTTTTTTTTCTGTGCCACATTTTTGCATTGCAAAATATGTAAACAAGAAGTTAACATACTCTTGATATCCATTTTTTTATAGTTCATATTGTTGCTACTGGACTACCCAGCATACCTTGCAGGCATTTGGAAATAAATTAAAGTCATGTGTTATGTTTAACTCTTAGTTATTGATAGTAGAAGTAGTCAATTTATGCAATGCCTTTACTTGCTGTGGATTTTTTTCAATTTGTTGCACTGTGAGCAAGCAAGTTTTTTTTTTTTTTTTTTTAACCAAATATACGTATAAATCTACTCAATATGGCCCACGAGTCAAAACTTTTCCCGCCCCTGTTATACGACAACTTAAACAGTCCAGTTTGGTGAAAACAAAGTATGTTGCTGTTACATCATTTAATTTGGTCATGTGTGAAAGCTATTATCCTGTAAGACCACCGAGACCACCTCTTCAAGCGGTTGCGGTCCAATTGCAAGGGAACTCTGGTATGGTTCAGTTCATTTCAGCGTGTGAATGTTATATGGAGCAAAAACACAGAAAGCACAAGCAAATACAAATATGACAGAAACTATCAACACAGGCCTGCTTCATAATATCAAAATAAACAGAGTCTAAAACCTAAATTGTTACTGTTTACTGTTTTATTCTGACAAAAGCTATAGAATAAAACGGTAGCACTGGCTTGACACTGCTCTTGTGCCCCACACGAGACCTGCAGATTGTGCCAGGAATCATGACTCAGGAATAATATCCATTTTGACCTGCTGAAATATTCATTGGCACACCTGCAGGGCAGCAGACGGTGGCTATATGATATCCAGGACAAGGTGGCACCAATCATCGAACCCCCCAGAAAGAAACTTTTCGGGAAATAAGAAATGATTTCGGATGGAATCGATGTAAAGACAAGCAACGGATAGGACTTGTTTGGAATTCAGCAATTTGGAAAAAATTTAATTGGTACACTGACTCATGGTACTCAAAGATTCACTGATGCATACATTCACAAAGACTTGACTTTTAGTGACTCATGGGTACTTGACAAAGACTTGCATTTCACTGACTCGTGAGACTCGAGCTACATTTGAGTTTCACCAACGTCCGGTACTCAAAAATTTATTGACTCACAGTTTGACAAAGACCTGACTTTTAGTGACTCACGGATGCTTGACAAATTTGAGTTTCACAGACTCGAGAGCACTAGACGAAAACCCGAGTTTCACTGACTCATGGTACTCAAAGATTCACTGATGCATACATTCACAAAGACTTGACTTTTAGTGACTCATGGGTGCTCGACAAAGACTTGCATTTCACGGACTCGTGTCTACTCAATTGAGACTCGAGTTTCACCGTCTCGTGGGTACCAGACGAAATTTTGAGTTTCACTAACTTCCGGCACTCAAAAATTTATTGACTCACAGTTTGACAAAGACCTGACTTTTAGTGACTCACGGATGCTTGACAAATTCTCGAGTTTCACAGACTCGAGAGCACTAGACGAAAACCCGAGTTTCACTGACTCAATGTACTCAAAGATTCACTGATGCATACATTCCAAAAGACTTGACTTTTAGTGACTCGTGGGTGCTCGACAAAGACTTGCATTTCACGGACTCGTGTCTACTCAATTGAGACTTGAGTTTCACCGTCTTGTGGGTACTCTATGAAGATTTGAGTTTCACTAACTTCCGGTACTCAAAAATTCATTGACTCAGTTTGACCTGACTTTTAGTGACTCACGGATGCTTGCCAAATTCTCGAGTTTCACAGACTCGAGAGCACTAGACGAAGACCAGTGTTTTACTGACTCACGGGTACCTGGAGAAGACTTAGGTTTGACTGACACAGTCTGACAAAGACTTTTGGGTGCTCAAAGACTCAAATGTGCTTGTTGAAGACTCGAGTTTCACTGAGTGGTGGGCAAAACCGTTCAGTGAACTGGATCATTACGGTTCATTCAGTAAAAAGATCCGTTCATTTCAGTCAATTGGTCATTAGCCTGTGATCTCCCCCTGTTCATAGACCACATCAGTCCGTTCACGTTTGTTCCGACTCAATAGTCGGTCATGAATGAATGACCGACAAGTGTCGGTCAATCTCTCGGTCAGTCTCGGTCTTTCAGTCGGCTAACCCCACCCACCCACAGAGCGAGGCGCGACAATCGGATAAGACCGGCAAGTACGCAGATATGAGCGGTGAACTGACTCTCCAGCTAATCAAAAAAAAAGCATTTGTAACTGAACCGACTGAACGGGTATTTTAGGGGCGGTGACCTCGTTCATTCTGTCATGACCGACACACCACTAATAATTGGGTTATATTTAGAAAAAATACTGAATCAAGAACCTTTGCTGTCAAAAGGGTAACAACTGATATTGTGGCTATGGTGGTACAATGTTTACATGTAATTATAGTGATTTTTTTTTACTCCAACTCGCTTGATTTTCTGATTGCTGTTGTCTCGAGCTCGCACACTGCTCTCATGTTACTTGCACTAACCATTTACTTTGACCGAGAACACAAAAATAGGATATGGAATGTAAAAAAAAAAAAACATTTTGTATGTCAAAGCATAAAAAGAATTGCCTTCCGGCTCTGCAGTTGTGTTGACTTTATCAGCTCCATGTCATAGTTTCAGTTGTGCCGCCCACAGCTTCATTGCCTTATTGGTTTAAATCTCATGTCATCTATCATGAACCTGACATGTGGAGCATTTAGTTGCAAAATAACCTCTTATTTCCCTGAGGAGATGGAAGAGACAGAGGGAAAAAAAAAATAAAGTAGGAAATATTGGACTCGCTTTAATCAGGTGTCCAAACACAATCTGTAAAAAGTCAGTTTGAGGCCTGATCAGTATGTTTGCTGACAGTTTTTTTTTTCTATCAGAGTTCAAACTGTCACTTTAAAAACGGAATGCCATTAGATCACTTAATTGTCAGGGTTATAGAGAGGTTAGAGAAGAAATTAAATGGAGATGCATGGGAGAAAAAAAAAAAAAGTGTATCAAAAGCTGAGTCTGATTCATCACAGCGTGGTTTGGATGCTTTCCGTCCACCTGGTGTGCCCTGTTCAAATGTTTATCTCTTTCTTGGTTTATTCAGCTGTCTTGTCATCTCTACAGACTCTGTCAAAAACACACACAAGAGGCAGCATACAGTGCATACAATGCACATAATTTGTTAGAATAGAGTGACCCCCCCCCCCCCAGATAGTGCACACAGCAGGTTGTGAGACTGAGCAGAACTAAAGAGTGGGAGTATGCATGATGCATTCTTTCTTGAGAGGGAGGATGGCTGACAATGGGGAAAAACAACTAGAGAGAAAAGTCCCCATTCATCAAAAGTACATCTTGAGTATCTGAACGTACGTCTGTTGTGTTATTTATGTAAGCATCCGTCTGTCTGTTGTATTATAAACGGTGGTGAACTTGATTTGACAGTTGTTACTCGGACAAATGCTTGCTGCTGGTGTACGTGGAAAATGTATTTACGACTTTTAGTGACTTTCACGGACTCACAAGGACCTGGCAAAGACGCAAATTTGACTGACTCACGGCTACCAGGTGAAGACTTGAGTTACACCAACTCATGGTACTCAAAAATTCACTGATGCATACATTCACAAAGACTTGACTTTTAGTGACTCACGGGTGCTCGACAAAGACGTGTTTTACTGACTCATGCCTACGTAATTGAGACTCGGGTTTCACTGACTTGCGGATACAACTTGCAGAGTACTCAACAAAGACTTGAGTTTCACGAACTTACGGTACTCAAAGATTCACTGACTCACAGTTTAGCAAAGACTTGACTTATAGTGACTCATGGGGGCTCGACAAAGACCCGAGTTTCACAGACTCACGGGTACCTGGTGAAGACTTGAGTTACATTAACTCATGGTACTCAAAGATTCACTGATGCATACATTCGCAAAGACTTGACTTTTAGTGACTCACAGGTGCTTGACAAAGACCCGAGTTCCACCAACTCACGGGTACCTTGTACCTAGTGACTCGTGCCTACTCAATTGAGACTCGGGTTTCACCATCTCGTGGGTACTCGACAAAGACTTCCGGTACTCAAAAATTCATTGACTCAGTTTGACAAAGACTTAACTTTTAGTGACTCACGGGTGCTTAACAAATTCTTGAGTTTCACAGACTCACAGGCACTCAACTCAAGACTTGCGTATAACTGACTTGTGTCTACTCAATTGAGACTCGAGTTTCTCGTGGGTACTCGACAAAGATATGAGTTTCACTAACTTCCGGTACTCAAAAATCACTGACTCACAGTTTGACAAAGTTTGACTTTTAGTGACTCACGGGTGCTTGACAAATTCTTGAGTTTCACTGACTTATGGGCACTCGACGAAGACCCGAGTTTCACCGACTCATGGGTACCTGGTGAAGACTTGAGTTACACTAACTCATGGTACTCAAAAATTCACTGATGCATACATTCAAAGACTTGGATTTTAGTGACTCACAGGTGCTCGACAAAGACTTGCGCTTCACTGACTCATGCCTACTCAATTGAGATTCGGGTTTCAGTGACTTGCAAGTGACGGATACGGTACCTGGTGAAGACTTGAGTTACACTAACTCATGGTACTCAAAGATTCTCTGATGGATACATTCACAAAGACTTGACTTTTAGTGACTCATGGGTGCTCAACAAAGAGCCGAGTTTCACCGACTCATGGGTACTTGGTGAAGACTTGAGTTACATTAACTCATGGTACTCAAAGATTCACTGATGCATACATTCGCAAAGACTTGACTTTTAGTGACTCACAGGTGCTTGACAAAGACCCGAGTTCCACCAACTCACGGGTACCTTGTACCTAGTGACTCGTGCCTACTCAATTGAGACTCGGGTTTCACCGTCTCGTGGGTACTCGACAAAGACTTCCGGTACTCAAAAATTCATTGACTCAGTTTGACAAAGACTTAACTTTTAGTGACTCACGGGTGCTTAACAAATTCTTGAGTTTCACAGACTCACAGGCACTCAACTCAAGACTTGCGTATAACTGACTTGTGTCTACTCAATTGAGACTCGAGTTTCTCGTGGGTACTCGACAAAGATATGAGTTTCACTAACTTCCGGTACTCAAAAATCACTGACTCACAGTTTGACAAAGTTTGACTTTTAGTGACTCACGGGTGCTTGACAAATTCTTGAGTTTCACTGACTTATGGGCACTCGACGAAGACCCGAGTTTCACCGACTCATGGGTACCTGGTGAAGACTTGAGTTACACTAACTCATGGTACTCAAAAATTCACTGATGCATACATTCAAAGACTTGACTTTTAGTGACTCACAGGTGCTCGACAAAGACTTGCGCTTCACTGACTCATGCCTACTCAATTGAGATTCGGGTTTCAGTGACTTGCAAGTGACGGATACGGTACCTGGTGAAGACTTGAGTTACACCAACTCATGGTACTCAAAGATTCACTGATGGATACATTCACAAAGACTTGACTTTTAGTGACTCATGGGTGCTCGACAAAGAGCTGAGTTTCACCGAGTTTCATGGGTACTTGGTGAAGACTTGAGTTACACTAACTCGTGGTACTCAAAGATTCACTGATGCATACATTCACAAAGACTTGACTTTTAGTGACTCACAGGTGCTTGACAAAGACCCGAGTTCCACCAACTCACGGGTACCTTGTACCTAGTGACTCGTGCCTACTCAATTGAGACTCTGGTTTCACCGTCTCGTGGGTACTCGACAAAGACTTCTGGTACTCAAAAATTCATTGACTCAGTTTGACAAAGACCTGACTTTTAGTGACTCACGGGTGCTCGACAAAGACTTGCGTTTCACTGACTGGTGTCTACTCAATTGAGACTCGAGTTTCACCATCTTGTGGGTATTCAACAAAGATTTGAGTTTCACTAGTCTTTTGACAAAGACGTGACTTTGAGTGACTCAAGGGTGCTTGACAAATTCTCGAGTTTCACAGACTCCCGGGTACCTGGAGAAGACTTAGGTTTGACTGACAGTCTGACAAAGACTTTTGGGTGCTCAAGGACTCAAGCTTCACTGACTCAAAAGGTGCTCATCAGCATCGACAGGTC
Source organism: Doryrhamphus excisus (assembly GCF_037039965.1). Taxonomy (NCBI): domain Eukaryota; kingdom Metazoa; phylum Chordata; class Actinopteri; order Syngnathiformes; family Syngnathidae; genus Doryrhamphus; species Doryrhamphus excisus. Next base: position 3,005,270 of record NC_136367.1, on the reverse strand, counting down.
AGCTGCCAAACTTTGAGCATTTGCAAGTTTTTGCTCATACCTTTTGTGATGAAAGACTGAAGTGACTCGAGCACCCCATAAGAACCGGTCGGTAAAGTCGTATGGCCAGGTACCATCAGGTACCATCCACCACCCTCCATCGGTGTAAAAAGAAACGCATGTCTGAAGAATGCACAAGTGACGCATTGCTTCACCTCACACTTGCATACCTGGCCCAGAGGGGGGAGAACAGCTCTGTTAACTCAAGCCAGCTTTTTCCTGTTCTGGTAT